>NC_141858.1:3191755-3791755 GCF_024713525.1 Acromyrmex echinatior | reverse complement strand
TTTAAGATAAGTAAAATTCTAGATTGGATACATTATTTAAAACTCATTTTGACAAAACGATAATGGGAACAGACAGACTTTATTGTCGTTGGCGTCGATCCCCTTACATAAAAAAGTTTGATATGGTCAAAATGCATTGTTAGTACATGTAGCATTGCATTTATTTTAACGTAGGTTTGATGACAATTACATTGAAAATATTAACTCACATATTTCCAGAGTTAAGTAAAATTTTAGATTGAATACACTGTCTGAAAAAAGTGAAGGAGGAAACATATATAAAGAGAACTCTAATGCATCAGTCTCTTAGCTTCTACTGCAGTTATCGCACTTTAATTGAAAATTGTGAGTTTCCGCTATTCTGTACAAAATGAGTACAAATAAATAATATTGCTCGTCCATGGTGCATTTACTTCGTGAAGAGAGAATTTGGATTTCGAAACGCTTATTCGCAACGATACATGATATGCCAAACATGGGAGATAGCAGATACTACATGAAAAGTCCCGGGATTTATAATGAAAACAAGTTTTTTGTGCAAAGTTATATTTATTCCTCAACATAGTTACCTTCGAGGGCGATACACTTGGTATAGGGATTTTCCAACATTTCGATGCCCTTTCTGTAGTACGAAACGTCCAAGCCTTCGAAATACGCCTCGGTTTCCGCGATGACTTCCTCATTCGATGTGAATCTCTTTCCCTGGAGCCACCGCTTGAGGTTTGGGAACAGATAATAGTTGCTGGGGGTCAAGTCTGGAGAATACGGTGGGTGAGCAACCAATTCGAATCGTAATTGGTCCAATTTGACCATCGCTTTCAACGACGTGTGTGACGGTATCGTGATGGTACAGAACTTTCTTCTTCGCCATATGGGGCCGTTTTTTTCTTTATTTCGTCGTTCAGTTTGTCCAATAACGCTGCATAATACTCTCCCGTAATTGTTCTTCCCTTCTGCAGGTAACCGATGAAGATTATGCCATGCGCATCCCAAAAAACGGAGACCATAACCTTCCCGGCCGAGCGTTGGTCTTTTGGCCGCTTTGGTCGGCTTTCGTGGCTTTTCAGCCACTCTGCAGACTGTCTATTGGACTCAGGCGTATAGTAATGGACCCACGTTTCATCCATCGTCACAAAACGTCGAAAAAAGTTCGCTCGATTATGCAACAACGCCAAACCGATCGTTGAATCATCAACGCGCTGCTGTTTTTGATCGATGGTCAGCAAACGCGGCATCCATCGTGCCGATAGCTTTTTCATCTCCAAAACATCGTGCAAAATGTATCCCGCCCGTTCTTTTGAGATGCCCACGGCCTCAGTTAACTCGCGCAACTTCATTTTACGATCACTCAAAACGATTCGATGCACTTGCTTTGCGATTTCCATATTCGTAACCTCTTTTGGCCTTCCAGAGCGAGGTGCGTCTTCGGTGCTTGTACGACCCAATTCACTAAACCACCGATAAACTGTTGTTCTCGAAGGAGCAGATGTGGGATAACATTTCTGCAACCATTTCAATGATTGTTCAGAAGTTTTTCCCATCAAAAAACAATGTTTGATCAATGTTGAAGATGCGATATTCCTGTTTTTCAATTTTTTTTACGAAGGCGAAAGTAACGCCACTTAAACGACTGTGACTTGTAAACGAATGAACGAAATGTCATGAAACTTCATACATAAACTAGTGACAGATGAATCTCTCGAAATGAATCATGTTCATTTTCTAGTGTCACCACCTATTGAAAAATCCCGGGACTTTTCAGCCCATGTAGTATATAATGCAACAAATTTTTTAATTTATCCGCAGAAAATTTCGATTTATTAATGCGAAAAAGAATATTTCTATATGAGTATGTTGACTGCGTCGAAAAGTTGGAAGAAGCTGAGTTACCATCACGCGAATCTTTTTATAGTTCGTTGACAGGTGATATCGTATCCGAAAGCGATTATGCGTACGCCGTGAATGTATGGTAGATTCTCTACTCAAACTCAAATTGGTGAATATAGCGACCTGTACTTAAAAAACAGATGTATTGCCCGACATTTTTGAAAATTTTCAGGATAGTTGCATCACGAGTTATGAATTCGATCCTGCGCTTTATTATACACTACCGGATTTTACATGGGACGCGATGTTGAAATATTCGAACATATTCGCGTCAATTTCGAACTTCTTACCGACATTGACATGATTCTATTCATCGAACATGGTATATGTGGCGGTCTGAGTCAATGTTCAAATAGGTATGGGCAGGCCAACAACAAGTACATATACAGTAGTCGTACAGTAATTTTTTTTACATGGAGGGAGCGAGGGAGAGTGTGGGACTTGCACCCACTAAAAGTGTCTTTACCTTGGCGTTAGTCGGGGAGACCGGGGCTCGCGTGCAGCATTCTATCCGGCCTTCCGCGCCACGCTTGCGCTCTATCCTTGGGAGGGAAGAAGCCTCGTTGTGGCACAAGGTAACTCCTCCACCACCCTCCGCCCTTTGAAAATCTCCCGGGTCGTTGCTCGGGAGTTGTGCTAGCGAGGGGGAACATCACCTCCTTCTCTCCCCGCCCTATTGTGAAGAGCAGAGATACCCTGCTCGCAAGACGGCCCCCATCTTCCCCCTTGTGCGGTGGGGGAAGGACACTGTACTTAGCGAGGGTGGCAGGGAGCGGACCCTGCCGCCCAACACACACGTCGAGAATCCTGGGGAGGACAATCGCAGCGAACAGAAGGCTCAGTAAAACTGATTGCTATCCTTCCCCATCCATCGCTGTCATAACATCCTCAGATTCTCACTTGACGCGGACATCGTGGCCCGAGGTGGGAACCTTGCATTCGATCCCCCATCTACAAAACTAATAGAGGTTCGTCCAGCGGGCAATTGTCGCCCGCCGAGCCTCGCAACCTGCCGCCTGTCGAAGTCCGCGCCGTCCGTGCGCGCGCCGAGAGAGTTTCTCGCCGGCGTGCTCGCACCTTCCAATCTCTTGCCACGAGGAATCTTGGAACCGCGCGGGGGCTCCCCGCCTCGCCCTGTCTCCCCTACGCTGGAAGGGAGCGACCAGAGATGTACCATCCGCAGCGTTCTCATTGGGAGTGTTCCGCCCATTCGTCTCGCGCTTTCGTTCAGCAGTCTCCTTGTGTGTCATTACCTCCTCGTAAGAAAAGGCCGTCTTTCACGATTTCTTATTTCGGAGCATGATCCGTATCAATCCCCGAAGCGAGAGTTCCTTGCCGATCACCGCGACCAGGGCTCGGCGCGCGTCTTCTTTTCGAGGGCATACCTCCAGAGTATGCTTCGCCGAATCCCAGTCGGCCGCATAGTGATGGCACACTGCTGTGGGCTCCTTCCCTATACGACACAGGTACTCACCGAAGTATCCATGTCCAATGAACACCTGTGGCCTATAGGACAGTCCGTCCCACGCTCTGTGGGCCTACAGGCTTCTATAGGTTGGACGCGAGGACCTCGGTAGTCCGAGTGTTATAGCCCCTGGGATCCGCTAGGCGGAGTACTCAGCGACCGTACGCACGGTGCCTCTCTTGGGTCTTGATGGCGTTCACGATCCCCGGGGTAGGGGCGATTATTCCTGATCGCCCGAACGCGGGAGTAAGCCTTCCTCTGCGCGCTGGTCTTCAGGTCGGCCGACAACCCCCGCTAGGAGCGCGGCCGCCGCGAGAGACACCATCCTATATGCGCGAGCAAGGCGGAGAACGAGCTTTTTCTGTACGGAGTACAGCGCCGTATATGATACAAGACATGACGGCGCTCGCGTACACGGAATCATCTGGACCATCCAGGCATCAAGCAGGCAAGCGCGTCCGTCATTCTGCCCACTCTAGGGGCCAATGCAGCGAAGTGTTCGCTAAAACTCCATCGGTCGTCAAGAGTGAGTCCCAGATATTTAATCGTGGGAGTCATCCTGACGCGGACCGTCTCTACAAGGAAGAGACTTCCCGCACTTCCCGTTATGCGTACAGTAGTAAAACAAGGCGGGTTCTAACCCATGGGGTTAGAGAGGAGCGTGGGGCGCGGGGGGTACGTAGAAGCGAGGAAGGAAGGAAGGCGCAAGAAAGATCCCGGCATTATCGATGTTTATGTTAATATAGAACCCTAGTCGAGTGATTATGTAAATATGACATTCCGCTATGTGTTCCTTATTTTTTTCGTCATCTAGCACCGCTGCGGACCATCACCGTTGACCATCGCCACCGTCACCCTATCACCCTCTCCAAAAATTATGTGTTGACATCTTTCCCGCCGCGTTGTATTTTCTTGCACGCAAAAATTTTATTATACGTTTTTATTTAATGATTTAAAGAGAAAACGCTTAATACAGTCGTGACAGTAATGTCAAGTGCGAAGCGGTCGACGCGGTAATTTAGCAGCGCGGAAATAAGAAGGAAAGAAGGAAATGAATAGATGCAAAGTCCAAATAATATAATTTACATATATTTTTTTGCACTCCACATAAAAAATTTTATTATAATAAAAAATAAAAAAAATTTTAATTACAAAAAAATAACAAAATGGAAATAAAAAATAAAAAAAATTTTAATTAAAAAAAATATAAATGAAAATTAAAAATTTGAAAAATATATGGTATTGAGATGCCATCGTTTCTATAAAACAAAAAGCATTACATTAGCATACAAGAAGAGAAATTCACATATAATATACATTTATGATACTTACAATCTTCCAATCTTCCGGTTCCGGATCGGGCTCATACGGTCGGAGGCTGAATAGTTCAGCTAGGAAGAAGTCACCTTCCTCCCATATGTCCACTTATTCCTTCCGGTCCCGCTGTCTTTCAGCTCGTACCATCTGCCAATTGATGATATTTATAAACCCTCTTATTTTGACGAGGTACATCCTGAAAAATGGATTACAAAGTAAATTTAAAAGAAGTATTATAAAAAGTGAATTAGAAAATAAATCTACTTATTATACTTACCGAGGGGATGATTTGTACACCCACCTCATTCCGCAACTGCAGTCTGACCTGCGGCTCGTTATCGACCATAAGATACTGGAAAAAAGAAAAGTAAAAAGACATTAGAAGCACAAATTCATTAAAATATTTAATACAAATAAAAAGAAAAAACTCTTTACTCCCTCAACGGGATACTCGTAACAGATCTCAATTAAATCCCGTAAGTACTCATTGCCGTCGTTATAGTTGTTATAAAAAATATGGAGAAAAGTCGAATAGAAATTTTTTCTAAAAAATTACAATAGTATCACTTTCATTTCCACTATCACCCAATTAATAAACGTGCAAAAGTATTCTACCATTTAGCGTTAATGGTAAAGTACTATTGCACGTTGGGAAAAAAAATCATTCACGTTGCAATGTATTAAGTTCTTCGTACAGCTCTTCGTGTCTTAGTCGAGCGCGCAGGCAAGATTCAAGAAAGACTGACGCTGAGAAGCATCTTTTGCCATAGCGAAGCTATCTAGGATACATTTGCGTTATATGAAACACTTAAGATCATAAAATGTTTGTAGATTATAGAATTATAGAACTCTAGATGTCACCAAAAAATGTGTAGGTAACAAGGGCTCGCATATTAGAGAAAGATAGAGCGCGCGACGATGTCGGAGCACATAACGTGCTATGAGTGAAGAAAAGATTGAAGAATGAATCAATAGAATATAAATCTCCTTTTTTTTTATGACACAGTTTTTTCAATACAGTTTTTACTAGCGCGTTGAGACAAAGGATGGGGAGTAGGGAAGATCGAGGCTAATAGATTTATTTTTCAGTTTCGAATTTTTACTGACAAAATTAAGAGAGACTTATCGAAAAAATGAATTCCACCAGTTACTACATACATTTGATTACCTAATAATATTTAAATAATAAGGGGAAATTGATAACTAATATGAAAAAAAATGCATTCTTCTAATGAAAATTCCATCTGATTCAACTAGTCCCGGGACCGAGATAATTCTCGACTAAGATTATTAAAATAAAGATTAATGTATTTTAATCTACATCTTTGACTACATATTAATAAAACTTTTATAAAAATATATTTCAAACACAAACATTTTGTAGCATCGCTTTACAGGGCAAACAATACATTTTTTTGGAAAATTTGTTTATTTTGTGCAAAAACACGTCGAATAAGCCTTTTCGAGATTGGACATGAGGGAATCTAAACTTATAACATTTACCACTGAGGAAAATCTCTTTAAAGAAATAAAATTTTGAGTAAGTATCATAAGAGTCGTCACTAAATAAGTCATATAGTTCCATGCTGTGGTTAGTCTATTCCCATCCGTTTATTTTTTAAAAACATTAATAAACAATATACGAGACATATAAATAATAGAGATACATAAATAAAAAAACTGTTGGACTTCATTAAATAAGAACTACACTTACTATCTAAGTAGAAATCAAATATCACAGACAATCATATACGATAGTAAAACAAAAACTTTAAGAATAAAAATATTTATTACGTACTATATGTGTACAATTTTTTAAAATTGTAGCATAACTTCTATCATAGATGTTCTTAACAAGATGTCAGAGCAGACTTAGCGGTAGTCGCTGCTGCGTGCTCAGACACGTTTACGCATGTCTCGCATGTTTTATTTTTAATATAGCCTCGATTATTCTACTTATCTCTATATTCAATTGACCCCGGTCTCCCCTAAATGAAAATACATATGTAATAATGTGAACGAAATTTTGTTTTATTCACATCTTATCATTGGTTTTCGTATAATATTAAAAATTAAAACTGATAGTTCATAATCGACAAACTGATGTCCATTGAAGATGTTACTATCACGTATAGCGTTCTTAGACGCAATGTTGGAGAATCGTGTATACTTGACATCAACCGTATCGACGAGTCGAACTAATCGTTCGAACGTTACACCCATCAAAGTCAAACATACGCGTAGCATCGTTCAGCGTGCAAAACACTGACGATTAGCGGTCCAACACTTATAAAATTATCCTTGTATTCGTTTCGAAGCATCTTGTAAATATTCTATCGCTGTTGGTAGAGGCTCTTCCACATTTCGATAGACAGCGACAGTTCGTGTCCGCGATGATCTCCCAGGGCGATCTCCACATAACTCGGTGGGCCAACGTTGATTCTAATTTCCAAAAATTTGTAGCTCGTATTCGTCAGATAGTAACGTCTGCTCAGTAAATGCTCCGCACGATGCTCCGTATGTACTGTGTACATACATAATGTTAAAAAAATGTTTCTTTTGTGTTAAAACTTACATGTTATATTCCTTCTTTACATCGTACGATGTACTGCTCTCTTTATCGAAGTAAATTTTTTCAACCGTTCGTATAAGCGGGTATCGCAAGATTGATTGCATCCGCGTAAATTGTGACGTATATATAGTACTACTTCTGAAATCGAAGAGGGAAGGTAGGTTTTCCCTTCTTTCCAAGAATTTCGAACGTGTCGCGACACGTTTTATCATGTCTTTCTACATATTTTCTTTGTCACGAGTTTATAATATGTATGTATACGCACATACGTTTATACATACGTTCACACATACGTTTATACATACGTTTATATATACGTTTATACATACATTTATATGTACATTCATATATACGTTTATACATGTATTATAAAGGAAGGGAAAAGAAATACGTAATAAATACGTTAACATGTTTTTATTTAAAAAATTCTTTTGCAACCACCAGTTATATATTTTCAATACATTTTGTAACGCGCAATTTTTAACATGTTGTCCGCATAGTATAGTATTAAATTAGATAAAAATTCCATGTCTTCGTAAAGGTCTCTGCCAAGGTCTCGATGTACACGCATTCTCGTCCAGAAACAAATTCCATAGCTATGTTCGTTTCTCGCGTCCCTTGACGTACACGATAGTATCATCTTCAAATACAGCCGTTGTAATCAGGCGTTTCGCCTCGTTGTATGGGATCATCTCGTCCTCCTATTGCAATCTATGATGATAAGCAATCAACCAGGAAGCGCAAGCCTGTCGGATCTTGTCAAAAATTTCCATGACACGGGACTCATAAAAATGTAATGCGTGAGAACGGCCCTCAGTTTCAACACTGCCACTTCCTTCACGATAAATTTCTTGTTAACGATGAATCCTTGCAGATCCACGAATGTTGGCACAGGCATGTTGAGAAGACTGAAGTCGATTGCGATGTATCGTAGATTTTATATCATGTCAGAGGTGCATTTAAGTGATTTTGCACACAACATTGGTCAATGAATTATACTGAATTACGCGATCGTATATGATGAGACAATAAGCTGTTGTATTTGCGGGCACATTTTCCTTGCAGTCAAATTCTATGCGTAAATCCACAGTGGCACTCTTGATGGATTCATTTCGTCGCAAGCAATCAATGATCACAAAAGGCCCTTTCTCGATAAATGAGAGCACGTTGAGTAGTGTTTCGAAACAATCAATTCCATAATATACTCTACGAAAACGTGCGTATATCAAATAGAACGGCGTATCTCTTTTTGTCAAAATCCAGATTTAAATCGTCATACAGATAAAACGTTGAATTTAGATAAAGTTTCACGTTACTCAAATTACAATCGTCGATCACGCTAACATCTCGTGACATGATATTCTTTCGACCGGTCTGCAGAACAAAAATAACATATCTCTTAGTAATAGGCTTCTCAAGTTGAATCGCCGTTTTGACAGCCCATGAATGCTTGATTGTATTCTATAACAGAGGATACTCGTACCACGAGTGAAAACTTATGCTCAGATAACGACCGCTTTCCAATACTTGAAATATTGATAATTTATTAATCTCATTATTTGAGGATATCCGCTGTACTTTAAATAATTCAACCTTAGACTCCGTCACAGGATTTCCCATCAAGCAACTGTAATGTCGTTGCGCGCTCGTATTAAAATAAATTCGTGGCGAGCGTTGACGATCAGGCATTTGTAACGTTCACAAAAGCCCAACAGCATGTTAAGCGGCACGCAAAAATTAAAGTGTCCTTCCTCCATGTCGAATCTAGAGTTTCATCCAGCATTCAGTGCAATCAAAGCTTTATCGTACGTCATTGATACGTAATTCTTAAGCTAGTTATGCCCACGTTTCGGTTAATCTCTACACCGTTGAGTTTCATATCGAATTTCATCAAACATGAACGCAACGCAATTATTTACAAGCGTTGTTGGCATCTGGTCATTTTTCTTTTTCACTGTCAATTTTCCTTCGACGTAGAGAAAACTTTCGCATGGTAACATGTACAAATCCTATTACTGTATAGGTATTCTCATCTCGTCGCTGTACCCGAATGTTGTATTAGTGAACGGTTATACGTGTGAGTCTCAATCTTGATGATGCGATCGTAAAAGATCGACTCACCAGTAATATTCAAGATATCAATCATCCCAAAAGTTGCGCACCGCGAATCCCAAAGATTGTAAAAGTTTAACGTTCGACGCGTCGAGCTTCTTGCTGATGTAGTTGGAGTGAGTGTTATCGAGCGATGATGTTACCGACTTTGGAAAGAATGGGTTACTTCTCTGCGTGCGCTCCGCTCTATTCAATACGAGCATGTCTTACGCTCGCGTTACCGCTATCGTTGTCGCACGTGCAATCTGACGATGATCTCCTTTCCGCGAAAATCGAGCAATCATCCGTTCGAGCAATCGTCCAGTTGACGACGCGTATCGTTAGATCCGTAATGCTCCATGCGGTGATCGACAAGTAAATGATATCTCTCTGATATCTTATATCCTCGGCGAAAATTCGTGTATCGTGTGCGCGCTTTTGCCATTGCTGTATGCGCTCTTGATCACGTTACACTCTACATGGATAACATTTACGTTCATTATGTTGATCGACATGATCGATTCGTGTCATCTTCGCAGTCGCAGTATACGCTTCGACGAGAATCCCAGCAGCGATCCAATGCTGTTAGGCTTGCCAAAGTTTATTCTGTATGCACATTTAATCTCGCATCTCATTGTAGTTTGCGCGGAGCGTAATCGGATATTCTCCACCCTCACCATTATCATTATCGGTGTCATCGGTGTCATTGTTGTTGTTGTTATCACCACGCATTCGTCAACGGTTTCAAGCGCGTCGCATTGCGGATGTAAAATCGTACGTTTCAAAAATTCATTTATGTCTCGCACTTCATACGAACTCTCGGTATTGTAAATTCTGCGTCGTTTTTGCCAAAACAAAATTTATTGTTCGATTCGTTTACATTCGGTATCGTGTGACAAGTCTCAAAAATTGCCAAACTAAGCTTGTAATCGCCGTCACTCAAATCTATGGAGGGAAAGTAGTTCGTCGCGAGGACGATGGTCTTTCCTCTCAGCGTAAGTGTCTCAGCAATATGAAAAACGTTCGATTAATACTGAGATTTCATAGCACCTCGACGAGCTTTTTAAATTCACGCCCGTCTACCGTTTGTAGAAATCGCAGACACACCTGTCCACATAAGCTGTAATCGTACGTTTGATAGGACATGCGATTGTACTCTATCATCGTAGCATCGTTCCCGAAATATCGCAGTTCCTTGGGCGATCAAAGATTACCGAAACTGTTGCTCTTCGCGTATGCTAACCAGTGAGTATTAGGCCCCGTCGCAGATTCACAATACCGCTTTCGTTTCGGCCCGCGCCGCTCGTTTATGCGCTAAAGCGTTACGCATAAAAACACCTCTAAAGTACGATATGCGCATACGTCTCGCGAGCACGTCCAATTGTACGTTGGTAATTGCCAGGCATTTTTATCGTCTCTTTGGCATTTTTTTTTCGCTGTTACATCCTCCGCGTTTATAGGAACTGAGATACAGTCAGCGTCCATATTTGTGCGGAGCGAGATACAATCCGCGGCCCTGTTCCATCGCGCGGTCGTGACGTTGCAGCTTCTCGAGCTGACGTCGCGCGGCTTTGCTATATACAATATTTACCGATTTCGCCACACTGGCCGCTCAGCCAATCAAGGAGCCCAACATTGACAGAAAAGGTAACGCATCGCTTCGGAAGCATTCTGCCGTTGAAAGTATCCGCTTTTTTGTTGTTTTTTTCTCGTTGTTGTCGTTTCTTCTTCGATTTCATGCTCATACCGACATTCGCTACAGTCTTTTATCTTAGGTGTGGGACCATCGATGTGCGTCCCCTGCCACGGCTGATTGTAGTCGGCTCGTCGCAGCGACGATATGTTCGAACCTCCGAATTCGCCTTCACGTGTTCAGGAAGCTTGTCCCACACGTAATCAATATAGTCACCGTACACGCGTTAAAGTATGACCTTCGGTATATACTGCAGTTGTTCGGTGCTCAAGTCCTGAATGTCGAAAGGATGACACAGCGCGAGATATATTTTGCTACTGTGCGATTCATAGATTCGAGTGCCTTTAGTTGTTCGAGAGCGCGTAGCCTTTAGTGTAAGCATGAAATTCGTGCTGCAACTGCTGACGATACGCGTCACGAACTGCGACGCGAAATCGCGAATGATGGGAGGCAGCGTGGAGAAGCGCAAGCACGGCGAAATGCTGCCGAGTACTATACGCGCAATCATTTGCGGCCCATCGAATTGTAGTAAAACCAATGTTCTCATAAGTTTACTCGAAAGCCCGAACGGCGTACGTTTCTAGAACGTGTATGTCTACTCGAAATCGTTGCAACAGCCAAAGTATCGATATCTCGAAAATTTGTTTACCTCTATCGACAAAATCGGCTACTTTACGTTCTCCAACAACAGCGACGTCGTTCCATCGAGCGAGGTGCGCCCAAATTCTATTTTTATCTTTGATGACATGATATGCGACAAGCAGGATGCGGTGAGAGAATACTTTTCGATGGGTCGCCACGCGAACGTCGACTGCTTCTATCTCTGTTGTACGCGAGGATACCAAACATCTGATACGCGGCAACGCGAACCTGCTGATCCTGTTTAAACAGGACGATACTAACTTGAAACACGTTTACAACAATCAATGCGAACTGACATGTACGACAAATTTTGTTCCGCGACTCTTGGCAGCAAAAATATGATTTCTAGTGATAGACAAAGACAGTATGCTCACAAATGGACGATACAGAAGAAGATTTAACGAGTTCGCGATACCGTAATGTGACCAGTCGTTGCCAATACTTAGCCAGAGACGAACATGGCAGATGTGTGCGAGCGTGAAAAAGTTGCGAAGAAGATCGAGAAGTCGAGCGAATCGATCCGCAAGAAACATCGCGCTCTAAAGACCGGTAGAATCGAGGAGGACATCGCGTTGAACAGACATTTTAAACATCTTATCGAGCCACTGCGACTTTTCGTTGACAGCCCCAACGTGCGCGCGACAAAAAAAGAATCGCGCGACGAAGATCCAGCGTCTGCCTCTAAACGTGCAAGAAAGGAGAAAGAGGAACAAAAGGAAGGACAAGAAGCAAGCGAGATGTTCGAACGTTCTATGACTATAAATCCAATAATCGATCGCACGATCGAGTACAACCGATAATTTCCAAAAAATCGTACTGACAATAGAATCATTGGAAAACGTTTTCGAAACTACGGAAGATCCGCTAGCGACAAAGGTTCAAAATCAGTTGCAAACGTCAGAAGGTTGAGAGGCATTATGAGCTGGCTTGGGCCCGCTGGGTCAAAAGCACGTCGAGGGGAGCGCTAGATAAAGAGAGCGGTATAGATTACGTGTATGGCGTTTACCTACACCTACACAAAGATAAGCTAATCTTTGGCAATAAACGTTTCGACGTGGATGACGCGGACAACATAATTATTGACGGCGTACAATACGCCGGTACACCCGATCTTTACGAGTTGATTTTCAAGAGAATTCCCGATGATGCCTTCTACACGGAAAACGATATGCACAAGTACAAGAGCATGCTGTTGGTGATGAACGCGCACAAACACAAGTACCATTCGCAAGGTCGATTATTGAGCAACAGAGGATACAAGTACAAACACGTAATCGCGCCGTTGATGTCAGTAACACCCAAGAAACAGAAAAAAAAATCTGGAAAGGAATTACCTCATACAATGACATTGAACGACAACGCGATCGATTACTGGAATGATTCCAATGAGCTGAAGGATCGTCTACGATTGCTCGACGCTTCGCACCGAGCGGGCAACAACGCTCACGAGATACTGTCGATCATCGAGGAACTTCGCGAAGCTGGTCTTATTATAAATTAAATCACGTCTCCATGAAACGAGTCAGTTGAGTGACATCATTCAGCGAAAAAAAATACATTATTTTTTTGTACCCTGTGTATCACGCGTCGAATCATGAAAAAGAAATCTGATAAAGGAGAGAAAAAATTAGCTTCGAGAAAAATCGACTCGTTGAGGAATTGCACGCTCCTGCGAGAAGAAATTTTCCGTGAAGGCGCGTCATAGTTCGGGGATACGAAGTTCTATGGCAGGCTGATATCGTTGAGATGCACCCATACTCAGGCTTCAACAGAAGCCACAACTACATACTAACCGTCATCGATGTGTTGAGCAAATACGCATGGACCATATCACTCAAGAGCAAGAGTGGAAGCGAGATGGCTAATGCTATTGCTGAGATCGTTCAAGAAAGTAGAAGATGTCCGAAAAATTTATAAACCGATATGGGAAAAGAGTTTTACAACGCCGATGTGCAGAAAATCTTGAAAAAACATGATGTTAATTACTATTCCACGTATTCGACGTTGAAAGCGTCAGGGGTCGAGCGGTTCAATCGCATGCTCAAGAACGACATGTGGAAGATGTTTACGCTCAACGGTAATTACAAATGGGTCGACGAGCTGCCGCGTCTCATGTCAGATTACAACGCTCGCAAGCGTCACACCATCGGCATGCAACCTGCCGACATAACACTCGCGATCGCCGAAAGACTCTTGGGCACAGTGTACAGCGCGATAAAAATCGCGGGTCCTGCAAAATTTAAAGTAGACAATTCGGTACGCGTGAGCAAGTACAAGATGATTTTTTAGAAGGATTACACACCAAATTGGACCACCGAGGTATTTACAATCGTTAGGATGATCGTACCAATCCTGTAACCTATTTACTCGAGGTTTATCGCGGAAAATCCGTCGCAAGAGTGTTCTACGAGCACGAGTTGCACCGCACTACTCATTCGGACGTGTATCTCGTGGAGAAAGTACTGCGCAGGAAAGGAGACAAGGTATATACGTCAAGTAGGTGGGATTCGATCGCATAATTCATGGATACACAAAAACAATGTTATTATTAATAAGATTTTGATTCATATATTTTATTTCTATATATAAAAAATGTATCAATATAAGTACATAAACGTATATTTTTATTATTTTCCATTCATCTTCGTCTTGCAGTATACAGACATATATATATATATATATATATATACTGTATGAAAATATAAAAAATGTAAAAAACATAATAGTAATATAAATGTGGATACCTTTGTAACGTCTTCGTCCGATACGACGTATCGTTTGTCATTGTATGGACTCAGAACGATTTTCGATTTGGATATCGTGTACACCTCGTGCAGTTTAGATTGTATACACGATTGACGATGAGTCATTTCAATCTCGTCGTTCAAACACGCGTGTAATCGTCGAACGTTATCGTTTGAGCTACGACGTTACTCTTTACGCTTTTTGCTTTTTTAATGTCCTTTTTGCCATCCATCCTAACCACGTATATTTTCGCTCTGAGTTCATCGCTTCGTTATTTTCGTCCTTCATCAGTACTTTTTTGTTTCGCGAGAAGTATACCGTATGCGTTGTCGGATAATCGCTCGTGTCGAATCGCGAAATGAAGCGATATCGCGTTTCATAGTCTCGTAAATGTCCTCGCACGCAGTATATAAGACTGTCCGTGTCGATGTACATAATTTTACATTTGTCGCGAAACAGTGGTAACATATACTCGTAATGAAATTCGTACAAGCAGGTTTTCGATATGTCGAGTATACACATACCCACGTAAATTGGCTTGTTGAACTTCACCTCGAGTTTGCGTAGTTCGACGGCGATCAAATTTTCCGCAAACATGCTACGGCTATGGAAATTCGGTTTCGCGATTGCCTCCGCGCCGTGCCGTCCATCCCATTTTGTTAATAATTTTACGTCAACGTGGTTGCGCACATTCTCCATATTTTTACCGAATACCGCGTTGTTCATTAATTTATATAAATTTTTCTCGAAATCGTTTTTAGCGCGAATTCTGAAATTTGTATTAAGTTCAATATAATCGCGAAGCCATGGAGATTGCGCGAATTGTAGTACTCGATGAATCTTTGTTACGCGAAGACCATGACGAGTACATTGCTGCAGGTTGCGGTAGTGGATGACGTAACGCTGTTTATCGTACAGCGTCGCTAGAAGTTTAGCCTCGCGTTTCCCGGACGGCTTATCGTGCGTCGAACAGAACGGCAAGTCAGTATTGATCGTATAGATGTTGTGGATAATCGAGATCGACTTCGAGAATGTAACTGGTGGAATCTAGAGCGGTCGCGCTCACGTCAAAGTTCGCAACGTCTTCGACCCGTTGAAATTCGGCATATGGCAATGGTTGACACATCATCCACCTGTATAAATTGTTAACATCATAGTATATCAAGATGATGGTTTCAATGAGTCGTACGAATGCATGTTTTATAATAGCCTGAGCGTATCTGCTTGAACATTGATAAAGGCCGCCGCATATACTGCGCTCGATGAACATGATCATATCAATGTCGGTGAGTAACTCAAATCTTATACGCGTATGTTTTAGCATTGCATCCCACGTGAAACCAGGCAATGTATAGTAATGCGTAGGATCGCGATATAACTTTCGCGGAAATTTTCGAAAATATCGATCAATAAGACGTCAATTTTTAAGTACAAATCGCTGTATTCGCCGAGCGTTTGAATGGAGAATCGCTTTCAGACGTTCGCGGCATGAGCGTAATCGCTCTCGGAAATTGTATCGCCCGTTAATGAACTGAAAAATGATTCACGCGGTAGTAAGCGGTGTCCTGCAATTTTTCGATGCAGTCAACGAACTCGTACGGAAAAAACCTTTAGTCAGTAATTCAAATTCTTCATCCGATAGAGTTGAAAATTTGGAACGTACGATTTTTAATTTGTATTTAAAAACGATGCGAATTTATCGAGGCTTGCATTTAGAAATTTGAAAAAATCGTAATTTTATGCATTTTCGCTAGTCTGCTGTCTCGGCGATATCTTGAACATGTTTAGTGAACGAAATATATTTTTTTTTTATTATCGGTAATACATGTCTACATGTCCTTCATACGCGGTAGTAATTTCTTTAATTATAAAGTGCGCGTCATATCTCGATAAATTGTGAAAAACAATCAGAATATAAAACGAATATTTATAATTAAGATTGCAATTTGCATGCGCTGGACCACAGTATCTACCGGTGATGACAATGATCGCGTATCGTCCGGCGCGAACGATTTCTCGCAAATGTGACAACGCGTCGCGCTACGGTATGCCTCCAATTGTTCTTTCGACAATGTTTCCATAGGCACGTTGGTGAATACAATATTTTTCACTCGATGCGCCAAATCGTTGAGTTGTCGCGTGAACTATACACGCTATACAGTCTTCATCGCGACGAAATCGATAACGCGTCGTCGTACGAACATCGCACATAGTATTCTATACTGATTACTTCGTAACGTTGATACATGTACGACGACGCATCTTCCCTGTTAAGTTCCATCTTCCGTAGAACGCACTCCAAGTCAGCAGGCGATGAATGGGATGCGCTCCTTATTGCAATAGTTCCCAAATTCGAATCATTTGTCGTCTACGCTCGGCAGTCGGATAGCAGAGTCGTTGATCTTCTCGCAGTCCATTATGTGCGACTGCAATTTTTCTTTCGTACTGAAATAGTGCAAATATCTGAAAAACAAAATATTATAACTATTACCATTATTTTATTAGTAAGACGGAAAATTATATTTAATAATTTTTTCATGTATATACCGATCGCAGAAAAATTTCTTGTTTTTTTTCCCAATAATCTGTGAGCTCACGAGACGGGATAGATTTTTTTATTCACGCAAACCGTCCAACACCGTCGTTGCATGGATCTTGCACATACAGCACGTACGACGTGTTTCTCCTTCTTTTCACTGGTGAGCCATAGAGGAAGAACCTGTTTATTCTCGATGCCGTACATATTGATCGACACCACGTTCAATCATTCGAATTTAGAAACGTCTTTTAAAGTCACTGGAAACTCAATGTTTGCGAGATTCAATACTGTCGTATAATGCGGGTACGACGATTCTCGATCCGCATACTTTTCAGCCGGGTACAGCGCGGCGACCACGCAAAACACGCATTGTCCGTCGAACGCACATTGATTACTGCTCGTTTCGTTGCTATTTCCTGTGACACTTTGATATGACATCCCGCGCGCATAGAATTTAATTTGTTTCACACTGATAGTAAAATTCGATATACGTGACAATGCCCACCCGCTATCGCGTTCCTGGAAGTCTTCGAGCGATGCTAGGATGGATACCACTCACGCAAATCGGTGTATCAGTATATCTCGATGTTCTTTGTAATTATGTTCTTATTAACACGTTTATCCTTCGTCGCGAACTTATCATTGAACACTTTTACACTATTGTGTCTTTCTACAGCGTCTCGCACACGCTCGAGCACTATTTCTCTCGCGTCTTCCAAAAACCGCCGCGGCTCAATGTGATTAGAATTTATCACCGCACTTGTCAATATACGGCTTTCAAACGCAGCGTCAATCTCTCGCCAGACGAAAGATCTTTTGTTGCGACTCGCGTACTCGCCACTCGCGTACCCGCCACCAACGTGCACGAAACGTCGCTGCAATTGTAATTTTGCACCCGCGAGTCGCGTGATCTTCGCCACCACGGATTGTGTCTCCAACGGCGAGAGGCTTGGCACGATAAAGTTCTTCGAGCCGCTCGATGCACTCGTCGCATCGTTGCAGCCACGCAAAACACTCCACCAGAGTAGCGACCTGGCCACATTGCTCCAGCAATTCGCGTTCCACTCATGATTTTCCATGTCTTTTTTTTAGTCTTTAGATCACATCACACTCTTCCACGGAGCACTTGCACGTGACTCATTCATACACATTGCAGCACTGTGACATATCTAGAATGTCATAATGTTCTAACACCTTTTCATTATATTTGCGAAAGTGCACTGTTCACACTCAAAGCATTGATCTATCGAAAAACAGTTTTGGCGCAAGATCGCGATCACAAAACTCCATCCATATATTGTCAATAATTAGCAGTTCGACGTACTTTTCATTATCCGCGGGAATCTTAATGCATATGCACCAATCTTAGCTCTTATCTGCGCCCAATAATAATCGTCCTTTATTACATTGATATTTTTATTCTACCAATGTCTCTTTTCATACTCATCGTCCTCGTAACATTTGTGTCGTAACCGTGAGTACATTTTCTGTCGCGCGAAAAGATCAGAAACGAACTCTCTAATAACTATTCCATGTTTCTCCACATGTACCTAATTCTCGATCGTGTAGGAATTGCACCGGCGATATTCGCACACCTATGTCTCTTTTTTACGGATTTCCGAGAATATATAACACATCATCTACTTTACAGTCTTCCCACAGATTTTCCAATGTAGCGTCTCACTCACAATACTATTCACAATAGGTTTTTTTCAATGTGTGCAGTTTTTTCAGTGTGAGCACGGAAATATAGTGTATATTAGTACTCTGCAATTCGTGCAAGACCGACCGCTTAGCGCGTCAATATAATCGATATCGATGCTTCCTTACAAGATACATTTCCACAACATCGGTGTCAGCCAAACGGATCATGCATGCTGCATATACAGTTAAAGCACCATCCATTGTAATAGCACTGGATCATGCAATGTTTAGTACGGTCGTTCGCTGTGCACGGATTTGGAGACGGCACAAATTTCTCTGCGTAATCCGTAATATCGTGCTCGCTCAAATCACTAGCATAACCAGCATCGTCTGATAACACTTCTTCGTTAGAATTTTGGTCCATTATTTCCTCAAAATCTACTTCCATTTCTTTGAACATTTCGAACACTTCGTCTCTAATATTCACGAAACTGTTTCGGATCTATGTTTCTAATATACTCGATTACGTTGGCTATGTTCTCAACATTCGCACGATGGTTAGTCATACTTTTTCTATTATTTTTATTGTCAATAACAGAAGCGACCGATTCGTTCGTCTTCCAGGACACTAACTGTGGTGTCGAGCACTTATGACCTATATATTTCGTTATGTCCAGTGGACTACAAGATTTCTCCGTTTCATGAAAATTTCGACAAAAAATAGTCGTTAGTACAAAGCGAACATAAAACTCGAGCGTTAACGATCACCGATCGGCGAGCGTGACATTATTCAAGAAACGTGTCATTAGAAAATCTTCCCAACGATATTAGAAACATAAGCAAAAACATAGATCTTCAGAATCGCCAGATCCACGGCAATAAAATTTACGACAAAGGTTACAAACTATGTAGAGAAAATTCTATTTATACACAATCGGTTCAGTAAATACAATCTTGGTAAAAAAATTTCTCTGAATTTCTCTGAATTTTTCTGGAAAAGTCTGAAAATTTTCCTGAAAATATCCATATTTTCGGACATGTTGCAGAGCTTTTCAGAGAATTTTTCAGTATAAATTTAGAAATTTGTCAGAATATTTCTAACTTTTAAAGATTTTCATAAAATTTTTTATAATATATTCATAGACTTTTAGAATTTTTCATACATTTTCAATGTGATACTTGAAAAAAAATTTATATTTTAAGACATATAAATTTTGTTTCTTCATTTAACAGAAGTTGTTCCATACAAGATATATGTAATGATTTTTTTTTTTCACCCGAAATTATTTTGAAAACCACACTTATCTAATGGGATTCGAATCTGGGACCTCTGGATTATAAGTCTCCTACATTACGTACTACATCACTTCTTCAACTGATAAAGCGTGTTATTTATATCTATTTAAGTTCCAGAGACATCAATGAATTCGCGTGAAATTCAAGAACATTCAGACCTTTGAAAATGATTTTCAAAGGAATCCTCTGAAAGTCTTTGAAAAGTAAGATACTATTAAAATTCTATCTTCAGAGATATTACTGAATTCCCGAATTTCAACGAAATTCGAGGAGTTTTAGACACTTGGAAATGATTTTCAGAGAATTTGCTGAAAATCTCCGAAAAGTGAAAAGTTGTGAAAATTTTATTTTCAGAGACACTACTGAATTTCCGAATTTCAGCAAAATTCAGCGACTTTTAGACATTTGGGAATGATTTTCAGAGAATTTGCTGAAAGTCTCTAAAAAGTGAGAAACCATGAAAATTCTATCTTCAGAAACATCACTGAATTCTCGAGTTTCAGAGAAATTCAGAGATTTTTAGACACTTGGAGATTACTTTCGGATAATTCGCTGAAAGTCTCTGAAAAATGAGAAACCATGAAAATCCTACCTTCAGAAACATCCCTGAATTCTCGAGTTTCAACGAAATTCAGAGACTTTTAAATGACTTTTGGAGAATTCTCTGCTAATCCCTCAATTTCTTTGAAAAAGTCTCTGAATGTCACTAAAAATCTCTGAAAAATGATTTCAGACATTTTCAACGAAGTTTTCAGAGACATTTTTTTATCAGGGAAAATCTAAATGTGGATCCTGTGTAGATAAAAACTCATATTTCTTAACGTATAAAAGCAAGTTGAAGGTTTTTTTCTCGTCAACAACAGGAAGTTAGTAAAATAAATGAGGGATCACAAAGCGTAGCTTTTAATTTTTTAGATTGTCAATTGTAAAATTTAAGTAAATACTTTCTAGACGAGAGAATGCATGTTCAAGTAATAAAAGAGAAATTGATGACAAAAAAAAGTTCGTTTGACTTGGAGCACTCGCCTTTGTTCGAATATTTTCACATCCTGCCTTCCACATTTATTGCAGAAGAGTTATGTTTTTTGTTTAGTAGCCGAAAAACATCAGCGCTTTTCTTAACGCGTGGCGACATGTCACCAATCTGACAGTGTATATAAACAGTGTATATAGCTTTTTTCATTCAATCGTAAATTTTAGTTACGAGCGATAAGACATGGATCGAGTAAAAGAATATATAGAAAATCGATCGAGCGCAAGGAGTATCGTCCTTTGTCACCAAATTCGCCAAGTCCACCACCATCGAGGAAAAAAGAGATATTGGGAATATCCTGGTGAAAAAGCATCAAAATCACCATCATGTTCTTCATCATCAACGTCATCAATTCCATCAAAATATAAGCCATAAGGTATTACATTTAGAGTACTAGCGTTTTCTCTGCTAAAAAAGCGAATAGTGATCAAAAAAATTTTTCATTCTCTTTTTCCAGAAAGCGCTGCTAGCGATATTCAAACCACCAATCGCATTCGAACACTGTCGATCGCGAAAAAATATAATAAAAAAAAATCGATGTAATAAGTGTAATGTGAATAAAAAATTTTTGTTCGCATTACTACATATGTATTTTCTTTTATTCCCCATCCTTTGCCTCGACGTGCTAATAAAAACGTGAGTTCTTGTTATCTATGCATTTTTTGAAAGGACGACGGCGACGGTGGCGATGGTCGCCGGTAGCGATCCGCGGCGGCGGGGCGGCGGGTAACGAAAAAAATAAGGAACGCATAGCGGAATGTCATGTTTACATAATCACTCGACATTCGGGGTCCTATGTTTACGTATAATAAATATCGATAGCGCCAGGACTTTCCTCCTCTTTCCCCGCGTCTACGAATACCCCCCACGCCGTCGAGTACTCCCCGCGCTCCGCGCTCCCTTCTAGCCCCATGGGTTAGAACCCGCCTTGCTTTACTACTTCGTACGATCCATCGAAATCATCGAAGTACCTGATGTACTATGACGTCAACAACCTATTGGATAATGTGTCAATCATGCAATACGCTGATTTTCGCTGGGTCGATGACATAGATAATTTTGATGTTATGAATGTCGCGTTAGATTCACTGACGAGTTACGTTCTCGAGGTTGACTTGGAGTCCATATGTCCATGATGCGCACTCCGATCTACCGTTTTCCAACGCGCGAGAAATCACCCGGCAAGCGAGAGGAAAAGTTCCTCGCGACATTGTATGATAAAAAGCATCATAATCACAATCTGCAGCAATGTACTCACAGTCTCCGCATTACAGATCCATCGTATACTGCAATTCGCGCAATTTCCATGGTATCGCGAGTACATCGAATTCAATACAAATTTTAGAACTTTAAAAAAGAAGGAGTTCGAAAAAAACTTATTCAAAATAATGAACAACGCGGTTTTCGGTTAGATCATGGAGAATGTGCGTAACCATGTTAATTAATGTTCAACTCGTAATGCGTTGGGATGGGAGACACGGTGTAGAGGCAATGATCGTGAAACCAAACTTTCACAGTAGAAGCATTTTTTCCGAGAACCTGGTCGCGATAGAAATACAGAAACGAGGTGAAGTTCGATAAACCAATATGTGGGTATGTGCATCCTAAAACATGTTTATACGAATCTGGCCACGAGTACATGTTCCGCTCTTTCATGAAAAATGTAAAATTATGTATACCGACACGGACAGCCTTATTTATCATATCGAGTACAACGATGTTTACGTTGTTATGAAATGTGATATCAATACAAGCGATTACGCGATCGACAATGCTTACGACATTCCGCTAGTAAATAAAAAAGTTCCCAAAAGTTTAATGAAAGATGAAAACAATGGTGCGATCAAATTCATCGGACTTAGAGTGAAAATGTACGCGTTGATGGTAAAAAAAATATTAAGAAGGCAAAGGACATCAAGAGCAATGTTATAGTGAGATCCATAACGTTCAATAATTATACGCAGTGTCTCAATGACACAATTGAAATGACGCGCAGGCAGTCATGCATAAGATCAAAATTTCATCAATTCAAGTATACACCATATCCGAAACGAAAATCGCTCTTACGATGATAAGCGGTACATTGTTCCAGATTCTACCGGCACGCTGCCATAGGAACATTATAAAATATTATTACAAAAAAATTCATTTCTTTTTTATTTCGTATTTATGTATTTTTTATTAATAAAAACATACTTGTATATGTATAATATATTTAATATGTATATTATGTATATTATATATAATATGCATGGTATGTATGTATGTTGTACGTATGTATGTACATACTTATATATCGTATCAATATGTATGTATATACATATATATCTGTAATATGTGTAATGTATATAACATGTATAATGCGTTTATATTTAATATATATTTACATAGGGAAAAAAAAAATTATACACACACACACATACACTTTATAATAAATTTTATTTTTATAACGCTTTGTGTATCCAAGAGTTGTGCGAATTATCAAATCCGAGCCATTTCACGTAAACTTTGTCTCTTTTTTTACGCAACACCTTTTCAACTAGATATACGTCGGGATTAACGACGCGATGTAACTCATACTGATAGAACTCCAACGGCTGATTTTCCGCTTCTTCCAGTAGATACATCACAGGATTAATTTTCTGTACTTTGACGATTCTAAACACCTCCATGGTCCAATTTAGTGTAACCTTTCTCAAAGATTGTCTTGAATTTACTTACACGTACCGAGTCACTCACATTGAATCACGAGAGTGCGACGGCGTTCACGCTACTGTAAACCGTGTTTAAGAGTTTATTGGCGTTCGTGGAAGTCACATCGATGGGCTGCATCGATATGTTCAATGTTTTCACGCGTTGTATTCCGACACTAGACGCGGTAACAAGTTGAGCCATTTGCATATTCCCGATATCGATTACGTTGCGATTACGTTGCATTCAATTGCCTTTTCTCTGACATCGAGAACCATGTTTACATATTTTTGTCCAAGTACTCTCAATTAATTATGCAACTCTTTACGAACTTTTCGCGTTTGCAATGATTGTTTAATTAACGTTTCACGCGTTTCATAAACGTCTTCGATTGAGGAACTGTGCGAACGTACGATAATTCGTGTGGATCAGGCGACGCATAATTGAAATTCGACGTAATGTTCGATTCTTTTGTGCTCATTGCTTTTTAGACGGTGTTACTTGAAGCCATGAATTATCCATCCAGAGATCATCATTATCATTATCATCTTCATCATCATGAATATCTTCAGGTTTTCTTTTCTTAATATTTTTATCCTTTACACAATGTTAACTTCTTTCTTAATTGGTTGAGATTCATCATGAGCGGTGTTCTCGACAATCTGTTTCAAAGATTATATGATAGGCTTAAAGTGTTTCTCCAATGCTATATCTTCTTCTATTTTGCTGGTTTTTAAAGCGCGATATTTTTTTACGAATTAATTCATTCGTTTTCGCAATTTATTTCGCTATCCTCTCGCGATCTTTAAGTTCTTTGTTGTTATCCATGTTGCTCGAAAGGAAATGTTATGTAGTTGACGTATTGACAACGACTAACCACGTTAAAGTATCACATACTCATTAAATCTTTTTCTGTATCGTCCATGCGTAAGCGCACTATCTTTATCTATGACTACAAATCCATACTTTTGTTGGTCCAACGACACAGTTCGCAGAAATTCTCGTAAGACATATCAGTGTTTATATAATCATTGTATACATGTTTTAGATTGGTACCGTCTTATTTAAACAGGATCAACAGATTTGTCTTATCGCGTATAAGATGTTTCAGTATCTTTGCGTATATCTGACACAGATAAAAGCAGTCAACGTCGCATATCGCAAAATACTTTCTGATCGTGTCTTGTTTATCGTATACCACATCGAAGACAAAAATGGAATTTGAAAGCGCCTCGTTCAGTGATAATACATTGCTATTATTGGAGAATGTAAAATAACCAATTTCTTCAATCGATACTAATAAATTCTCCAAGTATCGATATTTTGACTTTGCAACGACTTCGAGTATATGTACACGTTCTCAAAACGTATACCATGTGGACTTTCCAGCAAACTTATCAACACGTTTGTTTTGCCGTAGTTGGACCGCAGATGATTCTGCGTATAGAAATCGGCAGCATGTTTCCTGTGCTTGCGTATTTCTTTTTCAGTCTGTACGTTATTGTCAACATTAATCATTTTGCTCGTCTGCGATTGTCACATGAACTTCATATCTTCTCCCTTTACAACACTGATAATATTGAAAAAACATCGAGAGCGGATGTATTTCGAGTAGCTCGCAAAGCGAAACCGCTCAGTATTCAAAATGCTTTTTATCGTGTCAGACAATGTGTGATGTACATAGTTTAACCGCCAAACAGTTGGAATATATACCGACAATTATTTTGCTACGAGAATTTAAGAATTACATAGATCAACTGTGGGATTACTCAAGCATATAAAGGCTGATTCAGAGGTTCAGCAACATCATCGGTGCTTGAAACATTATAATTTGTCCTGCCATCGATCGCATATGGATGGCCAGCGCCGTTTATAAGAAATTGTAGCAAATGTTAACAACTACAACAAAAGGCTGCGGTTTTTTAAACGCGATAAACGTACTTCCGATCGTTGCATATCCCCGGATATCAATTTTATAGTCCAGGTACGCATTTAGAAAAGCGATTGGCTAGAGGCGATCGAGGCATTAATCCGTTGGACGCGGTGTGTCGCGAACACGACGTAGATTTTTTGCGGAGCAGAGATCTCACGAAACGACACGTAGCTGACAAAATACTCGCTGAGGAGGCGCGGAAACGAATTACCGCGAAAGATTCGACTCTTGGAAAAAGAGAACTGTTGCCACAGCTGTTTGGGCGGCTATGAAAGCCGAAAATTGGCATAGGCATGAAAACGAAGAAGAAAAAGCCGACAAAAAAAACAAATATTGCCAATGGCAAAACGCGGTATGTTACCTATTCTACCGCTATTGGCAGATTTTGACTCGTTGGTCAGCGGCGCGGCAGGAGTCGTAAAAGTTGTAAACGATAATAAAGCCGCGTAACGTCAGTTGAAAGAACTGAAACGTCATAACCGCGTTATAGAAGGTCATGGAGTTTACCTCACTCCATACAAGCGTGGATGAAGAGTCACAACGGAAAAAATAAAGAAGACTTAAAAAAAAACGCTAAATAGTTGCTAAAAATGCCGAAGGGTGTAATTACCAACGTAACTGCAACAACTGGCAAAACATATGCGTATTCCATTTTAGAGGTATTTTTATGTGTATTACTTTACCAACAGGGAGAGTATATCGAAATGAGAGCAGTATCATAAATTTAAATAATGTTGATGGACCAGGTACTCATTGGCTGGAGTAAATCGCGAAGCGAGAAGATCGTACTGTTTATTTTGATAGTTTCGGCAATCTTCGACCACCAAAGGAATTGATGCAATATTTGGACGTAACGCAAATCGAATATAATCGCACGCTTTATCAACATTACGATCAAAGCAACTGTGGACAACTATGTCTACAGTTTTTACAGACGATTGACAATCGATTTAAGAATTGACATTGCATTCTTTCAACTCAATATTCATTTAAATATGTCACTGACATTTACGCTCACCAGTAAGAGTAGCGTCCTTGCGGTCTGCTACTTTCCGGTCGTAAATTTGAGCGATGACGATTACGAACTAGGTTTGACGAACTTTGAAACCTACCATATGATATCTAATGTAAATTCATTGAATAATAAGTTTTACTTTGACAAAGATGACAAAGAAATTGTCATTCCCGAAAGATCGTATGAAATATGTGACATAAACAAGTATCTAAAACGTGCAATTCTACAATTTTATCCTAATGATGTTGCGAGAGAGAAAACGCTTCGCAAAGAGGATGAATAATCCCCATTGACTATTCATGTCAATAACAATATAATGAAGAGTGAGATCAAATGCGCTTATCAAGTAAATTTCATCAAACCTCACATTTTATCGCTATTGGGATTTTCATCGAATCGCGTGCTGAAGTCGCAACAGTGGCACGAATCAGACATATCGATAAATATCATCAACGAAAATATCATTCGTATTGAATGCAATGTGACCACGGGCGCATACAGTAACGATAAGTCCGTTCACACGAATATGAATTTTCACCGAACATGTCACCAGGATATAAAATATCGGAAAGACCGACATAGATCATTTACCTTCCGATCATTGTACGGAGCATTACGGTTCTGACGATTCGTGTTATAGATCAAGACGGACGATTATTCGATTTTCGCGGAGAAGAAATCACCATTAGATTGCATGTACAGAAGCGACAGCGATAAAGAAATATGACAACGATGCTTGTTTTGAACGAATAGACGAAACAGATAGGGGCCACTAACTTTTGTCAGAGGAACGATCAAAAATATTCGAGCGTCCAGTAGAAAGAAACTCACTGCGTCGAATGTTAAATTTTTACAATCATTGGGCTTTGTTGTACGAAATATCTAAGATGGTTGATATCTTGAATATTGGAGGCGAATCAATCTTTGACGATCGCATCGTTAAATTCGAGTTTGACATGTACAATCCACGAATCCATGTACGTCAATACGACGTTTGGACATAGCGACAAGATAAGGATACTTATATAACAGCAGGCTTTACACGTTATCGTGTGAAAGCATTCTCTACGAGAAAGCATTCTCTAGTCGAAAGTAGATTGACTTCAAAGGAAAAAAATGTACAAAAGCAACCAAATCTTGGATGTAATTGTGTGGCGTTCATATTCGATGAAATTCGGTATGAACGATATGGAGATTGATCGCAGCAGAAACGTTGGAATAACTAATGAAGGGTTATGCAATGTTTTCTAATGAAATTGCATGTAGTTTGCATAATGCTGGATTTATCGGCTCTAATGATACCGCGAAAAGCCTAATGACAGACGATGGATACTTTAATTTTTGTACCACTCAGCATATTGTTGGACTTTTGCGAAGATTACAAATGTGGTAATACAATTGTGATAATTAACGCTCGTCACGAATTAATTTTGATATGAGCACGCAATGGTAACAATTAGTGGGAGATCCAGCGACAGAGCCGACGCTTGAATTATTCAAAGTACAGTGGCCTCACGTTGCATTGAATGAACTAATAAACTATCCATGCTGCGCGCTTTAGAGAGCGGACGATATCTGAGTATGAGTTTTCGTTCGTGGGATTTGTATGAGTACCCTCTATTGGCGAGTACAACGAAGCATTCCAGGGCCACTGCGACTCAACTGGAAAAACCACGATACGTTATCTTTGGTCTACAGACTGATAAAAAAATATCATGACAGCACGTAAAACTTACTTCGACATCTGTAATTTAACCATTGTGAAACTTTATCTAAATTCTGAATTTTATCTGTACTATGATCTAAATCTAGAGTTTGGCAGAGCCGCTATTTTTATTTACGTTTCAGTACGTCTTACTATTAAATCCCTCATAAAAAAAATGAACCATCATTCTAATTACACTCCTTTTTGAAAAGTTTTATTCTAGTAATTATTGACTTCGCGACAAAAATCAAGAGTGACATCGGATGTACGATTAGAATTTAAATTCAAAGAAAATGTGAATACAATAACCTATGACACATACAATCACCTATGGCCTTATCATGACCGCGTGATCGAATATAATCCAATGTCAAATGTAGTACGCAAGATTACGTTAATTATCATCACCAAAAAAATACTCTCCTCCTCTTTTTAATATATGAGATAAAATCCAAGATCCTTTGTGGTCAAGCACAGTTTCAAAAAATCGTTCACCATGACTATACCAAAACGTTTGTAGATCTGCAAGGATTTATTGTTGGAAAGAAATTTGTTCTGAAAAAAGTGGCGGTGTTGAGAAGAAGCTATTCTCTCTCATTATATTTTTACGTGTCCCATGCCATGGAACTTCTTGACAAAGTCAGAAAAGTATTGCGCTTCCTGGCTGAGTGCTTATTACCATGGATTGCAATGGGAAGACGGGATGATTCCGTACAGCATAGCGAAACGCCTGATTACAATAGGTGCTGTGGTGCGGAAGAGAATGACGACAATAAAGCTCTTGTATATGTTTAAGGGCATAAAAAACGTGAATGGCTGACTCGATAGCGACGACTCAACACTTGAGATTCTGGATGCTAATTACGAAGATATAGAGATTCTTTACATAATCTAAATGTTACTAATACTGTGTGATGTGGAAAACATGTTAAGAATTGTGCGTTACAGAATGTATTTAAAATATACAACTGGTGTTCGCAACGCTAGAAAAAAAATATATCAAGTTTAAAAAATAAAATATGAGATTTTTTAAAATGCATTTTAATTTTTTTCCCCTATTCCTATAATTAAAAATCTATCAATAATGATAGTTGTTCAGTAGTATGTATATAATTTAAGTATTCGATAGTTATTCAATAACAGTTTTAATAATGACTCGATAATGAGGAACGCTTGGCCATTTGTATTACTAAACATATTATCAGTTGCTAAATTAAAATTGTTGCCGATATTATTAAAAAAATCGTAAATACCATATCTATTTAATAAAATCGTATGCAAAAGACGAAAAGAAAAGAGAGCGCAACGGGAAGAAGAGAGAGCGCAAATAATAAATATAAAACTGCAACGGGTGGAAGAGAGAGAATTGCATCCTACAATAGATAGGACAGAGAGGATAATAGTTTAAAGAGAGAACACAACGGATGAAAGAGAGAAGGAACAAACCCCCTCTTCCCCTCTAACACGGACCCCGATGACGCGCTTCCCCCTCCTTTGAACCTAGCATCTGTGACTTCGCCCGCCTCACCCGCGCGACACTAGAGCCATCTGCTGGTTGTATCCGTGAGTTAGAATCCCTATAGCTATTCTACTAATATACTACATGGGCTGAAAAGTCCCGGAATTTTTAATGAAAACAAGCGTTTTTTGTGCAAAGTTATATTTATTCCTCAACATAGTTGCCTTCGAGGGCGATACACTTGGTATAGCGATTTTCCAACATTTCGATGCCCTTTCTGTAGTACGAAACGTCCAAGCCTTCGAAATACGCCTCGGTTTCCGCGATGACTTCCTCATTCGATGTGAATCTCTTTCCCTGGAGCCACCGCTTGAGGTTTGAGAACAGATAATAGTCGTTTGGGGCCAAGTCTGGAGAATACGGTGGGTGAGCAATCAATTTGAATCGTAATTGGTCCAATTTGACCATCGCTTTCAAGGACGTGTGTGACGGTGCGTTATCGTGATGGTACAGAACTTTTTTCTTCGCCATATGGGGCCGTTTTTTCTTTATTTCGTCGTTCAGTTTGTCCAATAACGCTGCATAATACTCTCCCGTAATTGTTCTTCCCTTCTGCAAGTAATCGATGAAGATTATGCCATGCGCATCCCAAAAAACCGAGACCATAAACTTCCCGGCCGAGCGTTGGTCTTTTGGCCGCTTTGGCCGGCTTTCGTGGCTTTCCAGCCACTCTGCAGACTGCCTATTGGACTCAGGCATATGGTAATGGACCCACGTTTCATCCATCGTCACAAAACGTCGAAAAAAGTTCGCTCGATTATGCAATAACGCCAAACCGATCGTTGAATCATCAACGCGCTGCTGTTTTTGATCGATGGTCAGCAAACGCGGCACCCATCGTGCCGATAGCTTTTTCATCTCCAAAACATCGTGCAAAATGTATCCCGCCCGTTTTTTTGAGATGCCCACGGCCTCAGTTAACTCGCGCAACTTCACTTTACGATCACTCAAAACGATTCGATGCACTTGCTTTGCGATTTCCGCATTCGTAACCTCTTTTGGCCTTCCAGAGCGAGATCTTCAGTGCTTGTACGATCCATTTTAAATTCACTAAACCACCGATAAACTGTTGTTCTCGAAGGAGCAGATGTGGGATAACATTTCTGCAACCATTTCAATGATTGTTCAGAAGTTTTTCCCATCAAAAAACAATGTTTGATCAAGATGCGATATTCCTGTTTTTCAATTTTTTTTACGAAGGCGAAAGTAACGCCACTTAAACGACTGTAGCTTGTAAACGAATGAACGAAATGTCATGAAACTTCATACATAAACTAGTGACAGATGAATCTCTCGAAATGAATCATGTTCATTTTCTAATGGCACCACCTATTGAAAAATCCCGGGACTTTTCAGCCCATGTAGTATATTACAGATGAATAAATTAATTTTCTTGTTATCTCACTTTTTACGAATGTTCCAATAGATAGCGGTTGATTACGTGAATGAACAATGGAGTTTCATTTCTAAGGTATGCTCTCTGCCTAAGAATGAGTTTCTGGGAGCGGTTTGTTTTAAATTCCACTTTTTTTCATTTATAAAAAATTTATAAGCAAAGCTTCGGCACTCCCATGGACTCTCCTTTATCATCTGTAATGGACCTGGTAATGAGGAGATTGGAGGCGGTGTCCCTGATGTCGTTGAAGATGATTCTATTTTACGATAGATATGTAGATGACATTTGTACTGCAGTTTCTCTCTCAAAAATTGATATTCTTCTACAATGTTTAATTCATTCTATCTACGTCTTCAATTTATTATAGAAATAGAGAAAAATTATTATAGATTTTTTGGATACAATATTTATTAGTAATAATCGATTTGTTTTTGATTGGTATCGTAAACCTACTTTTTCAGGAAGATTTTTAAATTTCTACTCAAATCATCCAATTGCATAAAAGAAAGGTACAACTTTATTTTAGTTGACAGAACTTTTTTACTTTCTGACTTTATTTTCACACTTAAAATTTGACACTTATTAACATTTTATTAAATAATGATTATCCATTAACTTTTATTTTTGATACAGTTAAGTAATGAATAAAAAATTTATTTAAAAATAAACATATAGCACATAAAGATTTAGTTGACAATGTCTGTGCGAATGAATCTGCATTTTGGCTTACGGTACCATTTATTCCTTTTCGCACAGAGAAATTTAAAAGGTTCAATAAAAATAACATCGAGGTAACATCTTTTCATAGTCCTAATAAAATGGGTAAAAGTACAAGAGGATATTTGTCCCCATACATCTAAGAATAATGTAGTTTGTAAGATTTCATGTAATAATTGTGATGCGTCGTACGTTGTACAGACGTGCAGGCAACTGAAAATCAGAATTACAGAACATCGTAATCATATTAGACATAACACTTCTGTCCGTTCTGTCATAACGGAGCACAGGCTGCAGTATGATCATGATTTCCAATGGGACAACGTTAAAATTTTGGATGAAGAGCTTTGCTTTAGGAAACGCTTAATTTCTGAGATGCTCAATATTAAAAAGCAAAAAAATTTCTAGTCTAAATTTACGAACTGACACTGAAGATCTCCACAAGGCATATATACTTATTGTAAATAAAGTTTGATTTTTCGATACTGACAGTCTGTTTCCTCTCTCAGTCCGTGTTGATCCGTATAAGCGAGCGTACATTGTAATCGACACACTATGTCCGTCTTACATAACTGCGTTCCATTAAACTGTATATATTTTAATACTTATATGAACGTATTTATTTGAATAATTTACACATGGCTTTTGATAAGTTTTTACTTGTTAGAATTCTAGTACGTTACTTTGATCTGATTTAGTATTTCGTAAAAAGACTTTTTTTATCTTTTTTATCGATTAGATTTTTTTTCCAAGAAATATGAAACACATTTGACTGTCCAATCGTATGCAAATAATGTCGAGTTCTACATCAAGACTCACTTAAGCTATTATTATAAGGAATATGCGGGCATTTTCTAACCATAACTAATTTTGTATAGCGAACCTTATGATAAGTAAATGTCTAAAGAGGGCTCAATCCGGTAGCCGAAACTTGTAATGTTTTACATTCGAATTTAAACTGTTTTCTTTATTTTTATTCTTTTTTATTTGTAATTTATTGTGTATTTAATTATGTTACAATTTAAAATGTGTTTGACTCTTATTTTGTCCTTTATTTATTGTTATTTATTTTGAATCAGGAATGCTTGAGCATAAATTGAAGCGGACACACTTTTAAGTTGTGTATGATCATTGCGGATTGATAAATTCATCCAAGTTAAAAATCATCATTTCGAATATTTATTGAATTGTGTGATAAGAAATAAGGGAACTCACAATAAACAAGCAAAGGAATTACTAATTTCCGTCACGTCCATGTCGTTAATCCTAGGTACAGCTAAGAAACGGATAAAAAATTATCGTAGACATATACGATAATTCGAAAAACATGTTTCAGGAAAAGTTATTTTTCTTCAGCATAGTATTATCATGCAGTAAAATATAAGAATTCCCCTTGAGACAAAGGAAGGTTAATCAATTTTCGACGAATGCAGCGCCATCTATCAGAAATCGAGAAAAAAGTTTAGACAAAATATACGTGTTTTTGGACATAGAATTCGAATCTGCAATAAAAGTAGGAGTTCCCATTTAAGATTTCAAAGTTATCCCCAGGGGTAATGGGAGGTAACAAACTTTTGTGTGATAGAATTACTCCTTCGAAAATATTGAGGATTTATACATTTTTTTTTGTATTGTGCTTATTTTTCTCAATATTTTGCAGTCTTAAGTTGAAAAACTCACCTTGTCATCAAATTCTTAGTTGCTAGTATGACATTTCTATGAGCGCACACGTAATTTACACATATAAAAGGTAAGATGTCATTATTAATATGAATACGGTTTACAATAGTAAACGTCTCACGTGGTAGGATCTTGAAGCTCTGGATTCAGGGCTGCCAACTGCAGATAATATAATGCATCTTCTTATGTGGTTGTGTATTCAGATACGTACGAACACTAATATGATTCCTGTCGAGAGCGAACGAGACAGCAAAAGAGAGCGAGAGCCCGATGTTTAAGTGCTGTACAAAGACTGAAAATGCTTTCTCACCGATCTCGGCCGCTCAGTGTATATCAGTGTAAGGGATTCGAGATAACATATTAGTTTTGATAAATTTTAGTAATCATATACCTTTCCCATTAATGTATAATAGCAAAATTGATTTCAAAACGCGATAGTTTACGAGATATTAATTATTTACAATTTCCCATGCGCGGTATATACCACGTTCATAAACACAATATGTAAGAACTCTGGTCGTGCGAGATCAGTAAACTTTAAGATCCCATGTTTAAATTCTACGTTTTTTTTCTTTTTTTCACATACTTTTTCTAAAATAAAATTATTACATTATTATTAACATATCAGGGCAAACATATTTTTATATAATTATTAAATTTATACGTGCACTTTAAAAATTTTAAACCAACAACGAAAATATAGTCAAACAAAAACAAAATATAGTCAAATATTAGAATGAATATAAATAAAATTACTGAAATACATATTAGAGCTTGTACACAATATAAATAAATATTATAAATAAATTAAATTTTCATTGTGTCAGTGAATAGTAAAAAATTCAAACTAAAACTACTTCTTTGTTCAAATGCAAAAAAAATGGAATCATGAATTAAAGATTTTATAATTACGTTATATAAAGTCAAATAATTGATGTACCTTCGCCAAAATTGAATGCCCTGAAATACATCTATGTATACATATCAAAAATAAATTAATTATAAGAAAATTCAATTTAATAACAAATTCTATGAAAAGATTATATTCAAATAGATTAAACAGTAAAAATGCGTGTCAGAGTAATTCTAAATTTAAAGCTCTTAGAGCCGATTGTTCCATTTTTTGGTAAATTTTACCTGTTGAGTAAGTAACAAGATTATTTAATCACATGCATGGATTATCATTTACCTCACAGATAAAATTTATCAAAAGTAAACCGGAACAACCGGCCCTTAGGATCTTAGTAGTAAAATAAGTAGAAGAGAAAGAGAGAGAGAGAGAGAAATAATGTGAATTTTACAATGAAAATAAATTCATCAGATGGAATGCTCGTTTTCTTTTCAATATAATAATTCTAGTCCTGATTTTTATACTTTGTATTGCAATAAATCGTCGTGTGTCTTCCTACAAGTGACACAGTGCAAGACACAGTGATCATGTTATCCTTGTTGAATAACAAGGATGTAATGATACACTATCACACCATATATCTACTCAAGATTTGGTCTGAAAATCCTTTCTGGCCTTTTGTAGCATAAAACAATAAGGAACAAGGTTAATAGGCGCCACTGCGAATTGTGAATTTTTGTATACGTACATATTTGCGTATATGTAAATGTTATTTTATAACTACGCATTGTAAATACATATGTATAAAAAAATATTCTATGAACAAATTAATGTTTCTTGTAATAAATTAATAATAGCAATATAATCTAATATTAATATTTTCAAGCAATTAAGTACGATAGCGTATAATCGAGCTTTAAAGGAAATTATAATTATAGAGTATTAAATGTTTATTTTAAAAAAATAAATGGACGTTTCAGATTCTTCTACAGCAAATAAATTATTTTTTCATGGCCATGATCTCCTCCAAATATATTAAAATATTAAAATATATTAAAATATTGATATTTTAAATATTCTTTATTTGTCTTTACAAGGAACTTAATGTTTTTAGATGCATGCACACACATACACACTCCTACACATTTTTTAAGGAATAATATTATAAATATTAATATTAAAATAATAATAGAATTATTCTCTCTTTCTCCTATGGTTTTCTCTTCAATTTTGATACAAAAAATAAATATATTATATAAATATACAAAAATAAATATATTGTATTATTATATATTCATATATAAAGTAATAAAATTTTAGGATTAAATAAACTCTTTAGTACATTAATGCAAAAAATATTTTTAATTAAACCTGTTTTAATAATTTACTAATTTAATAATAACTTCTCTTCTTACATTACGTACACAAATGTTTAAGTAATTCAATGTTTAATTTAGTTTATACTGTGTTTTCATTGTGAAATATTAGCTTTTTATCTCGCTACATGTGCTTTTATTTATGTGTTGAGATAAAAAATCACTCTCCTAATACTGAAATTATTTTCACAAACAAAACAATTTTTAAATAAAAATTTAAATTGACTAATGCGTTTCGGAAGATATTATTATCGCTGTTTCTGTTATTCCATCTTCGTTGTTTACTAGATATAAAACAAGAATGTATGCCGGGAAAGAGATAAAATAAAGTAGTTGATTTCATCATCTAACTTCATATAACGTAATTATAAATACTTTAACTTATGATTCCAATTTTTCTCGCTTTTCAACAAAGTGTAGGTCCGATTTAAACTTTTTACTACTCATTGACATAATGAAGATTTAATATATTAATTTATTTATTAGGTGTACAAATAAGTTTCCGCCGTTTGACAAAAGACGGTGCCACTAGCAAGCTATGGTTAAAATTGTCTGATGTAAAACATTATATCGTAAGGTTGGACATCTGTCAACAACATAACCTTGAAATACTAGCGATTTTGTATCAGCATCATATATTTTTTTTTGTGCGGAAATACCGAGTTTTGAGCCGAATAAGCGTCATTTGCGGGAACTTTTGATTTACTTCTTTAATTTGAAGAAATCTGCAGCTGAGGCTCATCGATTGCTTGTAGAAGCATATGGTGAGGCTGCCTTAAGTGAGAGAAATTGTCGTGAATGGTTTCAAAAATTTAAGAACGGTGAATTTGACATCGAAGACAAAGAATGTAGCGGAAGGCCGAAAGTGTACGAAGACGCGGAATTGGAAGCATTATTGAATGAAGATTCGTGCCAAACGCAAAAAGAACTTGCACTTACATTTTGACTTACATCAATAAAACATTATGTATCGTTTCATATGTTCTTTCACAATAAATGCTTAATTTTTGATAAAAAACGGCGGAAACTTATTTGTACACCTAATATATTGTTTCCAATCTCTAATATGGTTTTAATAATTTTATCTATATTCTTTCTAATGTTTGACTATATTTTGATTATTGGTTTAAAACTTTTAAAAGTACACGTATAAATTCAATAATTATATAAAAATATGCTTACCCTAATATTAATAATTTTATTATGTTTATTAATAATTTTATTTCAGAAAATATATGTGAAAAAAGGAAAAAAACATAGGATTAAACATAGGATAGAACGTGAGATCTCCAGCATACTGACTTTACGCACACGACTACATGGAATTCTTATAGACTGTGGAAGTCTTATAGACTTTATAAACGCAGTATATAACTCATAAAAAATCATAAATAATTAATATCTCATAAACTATTGCGTTTTAAAATCATTTTTCTATTATATGTTAATGGGAGGGAGAATATGATTACTTAAAATGTATTAAAACATATATGTTATCTCGAATGCCTTCCGCTCTTTTATATTGATACACGCCAAGCGGCCGAAATCGCTGAGAAAGCATTTTCGATCTTCGATTGTTTCTATCAAACGACAAATCGAAAGAGGGTTTTTTTCAACAGGTTGTCTCATGCTGTCTAGTTCGCTCTCGGCCACTTTCGGCCACTCTCGGCACACCAAAGAATTGTCAATGCCATCAAGAAAGATAAAGAAACCTATTACCTTTCTTTGTTCAACTCAATGTGAAGAATTTTCCTATGATTCAATCAGCTGTAACAGAATTCTGCAATTCTGGTGACCTAAGTTATACTCATTTTTCTTCTCGAAGAAATATTATTTATTTATGAAATTTCCCTGTTGGGATTTCTTTGTTATATTGTTGGGAAGGCTTGTACAGCCAGATTTTACAAATTGATTCTGAAAATTTTTATTAATCATGTAACATCAACTGCACTATAATACACATCGAGTGAGATATCAGAACAAATTTTTATTTTTCTCTTTTTAAAAAAAATCGCTCTGTACAAGCCTTCAGGAGTCTTTCTTAATTATGAATATTGTAATTAAAATGCGATCCATCCAGTATTTTTAACCGTAATTTCGATATAAAAAAATTCATCTTCGACTAGAGATCTCTCCTGTCGACCCTTAATGTTTACAGACGAAAACTCTCCAAAGTAGCGCAAAGTAGTCCTTTTATTTGACTCGAAATAAAAACTCTCCCATTGGTTATTTTAATTGCCATTTTGGACCAGTAGTCCAATAAGCGTTTAGTATTATCAGTATATGAAATGATTAATGAATCGAAAATGAAGGACTTTTGGATTACTTTGGTATATTTAGCTTTATTATAGATATACATTTCGATAAATATGAAAAATAAAGAAACGTTTCAGACGAAAGTGAAAACTCTGCTGCAAATGTCCATATGTACATCCAAGGACTTCGATTCATTCCCTAAAGGAAATTTTTATAAATTGAGAAGTAACCATCTTTCTACATTAATGTCCATAGTCCGTGCGCGATTAAGGACGACTAAACCTTACGTCCGCTTACAAATAAATTTGACATAATAAAAATATCTTGAATTTTCGGAAGTTTTAAATAATAACTTTAGTATTTTTATTCCATCTCCGTGGAAAAGATGGTGATAATAGGATATACGGATCTTGACCTGAAATGCGAGAAAGCGCATGAATATTATTTATCAAGTCTCTAGAAGGTTAACATTATAGCATTTCAGATAAGTTTTCTTTTCCTTATAAGATCCACGAATTCTACTAAATAAAAAACAATTGCTTTGTAGATTTTTATTACATTTTTTAGGTATTAAAATCTAGAATAAAAAAACGCATTACCGTGAAAACGCACAAAAGATTTACGTAGTGATATAGTACGGACTAAATGCACCCTCTGACATACTCGTCTATTGGCTATGTCACAAGGACGAAAGACAACCGAGAAGATCTATAAGCCAAGGAATCAGGCTAGGATACTCACGGGAAATATTCAATTCTTCGTTTGTCTTTTAGTACATGTGATCATCGGAATTATCTATACGAATAGCACATTCATATATAATTATATCCGCTTGTGGAAATTTAAACATGTTTGTATATATTTATATTTATATACAGTTAATTTATATATATTTATATAACGTTAGTGTATATAAACGTATATATAACGTTAATATATATTATGTTTATATACTCGCACACGCTCAATATTATCCGATGTTTTTCCCGTCGCAGGTCGACCAGAACGAGAATCACTGTCAACAGACGTGCGGCCATTTTTAAACCGCTTATACCACTCTTTTATTTGTGTTTTGCCCATACACTCGTCTCCAAAGGCCTTTTGCAACATTTCAATAGTTTCTGCACAAGTTTTTTCAAGTTTAAAGCAAAACTTGATGCAAATTCGTTGCTCAACTTTTTCGGTCATTTTTAGCTACTTAAAAATCCGACGAACGTGAAAAAGACACTGTAAACAAATACACACTGCGTATGAACTATACGTCCTACTAGTGTCGGCGACCAACCGATAAGTTCGTAAGGTCCTACTGTTGACGTGCCTGCCCGGTAGAGGTCGCTAGAACACTTTGGCGCGAAGATATAAATGCAGGTCGGATACTTTTGGGACAGACCTCGTATATATATATATATATATATATATATATATATATATATATATATATATATTAGGTGTTGGAATTAATTCGTAGCGTTTTTAATGAAAGAATGTTATTTATTTCACATGAGCATTAAAAAATACATTAATGAAAGTACTTCCCATCACTTGTAAAACGCTACGAATTAATTCCAACACCTAATACATACACACTACTCAACAAATAAAAAATAGGGAACACTTTAAAACACGCTCAAAGTTGCTCAATGTTCAAAACACCTTAACTCGGTAAAAAATTATCACAAACATAAAATCGAAAAAACATTTGATAGTTTGAAATCTCTGCTTTCGAAATCGGTAATTGACATTTTAATATGAATGATTGTTTACGGAGATATACGAACACAAATACACCCATCAAATCAATTCAATCTGAAAAATTTCTACAAACTTTACGAAGGTCTGTGGCGTAAAATAAAATTTACATAAAAATGCGATTTACGACAGTCAAAAGAGTGAACTTTACATTCAATATAGTTATTTGTTGAGTGTCATACGATTTTTCTTCTCTGAGTAATTAATTACGTTGAACACACAAAAGTGATCATTTTTGCTTCAACGTTCAATAACTCACTGAAAAAAAATCGTATAGCACTCAATAAAAAAGCAAATTGAAGAGAAGTAAAGATTCAGTCTTTCGACTGCTTTAAATCACACTTTTGTGTGATTTTTATTTCATGCCATAGACCTTTATAAAGTTTACAAAATTTTCAGATTTGACAGGTATCCATTTGCACCCGTATAGCTCCGTAAAAGATTAGTCGGATTGAAATGTCTATTACCGATTCAGAAGTAAAGAATTTCACTTTTAAGATGCTTTTTAAAAAATTTCATTACGATCATTTTTAACGAAGTTATTCTATCTTGAACTTAAAGAATCATTTAGAATTGAAAAGGAATGAAGATTTACGTATCTCTGCGAAAAATGATTACGATGTTTGAAATAACTATTTTAAACCATAACTTTCGAATGTTTCAAATCATGTTTCTATTTAAAAATTGTATTATACTAACAATGCTAATTTGAAGTTGATCTTTTAAAATTATAAAATCAACTTCAACTTTGATGACATGCACGGAACAAGAAAATCTTTTCAGTTCTGTGTTCTTAATAAGAGAACAATATTTTGCTTTCTGAAATGATATATCTTTGACACTCTATAAAATGAAAAGATTTTTCTCCAAAAAATGTAATACAAAATTAATGTCTAAAAGTAACACTTTTGTGTAAAAAAAGATCTTTTTTATATTATGTCATATTTTTTTGATAGGGATTTTTGAAGTGCTTTTACCATTTCTTGAAATATAACGTTTTAGCGCCTACATTACCGTTACCCAATGTGCATCACGTTAAGAAGAATTGCCGGTCAGAATTTGCATATCGTGCATATGTGTGTGCGTGTGTGCGTGCGTGCGTAGAGGGGTATGCGTACGTGGGTGTATTTAATATTGTGTGTTTCCTTCTCTCTGATTAATCGCCGCTTCTAGTTGTCGCATATGTTTATGCATCTCTGGATTAAAATTATTTTGGAATTTTATTTCAAATCTACCTAAGCGCTTCTCCTAGCTTGTACAAGTTTTGTAATTGTTCTTTGTAGTGTCTTAATTGTCGTTCCAAATAACGCAGTATTTTTTGAAGGGGCATTACTTCATCATCCCGCTAATAGCCGGATTTGAATCCGAACACATTTAGGATGAAAGACGATTAAGACGCCGCGAATATATCCGCGTACACATACGTCTATCTTGCACATGCCCGTCCGCCCGCCCGTGCGCACACACGCACACGCGCACGCATGCACGCACGCACGCTGTGCAAATTCCAATGTGATATACATCGGGTAACTCTAATGTAGGCGATAAAAATTAATTTTCAAGAAATGATAAGAACATTTTAAAAATCCTTATCAAAAAACGACATAATAATGTAAGAGATTTTTTTACAGAAAGTGTTTTTTAGTATTAGACATTTATATTAAATTTTTCAAAAAAACCTGTTTATTTTATAGAGTATCAAAGATACGTCATTTTAGAAAGATATTGTTCTCTTATTTATAGAACACAGATCTAAGAAGATTTTTTTATTCTGTGTACGTCATCAAAGTTGAAACTTATTTTCTAATTTTATAAAGATCAACTTCAAATTAGCATTGTTAGTATAATACAATTTTTAAATAGAAACATGATTTGAAACATTCGAAAGTTATGACTTTAAGCTTCAAAACGGTTATTTCTAACATCGTTTTGTGATCATTTTTCGCAGAGTATTTTGCATAAACCTTGATTTTGGATTTTTTAACACTAATTCTAAATGATCTTTAACTTCAAGATAAAATAACTTTGTCAAAAATGATCGAAATTTTTAAAAAAGCATTTTAAAGATTAAACTCTTTACTTTTGAATCTGTAATAGATATTTCAATCCGACTGATCTTTTACGGAGCTATACGGACGCAAATGGTACACCTGTCAAATCTGAAAATTTTATATAAACTTTATAAAGGTCTATGGCATGAAATAAAAATCACAAAAGTGTGGATTAAAGCAGTCGAAAGACTGAATCTTTACTTCTCTTCAATTTGCTTTTTTATTGAGTGCTATATGATTTTTTTTTCAGTGAGTTATTGGATGTTAAAGCAAAAATGATCACTTCTGTGTGTTCAACGTTTAATTACTCAAAGAAGAAAAATCGTATGGCACTCAACAAATAATTAAATTGAATGTAAAAGTTCACTCTTTCGACTGCCGTAAATTGCATTTTTGTGTAAATTTTACTTCACGCCGTAGATTTTTGTAAAGTTTGTAAAAATTTTTCAGATTTGACGGGTATTCATTTGTGTCAATATCTCCGTAAACAATCAATTAAATTGAAATATCAATTACCAATTTGTAATAGAAATTTTAAACTTTCAAATGCTTTTCGATGTTTTGTCGGCGATAATTTTTCACCGAGTTACGGATTTCTGAATATTGCGCAATTTTGAGCGTGTTCTATAATGTTCCTTATTTTTTGTTGAGTAATATATGTACGAGTATATACTAACGTTTTTATAAATAATTAACATTATTTCGTGAATGCATACCTATTATAATAGATAATTATCGGTCTAATACGATCTATCGAGTTGAAACTCAATGAAATATGCTTGTTAACTGTGATGAGACTTTGCGACGATTGTGTTGTCCGTACAGACAATTCCATTGATTATATCTACCAGAAAACTGACGAAAAATTGAATATTCGCTGTGAGTATTCTAGCCTGACTCCTTGGCTTATAGATCTTCTCGGTTGTCGACTTTCGTCCTTACGACATAGCCCAGCCAATAGACGAATCTGTCGGAGGATGGGTTTAGTCGATAATGTAACGCTGCCTTTCGTGCATTTTCACGGTAATGCGTTTATTCTAGGTTTTAATACCTAAAAAATGTAATAAAAATCCACAAAGCAATTGTTTTTTATTAAATGAAATTTGTAAAATTTGTAAAATTTGTAGAAAAAAGAAAATTATCAGAAATGCCATAATGTTAATCTCTTAAAGACTTGCTGAATATTCAGGCTTTCTCACACTTCACGGCAAAATCCGTATATCTTATTATCCGTTTTTTCCATGGAGATATGAAATAAAAATACTTTAGTATAGATAATAAGATATACGGATTTTGCCGTAAAGTGCACGGCAGGTTACTTATTTAAAACTTCAGGTCTCTAAAAAACGCCAAAGCTTGTGTTACTTACAATTTAAGTCTCTAAGTGTTAAGACAATCCTTGTGCTCAGATCCGTAGTTGTAAGCGGATATAAGGTATTAATCATGCACAGACTATGAGCATTAATGTAGAAAGGTTGTTACTTCTCAGTTTGTGAAAATTTTCGAAGGAAAGAATCGCAGTCCTTGAGTGTATGTATAAGAACCTGTCCGAATTTACCATGAAGATTACCATGATAATTTCCATGATAAATTCGCAAAGGTTCCTATGTGTATATATTATGTGGATATTTTCATTAGGGACGATTTTGACGGAGATGGTCACGTTATTCTTTCTGGATGGAAGGATAGTAAAAATGCGAAGATTATTCTATTTTTTACAAATGTAATATATATGATGATTCTTTTACTTAATATAATTCCTCTAATTATTACACATATAAATTTATTAAAGCAGAAATTTTAAAAAATCAATAATATTTATAAGATATTTTGTATTTTATTCTGACATATATTGATATAAAATATTAAATATCTCGTAAATTATAAACTTTTTGATAATCATACCTCAACACATTTGAATGAGTAGAACAATGAGATGAATCAAGTTGTGTAAAGAAAACATAGTTACTTACGAGAGGTAAACCACTGAGGGCATTACGGTGTACGCATTTGGGGCATTACTGGGCATTACTGAGCATTATTGGGGCATTAGTGGGCATTAGTAGGCATTACTAGTAAGCATTAGTGGGGCATATTATAATGGAAATTATTAAATCACTGAACACTATTATGTTTTATTTTTAAACTGACCAATATTTTATGTCAAACATATTTATATATAATAATACATAAAAATTTGAATATTAAATAAATTATACAGATTGCGCGCTCTTTTTTTCACAATGTGATCCATGGGATACGATAGATAATACCCTATGGATAACATTGTTGCTATTGTTCAGTACTGCTATAGTAATGCAATCAGCTAGCACTTGTCTTATCTTAGGTTTGCGAGGCAGTTCTGCTTAATAATAATTACAATTTTGGAACGCTCGTTCGGAAAAATTCGGCTCAGTGCGATATACATCTGTTCTTCTTGCGTTTAGCAACTTTCGACAACTTTCGGCTGAAGTAAAGAAATCGTGCGCTCCTTGGCAGGGGAAGGAATGACAGATTTCCTAACCTCAATAGTCGTTAACTTTAACATTTGATATCTTAGTTCGTGGGATTAGGCACAACATTTTACTGCCAGATTCTTTCGTTTCAAAACACAAATGAGCATAATTTCATTGAAATTGAAGGTGAAGGGCGAGAAATAAGCAACCAGCGAGAAGAACAAACGTATCTCTCTGTCTCACTTGTACTCGATGCAGCCAAAAGTTGTCGAACACGAGAAGGATGGTATATCGCTGAGCCGAATAGATATGAATAAAGTAGAAGAATGTTATATATAGAATATAACGCACATTATAACTAATATGCGTACGAGAGATACTTGTAAGCGCGCGTGTATAAACAATAAACGCGTGTACAATGCGTAATTCTCTATACATATCGGTTATTGCGAAAAATATTGCTAAGGTCTCGGTAGTCTAAAGGCTCAGGACACTCGCACGGAATGCAAGAGATCCAGGTTCGACTCCCGGCCGAGGCAATATTTTTCGCAATAAGTTTATTACAGTTTTTTAAGATTAAATTGGGGAAGTTTGGAAGGATTATTAATAATTCAGATTGATTGCGTTGAAAGTCCTACAATCATATCGGCGCGCAATTATTATTTCGGAAATTAATTCATTTATATGAATATATATTAGTTCAACATCTGAACATTCAGATCGTAGTGGCGCTTTGTATTTAAAGTAATGTTATAATTAATAATTTAAAACAAATTGCTAATACTGACGATACAATTGCTTATTTAAACATAATGAAATATATAATAATATTTTTCTTAAATGAATCTACATCTTTAAGTCGATCGAGTTTATTATATGTAATATTTAGTCTTCTTTCTGAAAATATGGCGATTTATTGAGAAAAACAAATAAATAATATACTATAAAAAATAATTTTTTAACTAACAATTGTCATTTGTATATAAAATTAAATGTTCATAATTTAGCTGATTATATAATTTAAAGATAATAGGTAATCTCTAACGCCAGAACTGTTTCGCCCGACTATGTTTAGTAGCCAAATGTGCGAAAAGTTTTTTCGAACAACTCAGTCTATGACTTCCACTTATTCTACTGTTATTAATTTCTACTGTTATTTTAGTATTAAGAATTTAATATACCGTAATAAGTAAAAAAGGAAAAAGGGCTACGAGCCTAAAACATAAATTGACAAACTGTATAAGTAGTTAAAAAATTTTTTGAAATAAAACTATGTCATAAAATTGAAAACGTAAAATATAATTTGACAATCAGAAGGTGAACAAAACAAACGTTTCGATCCTAGTTGGATCATTTTCAATGTGACAAATAAATTAGTGTGACAAAATAAATTAACAATGGTAATTAACAATAGAGTTATAACGTAGATAAAAACATAAGAAATCAAGTAAAATTCGCATTCGGACGCAAATTAACTATAAAGCTCGCTCCAAATTCCATTGGATTTGGAAAACTTATATAGATGCGGCGGAATATTATTTATTATTTTTATAATTTAATTCACGCGGGCGAAATTATGCGTTCTCAACATGAATATTTTCCGTTCACCTTCGCTTTCATAAAAAACCGATTTGGTTGTCATATCTGTAACTTACTAAAACAATTATGCAATCTCGTCAAATTGAGTGTGAATATTAGGACTCGTATCAAATTCATTAATTCATGCTTGAAATTAGAGTTAATTCCGCCGCATCTATATAAGTTTTCCAAATTCAATGGAATTTTGTTACACAACAATACTTGTTACAAAAGACTCGAAAAGATACAACTTAGTAATGTAAAGGCAATTATGCGATTGGAGTTGAGGGACGCTTACTGCCATTTGCACTCAACTAGAAATAATATCTTTTTACTTTCCAATAAAACTTTTCACAATTTACCATTCCTTGTAACAATTTTTCAAATATTTAGATAAAATTAACAGTTTCCATTTCTCTAAACAAATGTTTAGAATAAATAAAAAAATAAATTGGCTAGGACAGAAAAAATTAAAATTATTAAACTCAAAAATTAAACCTATTTCTTACAATGTTACCAAAGACACAAATTATCCTCCTAGTGTTCAACTTGTTGTTGATAGGCGATCGTACAATAGACGTACCCATTTTCGAGAGAATTGATATTGCTCCCGACGGTTTTGATGGGGCTTCTCCTTTAGACTTGTTACGAGAAAAATGGTTTGTCAATTTGAGCGACATTGACGTTCCCTTAGAGGTTCGTTACCTCTTGCAACTTGGCGAAAAATTCGGACTTCCTGTCAACAAGTACAATAAAGACAGTACCATAATCGAATTCATCAAATATATAGAAAATAATATCACTGGTCGTCCAAATAACATTATTAATTCTGTCAGACATAATTCCCTTCCAATCCTTAATAGATTCCAAAATAATTTTCCTTCTCCTACATCCACCGACAAATTAATTTTGAACTGGTTGCGCACTACCAAGAGGTTTATCAATGACCACCCCAATATACTAATTACTAACGCCGATAAGGGTAACGTCACTGTTGCTCTAGACAAAGACACCTACGTTTCGAGGATGGAGGAGATTCTCTCGGACACGAGTACTTACGCTTTAGTTAATAAAGATCCTAGTAAGAAATTAACGCGAGACTTACGCGCTTTTTTAGTGAGATGGAGGCGGGATCAATTTATCGACGAGTTGACATACCGTAGACTGACATCTGATGATGTTATACCTATAGAGCTTATGGCCTAACTAAGATACATAAAGAAGGTTATCCATTGAGAGTTATTGTTTCTTGTATAAACAGTCCATTATATAACTTTTCACTCTTTCTACATAATTTAATTAGTGACAGTATTCCAAAAGCTCCCAGCTATATTAAAGACAGTTTCCATTTAGTTGAGCAGTTAAATGGTTCTGTGTTTGATTCTAATTATGTTTTGGCTTCGTTGAATGTAATATTTCTTTTTACTAACATTCCTGTTGAACTAGCATTAAATAGCATCGACAGGAGATGGGTTTACATCTCGGCGAAGACAAACATATCAAAAAATGAGTTCATTATTGCTGTCAGATTCATTTTAAACTCTACCTTTTTTACTTTTAACAATAGAACTTACAGACAGGTGTTCGACACTCCAATGGGTTCACCATTATCTCCAATAATCGCGGACATTGTAATGCAGGATCTAGAAGAAATAGCACTAAAAAAACTGTCAGCACAACCATTGTTCTATTTTAGATATGTTGATGATATTTTGCTCGCGCTTCCATCTGACATTGTCAATGACACTTTGAACATTTTCAATTCCTTACATACGAGATTACAGTTTACCTTGAAGGTTGGTGCAAATGGCAGATTGAGTTTTCTCGATACAATACTGATTATAGATAACCAAAAAATTATATTTGACATTTACCATAAAAAGACATTTTCTGGAAGGTTCCTTAATTTCCATTCAAATCATCCTCTGTGCCATAAAAAAGGTACCATCATCAGTTTTTTGACAAAATTATCTTATTATCACATCCACGATTCCAACAAAAAAATTTGATAGATGCTATTCATATTTTCTTAAATAACTGTTATCCTCTTCCCTTTATTTTCTCTACAATAGAACGCAGATTAAAATTTCATAAATATAACAAAGATACTACATACTATTCACGCAATAAAGACAAATATTTTACGATTCCTTATGTTAAATCTATTTCCGAAAGTTTCCTTCCAATCTCTAGTATGTTTCATTGTAAATTGGCCTTTTCTATTCCTAACACGTTAAAAAGCTTCATAAAGAGAGGAAAAGACGAACTTAACTTCCTATCCAATCAGAATGTTATCTACAAGATCTCATGTGATGATTGTGAGGCGAGTTATGTTGGTCAGACAAAGAGAAAATTGAGCACGAGACTACACGAACATATCTCTGACATCAAAAAGAATACAGGTTCTCCTACTGTCATAACTGATGAATAAAGGGAAGAGGATAACAGTTATTTAAGAAAATATGAATAGCATCGAATCAATTTTGATCATAATTTCAAATGGAATGAATGTGAATTTTGGACTGCGAATCTTCTTACAATAAGAGATTGGTGTCTGAAATGATTCATATTAAAAGACAGAAACAAGGCCTTAATAGACAAAACGTTACCGATACTTATTCACAGATCATCCAGTCTCTTTCTCCCTCTTGATTGCTTTCCCTTCCCTATCCTTCTCTTCTCTCCCTACTTTCTCTCCCTTCCACTTTATTCTTTCCTTCTTATTATTTTTTTTCTCCCTTCCCTTTCTAGTTTTCTATTTCAACCTTCTTGTCTTTATATGTCGTACTTTATATCTTAGCTTCTTAGAGAGGCGATCAATTTTGATTCCAATCGCATTGCCTAATCTATAATACATCATTTCGACACACACATAAGGTATTTATTATAAATTTCTAAACTCATCATACATATACATATACAATGCATGTCGGCAATTTACTCTTTTTTTCTTATGTGCTTGTCTTATAATATCAAAGATAATTTTTGCTTCTTTCTTTTAATTTTGACTTATTATTTACGACTTATTTGTACTTTTCTTTTTACTGTTTACGACTTAATTTGAACTTTTCTTATTATTCTTATTATTTTTATTTACTTCTACCGTTAATTTATTATTACAATTTATACTTGCTAACAGAAACATGTTCGTCCTTATACATACATACGGTTCGGAGGAGCACATTTTTGTCAACTATAATCGTTTGTTTGATTTCCTCTCAATTTGGAGCGAGCTTTATAGTTAATTTGCGTCCGAATGCGAATTTTACTTGATTTCTTATGTTTTTATCTACGTTATAACTCTATTGTTAATTACCGTTGTTAATTTATTTTGTCACACTAATTTATTTGTCACATTGAAAATGATCCAACTAGGATCGAAACGTTTGTTTTGTTCACCTTCTGATTGTCAAATTATATTTTACGTTTTCAATTTTATGACATAGTTTTATTTCAAAAAATTTTTTAACTACTTATACAGTTTGTCAATTTATGTTTTAGGCTCGTAGCTCTTTTTCCTTTTTTACTTATTTTGATTTATTGAGTCTTATTATTTTTATAATTTAATATATCGTATTGATAGGTTTAAACAGACAAATGCTATAATGAATAATCTTTCAGGAGTATTTAAATTTTCCAGAGAAAATTAAAAAGTGTTAAGAAATAGAAAATATCTTAATATATGAAATTATAGAAAACTTAAATATCAAAGAAATTATTGAGCTAACTTTGAAAAATGCTATTGAAAACACCAAAAAATTAGATATGAAAATTGGAAATGATACAGACTGGAAATTTATTAATATCCCTTTGCAAATTGTAGATGATAATAAATTCGATCATATAGAACATGAAATCGGTAATGGTTCCTTTATAAACATTGGAAGCATAAATTTTCAAGGATGTTAACAACTCAATTTTATTTGATAATCCTGACAATTTCAAATTAGAGAGTTTAGAATTAAAAGATTTTTCAAAGCAAGTATCACAGAAATCAATAACAGGAGATTCACCATTTTCATAGAGATTAAAGTAAATGACAAAATTATGATTGTTAAAAAATCTTCTTATTGTTATCTTCTTAATGAATGTAAAGGTAAAGTCAGTGCAGATAGATTACGAAGATTTATTACAAGTAATAAAATAAATAAAAAAATGAAAAATTGTACAAAAATGCATCCTGAAAAGAAGCAAAAATGTTTTCAAGTTTCTAGTTTTTCTGAACAAAAAAATGATTCAAAAGAAGAATGTTTCCTTGAAAAGAATCCTAAAGTCTGTAACGCGAGAGTATCTGAAAAGTATTATGCTATTTTTTTATGATGACAACTACTATATTGGCCGAGTTATTGATAATTGTGACAATAAAGTAAAAATAAAATTGTTTTAATCTGAATTCAATTTTTTTATTTGGCCACACGATGAAGATGTGATGTTTGTTGAAAAGAAATATATTTTCTATCCAATTGAATTAGTAGGAACTAGACCTTTTATGTTAAAACATTCTGATTTAGCGGCTATATATAAAAAGTAAATTAATAAAACACTGAAAATTTTAGATTTATTTGTTTGTTACTTTATATTAGGTACCGCGGAAAGTTCGTTTTTCCCGTATAAACATCTTTTAAAAAACTTGCACGAACTTTTCGCGGTATCTAATACTATATTATAAACGTATGAAAAGAACAGCATAAAAAACCACCGCACAAGTTATATTTTCTGATATTTAATTATAATTACATTAATAACAACATTAGACGTTTCGGCCACAATCTGGCCATCCTTAGTAAATTCACAATATTCTTAAAACGCAGAGTTACATATAGCTGACATTAAATTTAACCGTCGTATGATATAATTATGTGTATATATAAACATGTTCTTTCATATGTGAAGGTGCCTCGTACAATAATGTTACATCGCCAATTGTTATATCATGAAAAGTGTAGAACGAGAATTTCCAAATTCTAATTTAACAAATTTGCGTATCATTAATATCTTCTAATCGAAATGTGTGAGAATAGAATCGTTACGTATTTTATAGCAACAAAATAATAATGAATCTCAAGTACATCCTTTGCACAGATGGAAATTTATCGTGACATTGTGTGTTATTCGTTGTCATATCATATATGTTACCACTACTTATATGTATAAGTCAAAAGTTTAGAAAGTTCTAGAATTATTTATTAAGTGAGAGAGATCTTTCTTAAGAAAAGGCAGATAAACATCAGGCAAACCATCAGTGTCACTTTGCTTATTGATACCACTTATTTGGCCTTTAATGTATATCATTTCAGAAATTCTTCTTTTCATTAATGATTGTTCTGTGTCTAAAATTCTTATGTTATCCCAATCCAATTCTTATGTTATCCCAATCTCATTCAACTGATGACGTGAAATCACTGACATCTCGGAAGTGGATCTTCTTATGTCAGCCTTATGTTCCTTTATACGAGTTTTTAATTTCCTTTTTGTTTGGCCAACATAAGAAGATTCACAATTTAAACAATTTATCTTGTAGACTACTCCACGATGATCATCCTTAAGCAAAGGATCTTTTCCAGTTTTTATAAATATATTCATTTCATAGGTTTATAAGCTATATTAAAGCCATGAATATGTGAAAGTTTTTTTAAATTTTTCAGATGCTTTGCTTAAATATGTAATGTGAAAAACATTTTCTTTGAATTAGAATTAACGTCACTTTAGTTATTATTGTCCTCACGATTTTGATCTAAATTAGTTCTACTTTTCAAGGTTTTTATTCTATTTAGATAGACTTGATTGAAAATAAGACTTCGATTCCTTTACATGAGTTTATTAAAGCAATTATGATTATAATTAACTCTACATTTTTTAAATTCGACAAAAAAATATTTAGACAGATTTTTGTCATGCCAATGGGCTCTCCTTTGTCCCCTATATTAACGAACATAGTTCTACAAGACTTAGAACAAGAAATTATTATTGCTAATAATATTATCTCGTCTTTTTATTTCCGTTATGTGGATAACATTGTGTTAGCGGTGCATAAAGACAAGGTTGAGGGAGTTCTGGAATTGTTTAACTCATATCATGAAAGGCTTAGATTCACTGTTAACTTTGGCGATGAAAACCGCATAAATTTTTTATACGTAAAATTAATGAGACAAGAAGGAAGAATCATCTTCGATATTTACAAAGACCTACTAATACTGAGAGTTATTTAAATTATTTTTCGAATCATCCGTTAGTAAAAGGGGCGTAATCATCGGGCAATTAGAATTATATAAGCAGATAATGATAATAGGCAGATAGAATTTTGCTTTTATCCTTCCAAAATTTCATGAAAAAAACATCCCTGATTTAATTCACACTATTTTAATGAATGGTTATCCTCTTATTCTCAACAATAAAAAATAGAATAAAAACCTTGAAAAGTAGAACTAATTTAGATCAAAATCGTGAGGACAATAATAACTAAAGTGACGCTAATTCTAATTCAAAGAAAATGTTTTTCACATTACATATTTAAGCAAAGCATCTGAAAAATTTAAAAAAACTTTCACATATTCATGGCTTTAATATAGCTTATAAACCTATGAAATGAATATATTTATAAAAACTGGAAAAGATCCTTTGCTTAAGGATGATCATCGTGGAGTAGTCTACAAGATAAATTGTTTAAATTGTGAATCTTCTTATGTTGGCCAAACAAAAAGGAAATTAAAAACTCGTATAAAGGAACATAAGGCTGACATAAGAAGATCCACTTCCAAGATGTCAGTGGTTTCACGTCATCAGTTGAATGAGATTGGGATAACATAAGAATTGGATTGGGATAACATAAGAATTTTAGACACAGAACAATCATTAATGAAAAGAAGAATTTCTGAAATGATATACATTAAAGGTCAAATAAGTGGTATCAATAAGCAAAGTGACACTGAAGGTTTGCCTGATGTTTATCTGCCTCTTCTAAAAAAAGATCTCTCTCTCACTTAATAAATAATTCACTTAATAAATAGAACTTTTGACTCATATATATAAATAGTGGTAAAATATACGGTATGACTAATAATAATACACAATGTCACGACAATTTTATCTGTGCAAAGGATGTACTTGAGATTCATCGTTATATTTTTTGCTGTAAAACAGGTAACGATTCTATTCCTTTACATTCCGATTAGAAGATATTAATGATATACAAATTTATTTTAAATTAGAATCTGGAAATTCTCGTTTTACACTTTTCGTGATATCACTTTTGACGTTCTAACATTAATACACGAAGCAGCTTCTCATAGAAATGAACACGTTTATATAATTATAACACACGACGGTTGAATTTTATGCCAACTGGATGTAACTCTGCGTCTTAAGAATACTATTTGTTCGAGATCGGTAATTCGCAAGAAAAGCAAGAATTCTTTCAGTCGACCGACATTAATTGTCATTGAACGCATGCATAAATTGAGCTCGTGATTTCATCTCGAGCATGATCTTAATCCTCGTTAAAATCATCGAATTCGTCGTTCTTTGTTCTTTTTAAAAACAATTCGTTACACGCAAACAAGCTGTCGTTACCGGCAACGGACAATCGAAAGTTCTAGAACGATTCAATTCGCGCACGCGAGCGCCGCGCTCCGACGAATACATCACGCGCTGTCACCAATCTCACGCACGGATTTTCTGCCGCGCATGACTGTTACGTTGAACGTCGCTAGAAAAGAATTCAAAGCGCCAATCAATTCTGTACACCAAATGCCACGTAATAATTACGATTGTGGCAAATTTTTATTGGATTTTTCTCAAAAGGGAAAGCTCAGGCCGAAAGCAATAAATGCTTCGATCTCGCCGTCCTCCTTCTTACTTCCAAAAAGTTCTTAGAGTTCTTAGAGTCATAATCTCGCTCCGTAAAATCGCCGTGCTAACCGTTTGGTGAAATCGCTATAAACCGAATCTTTCGAGAAGTGCCGAGAAAAATCGCCGAGATTTTCCATCACCGCGATTCCAAACTCAATTTGGAAAAGGTGACCGCATTTAATATTCTGTTAATTTAAATTTAATTAATTATATTTTTTGACTTTGTAACTGAATATATTAAAGAAATTCTTTTGTTAAATTACAAAGAAACTGAGTTCTCTTTACTGTCGTGCATCATACCAGCCGTGCGCCGAACTCTCACTCGAATTTTTCCGCGCGGTGCGCTCTCGCACACTATTAATTTACTGAAGATGGCCAGATTGTAGCCGAAACGTTTAATGTTTTAATGTAATAATCATGTTTTGATAATGTTTTAATAATAATTAAATATCACAAACTACAACTTGTGCTGTGGTTCCTTATGCTCCTCTTTTTATATTTGTTAAATTTATACGTTTGTTTGTACGATTTATTCATTACATAAAATTTTGGCAATAATGCCCAGGAATTAGACATTACTAGGCATTGGTGTACAGGATTTTGATCAACGGTTTACTCCTCGGTTTACTCCTTATTTAAACAATTAGCCATTTTACTCATATATTTAAAGCAAATACATGTCTTTTTTACATCAATTGATTCATTTCGTCAGTCTGTTTATAAAAGTATTATAGTACAAAAAGTTATCAAAGAATTAATAGTTTACAAGATATTCAATATTTTCTGTCAATATGTGCCAGCATAAGATATTAAATACTTCATATGTTATATTGATATCTTTTCCTTAACCTTTTTATATGTAGAATAATTCGAAGATCATGTTAAGAGTAAAATAAATCGTATAATTTCATTTAAAAAGGAATGGAATGACCTTCTTGACTTTTTACCTGCACCAAAAAAAAAATAACATGATCAAAATACATGAAGATCATTCCACTTTTTTTCGGAAATGTTTTTTCATATCTTCCATATTTTTTGAAATATTTGTAAAATTAAAACGAATCACTCTTATGTATATAATAGTTTACGTTTAGGTTTGTGTATTTGTAATATATATATATATATATTTTATTGAATTTTTATAGGCTGGATTGGGTGCATTGTTCAGAACAAAAGTTGATGTAGAAAGACCAGACGCACCGCCGTAAGTAAAACAATGTTTTTTCAAAAATATTTGAAAATAATATAATTAGAGAGGGAGCATATAATTATGCAGTACAGAGGAACCGATGACCTTGACCTTGATTATGTTGTCAAGATATTCCTGAGTGATCTCCGATAGGTTTAGCTCGTTGTTTATTAAAATGTTATTAAAACAAAACGATTTTTACAAATAGAATGTAATTTTTGAACACAAGATATATATTTTACTATAAATCTTACATCTATTCTATTATATCATTTACATAACATCATTTATGTATGGCAAAACGGGATAAAGCAGGTATTCCACACAAAGTGAGGTTCCTCTTTACTTCGGAGCGATTTTTCACGCGTAGCGAGGTTTACACATTTCCCTCTATCTAGGAGCATTCGATTTTACATCTCCCTTACAGTCTCCACCTAGAAAGTCAGATTTATTTAGGCAAGGAGGGAGGGAGGTGAGGTAAACTTCGCTTCGTATGGAAAATTGAACGCTTTCTAACAAGAAGAAAAGTAGGATGAACGCTTCGCATAGAAAGTCAGATGATCCTTGGCAGAGAGGAAGCATAGTGTAGTCTTAATAACATATAAAAAAATCAAATGTTATTCTTTAAACAATCACTAAAACCTTCTAACTGTTGTTTAGGATCATAACCTTACGGCATACGTCATCGGGGCTGTTTTCACTGTACTGCATGATTACCAGAAAGCGTCACATTTAACCACAATAGCGATTGACTATAACCACTTATAGCGATTGGTGCCTTGAATTTTTCCAATGGATGAGCGTTATGAGTGATTTGTGATCAATTGCAACGTGGTCAAACGATTGTTAGCAGTTAGATAACGCTAATTTAAAAATTGTTTTTTTTAATTACTTTAGACCAGACTACGTGTCTCATTGATGGATCTAGATTTTTGAATGCTGAAAACGATGTTGCAAGCAAAAATTCTAGCATGTCAGATTTCCAAGATAATTGAGATTAAAATACTTGTTTAGCGATACTTGAAAATTCTTTTATAAAGAAAGTTAACATAACCTTTAAATTGCAATCAGAAGTCATGAATGTATTATTTATTTTCTACAAATTAAATTTTTTTTTACTTCAATAGCTTGTCTTTTAGCTATAAAAGATTGAAAATATTATTTCGAATATGGAGCGCTCTGGCAGCGTCATATGCGCATGCGATATCGGCAGCTCGGCTATTGATCAATAGTGGGACACTGAACATGTATAAAGTGGGAACATGGGTATCACTTTAGAAATCAACTGGATTGGATGTATATCCAAGCGATAAATTAAAGAATAAAATTATGCCGTAAAAATAGTTATGAGAAATGAAAAAAATATATATCTTTTTTACATATACCTACGTACATATAAATTAAAAACACAAAATTTTTGCAACTTAAAGACATAAAACTTATTTTATAAGCTGTTGTTTAAAATATTATGTCTCCAAGAAATTTATACAAGTATAAAGTTAACAAATTTGTAACGATGCGCCTCTTATTCACATCGTTCCTGACAGAATAACCAACCGGAAGACGCTACAGTAACTTTTAGCTGCTGTAGCTATAAGGGCGCGAGTACTACCGGTCAAACCTTCCCCGCTCATGATATCGATCAGCGGGAATTGTTGATCGCTGAGGAAACAAATCGAACAGGAACAACAATGCCTTATGAAAGCCGGTTTTGCATAAAAAATGTCTATTCCGCTCTTGCCGTCTATTTTAATCCAACTCTCTTTGAATCCGACTCCACTCTATAAAAAAATCGAACCAGTAATGCGAAAAGGTGGCGAAGTGTGCTTTGCCACTGTCGAGCGTTCTCGACAGCGACTTTCCTATATTCCTGCGTCGACAGGAATCTCTGGGGAAGAGCGTACATTGTCCCGCCGAGCGTTCTCAGCCGGTTGCGCCAGTTGCACTAACAAGAACAGCGGATAGAGAGTGCTCTATTATTGTCGAATTTTCTCGAAAATCGGTTGCAGCAACTACTGCCATCGCACCGATCTTGACAAAAATTCGGAGAAGATAGAGACTTTTCTGCCTCTGCTAAGTATTCTCAGCTGCAGCGATGCGAATTCCGGACTGCTTGCAGCACGCGATCAGTAACACGCGAGTTGGCGACCTGGCGCAACCGATAGCAACACAAGCACGAGTCTATGTGACTTGATAGTTAGAAGCATGTTGATTATATCGATCTGACTTTTTCGCATTAAGTTCTCATTCCTTGCCTTGTCGGCGCGCTGAGAGCGAAAGAGAGTCTATCCTGGCTCTCATAGCTTTAATGAAGCAAGCGACCGAAAAATGTTTTTTCGGCTGCTTGACGTATATCAACAGATATGGGAATATTCTAGATAACATATAACTTTTAATAAATTGTAATATTTATATAATCCTCCCATTAATTCAGAATATTAAATCATGTCAAAACGTGATAGTTAACGAGAGATTAATTGTTTATGATTTTCCAAGCGTATCCGAGGAAAATTAAACTTTTTTTGCTTTTCGGAGATAAAATTGCCATAAAAGATTTGTTTGTGGGAAGTCGTTTGAAATGATGTATAATATTATACAGCATATTAAAAAAAAATGCTAAGCCAGCGAATTTGGAAGACTTTTCAGCTTCAAAAAACTAATTAAATAATGCGGTTTTTCAAAAATATCTCAGAAAGTATTTATTTTATCAAAATAAAAGTCATTATCAAAAGAAAGTAATAAAATTAGAAACAATTTCGTTTTTTTTTTTAAGATAATTAATACTTTCCGTGATAGAATTTTTTAAAGAATGTTGTATTTTTGATCATTTTTCGAAAATGAAGCGATTTTGCACACTTTGGCATAAATATCTCGGATCTGGCTACCTTACATACAAAATAATTCTTATAAAAATTGTAAGTTACTGAATTCTCTACAAAATTATTTTTTATTTGTTCTTGTATGACTTATAGTTTCCGAGATACGATTTTAAGAATGTTTTCTTTTATTTTTAAACTAAACTTTTTCTTTAAAGTTTTATGTAAATATCTCGGATTTGACTACATGTAAAAAGTACTTATTATCAAATCAAAAAGATTTATAAATTTCCTACAAAATCGTTTTTTATCAAATAAAAATGTTACATCGTACCTCGTACGATGAATAGTTACTGATATATAAATAAGTTTTTTCAAATTGTAATACATTTTAATGAACTTACTTGTAAAACTTACTTATCGTATGTGAAAAATGTACATAAACAGTTAAAACTTATGAAATTAGTTTGTAAATGCTTTTCTTTTTGATACGATCAATAATTCCCGAGATACAGTGTTTCAAAGATATTATGAGATCTTCAGTTTATGTTAAAATATGAGTTTATTTATCAATGCAGATACATAATCATATTGGAAAAAATAATATTCGTTTTTTTCTCAAAAGTAACAGACAATACGTTTTTTAAAAAAATATTGAAAAAAGATAATCCTTTCGAAGATGTTTTTCCAAAAATAAATTTTGGAAAGTGATACGCAACTAGGATCGATATAAATATATGTATGGTAGATGATAATCGGACGGAGCCAAGTCTGGAGAATAAGCCGCATGCGCTAATATCTCTCAACTGAACGCCTCGATCGTTTCCCTGACTCGTTTTGCTGTGTGTGATGAAGCATTATCATGAAGCAAAATTACTTTGTGTTGCCTTTTTCCATATTCCGGTTTTTCAAGTAATGCTCTATTTAAATCGATCATTTGCTGTCGGTTAACGGTTTCACCAGGTTTTAGCAGCTTATAATAGATTACACCCTTCTGATCCCACCAAACACAGAGCATTGTCTTCTTTCCAAAGCGATTTGGTCTTGCAGTGGATGTCGATGGTTCGCCTGGATGATTCACCCATTACGACACTTAGGATTCTCAAAATATATCCATTTTTCATCACCTGTGACGATTCGATAGAGAAATGACTTTCTTTTGTATCTGTCGAGCAGCATTTCACAAGTGGTTTTTCGATTTTCTTGCTGTCTTTCATTCAGTTCATGCGGAACCCATTTTCCCACTTTCTGAATCTTGCCCATAGCTTTCAAACAAATGGAGATGGCTTTCTGCGTTAAATTCAATTGATCCGCGAGTTCTTGTTGAGTTTGAGCATCATCTTAATCCAGTAAGGCTTGCAATTCGTTGTCTGTGAACTTTTTCGGTGGTTTCCCACGCTCTTCGTTTCTCACGTCAAAATCACCACTTTTGAATTCTTTGAACCACTCGAAACACTGTGTTTTACCAAGAGCATGTTCACCGTAAGCTTCGACAAGCATTCGATGCGATTCTGCAGTTTTCTTCAAATGATAACAGAAAACCAATGCTGTCCGCAAATCGTAGTTCGTAGGCACAAAACTCGACATGTTTAAAGTTAGAAAAAAATATACCAGTGTATGGAACTTGGGTTGTTGTATGTTGGAAATCTTCATCAGCTATTAGAGAGAGATGATGGCGCTGCAGATGCGGTCTTGTGGTCCTTAAACTGATAGCTAGTGCCATATATAGGGAAATTCCGGTTTCATACTTCTACACCTAGTATATATATATCTATTTTAATGTTATGTTGTTCTTTTTCTTTTTCTTCTTCTTTTAATATTTATAAGTGAATGTTGATGATTAAGAATATTTAAAAAAATGATTACCTAAAAATCTCCAACCAAAACAAGGTTTATTGCATCGATCAGAGCAATGATAAGAGGTACTCCCCATCTCCGATCAAAAGTGTGTGCCGAAATCTTTTGATGCGGCTTCGACATTTATTCTGCGGACTTGACATTTATTATCGTTTTATCGCAGGTTGAACAATTTTTGCAGTCATCCACAGACTCTCTATGAACGAGGCAAGAACCGTGTAACATACTTTGTTTGAGATTTCTGCATGGCAATGATCACAGATTTTATCGAGATGTTTTAATAAACTCGGTGTTCTCTTAGTGACGTAACGCACTGGGGTTTCGATCAAATATCGAAAACTGTCAACTCAATCTTTCCATTTAATTGGAGTATGAAGATCTTTATACGATCTAGTGATCTGGTGATAGTGTACTTGCAAGTTATATATTGTGATTGACGATCAACTTTGCATACATAAAAAAAATGGCAAAAAAAAAATCTTTTTAAGAGGGAAAAGGAAAGTAGGACAATTTGTCTAAGAATAAAAAGAAAATATTGTTCTTAATTAATCTTATTCTAGCAAGAATCAATTATAAATCTTTTGCTAGTTTTGTCTAGCATAGTGATTCTCGAAAAATTTTATCCCAAAAAACTTCGTTTATTATAATATATATATATTATATGAAATCATTGGTTTATATCACCTCAATTGAGAATGAGAATGATTTGAGGAATCAAATAGTTGCTTCATGCGAGGCAACACACCTGGTATCTTTGAGCGTGTATGTCAATCTTTGAGAAGAAGGCCCGATGGATGTATCATGGTGCAAAGTGAACATTTTCAACAATTCATCTAATTAATGTTTTATTTCATCAGAAGAATTGAAGCCTATTTTTGTTTTTCTGTTTTTGACTAGTTTTTGACTAGTTCAAGCTGTATTTCTTTCTCACATAAACAGATTATTACTATACGTTTAAATTTTTTTATTTCGGAAACTAAGCCGTTTAGGATACATATTTATATGGACTTTTTTTACTTGAAATAAATCAAAGAATCATTCTGTTGAGTATGACAACATACTTAATTAACACCTTGATAAGGGCATTCCATCCACTCTTTTTATCTCCGCAGGATAAGATCCAATCAAAAATATGTTCAGACCAAAGTTGTGGGGTTTAAAAAATCTATTTATTGATCATATCAGTTTGATTTTGAGAGGCTTTGCCAAGGTCAGATCAATTTTTTAATGGAATATCCTACTTTTTATTCTAGAATCTAATAGCCGATGTCAAGAGCTTTCCTCTATAATAAAGTATCTTTTGATTAAGTAAATCTCAAGTTATGAAGATTAAAAGTTACAGTACTGCCGGCAGTAGCATTACCCAAGGTGTACCGCGTGGAGTTTACCCGGTCAGTGTGTGTGTGTGTGTGTGTGTGTGTGTGTGTGTGTGTCGCAGCAAAGATAAGGACCCCACGGTTCGTTACGCCCGTAATATTTTTTGACTCCAAATCCTCTCTGCTGTGTGTGTGTGTGTGTGTGTGTGTATGTATGTGTGTGCGTGCGCACGCGCATCTACATACGTACTTGCATATGTTGGTATTTCTGAATAAGTAAATATTTATTTGTTTACGAGAGATGTTCAAAATGATCACGTTTTCTTACTAGCTGACCGCGCGATAACTTTATTGCTTTTTCGCTTTAATAAGCACTTGACTCATTTGCACGGCTCTCCGCGCGCAGCCCGTTGGGAGCGAGCCGGGAAACGTCCGGGTCCTAATAATAAATATTCAACCTCAGTAGAGACTTTCCTATGTTACTATAAAAATGAATCAAAAATAAATAAATATTCACTATTTTGTTTTACTTCTCAAAGTTTTCATAAATTTATTCCAGCCATGTCTTATTCAAATAAAGAAGCATACGATATGTTGCTAATTTTGGGCGAGTGTCGTTCATTTGCTGATGCTAAAAAATTGTGGCGACAGCGTTTTCCTAATCGAATTCCTTAATCGCAGAAAGTCTTTCACATACACACGCGCGCGCGCGCGCATGCACGCACGCACGCACGCACGCACGCACGCACACATAAAAGGTGTAAATTCGAATGAGTAATCTCCACGCGGTATACCTTGGGTAATGCTACTGCAGGCAGTACTGTAACTTTTAATATTCATAACTCGAGATTTACATAATTAAAAGATATTTTATTATAGGGTTTTTTGGAAAGCTCTTCACATTGGCTATTAGATTCTGGAATAAAAAGTAGGATGTTTTATTTTTAAAAAATCGATGTGACCTTGATCTTTGGCAAAGCCTCTCAAACTAATATGATCAATAAATAGATCTTTTTCACATCAACACTCCCACAATTTTGGTCTGAACATATTTTTGATTGAATCTTATCTGTGGAGATAAAAAGAATGGTCTGAGAAACCTGTATCTATCTATCTATATATATACATATATCTTATTTATTTATTTATTTATTTATTCATATGCATGTATTGAGAGAGAAAAAAAATTGTGGCGTGTCGGATTTTCCTTTTAATCGTTCAGTCTTTTAATTCAAGGGTATATGTGGATTCTTCCCTCGGGGGAAGGAGAGGATAAATAGGTTCTAATTTAGTCTCAGTTTCGTTATTTTCCTATAATTCGAGATCTGGAATGTTAAGGTTTGCATCTTTAGTTTTATTCCTTCCTAAATGTAATAAAAATTGATTAAGTGAATCCTGTACGGCTCCCAATAGGTACATCGATCAACCTTACACAGTATATAGGGCGTATCCATGTACGAATGTGTGTCTAGCAATTTGATAACTGTAGCAATTAGATATATCCCGATTAATCTAACGCTGATATTGTCAAAGATTAAAAATTTATTCCAAAATTTTTCAAGCAGAGATAGTAATTCTTTCTATCGATGCTTCGTCTATGAGATTAGAGGGTGATCCTCCATCCATTATTACGGTTCTAGCGCTCTAATATGTCTCTTGTCATGGTATTGCAGGTCGCTCCGCGAGCAACATTATGTGATCCTTAAGTTCTTCCAAATCGGTTTGTGAATATATTTCACTGGTCGCTAGTGCTCCTGAGCTGATGTATTTCTATGATAGTTTAATTGAAAGCTTTATAATGATGGGTGATAATGTCTCCAACGGTTTAGGCATAATTTTATACCATGAGTCTCCTAAAAGGTACATGATAGGTGTAAAAGAATTACAAGTAATCTGAGTTTCGTGGCGTGTTAATACATGCGTTTGCAAGATAAGAAAATATATTTCGTTTCCTCGTCTTACTGGAAGTTGCTCGTAACATTCTGTGGTACAATCTAATTTTACTTCGACCGGTACATATTTTACCATGTGAATTATTTCTTCTGCCAAAAGTGCCATATATCCAGGTCCCTTTATAAAATGATAAGTGAAGACGTCAGGGTTCTAACGGATATAGCTAATGCATTCTGCATCATACGATATTCAAGTTGACATTGTTGCAATAATATATTTCTGTATAATTGATTAATTTGAGAACGTGTCTTTCTACGTATACGAATTTTGAATTTACGTATGTGAAAATATCGATTTACTGCTATAAAGCCAAAGCTTTTCGGTAAAACGTCGTTTTGAAAATTATTAATTTTTAGATGTTCGGTTCTGGTAAGTATATGTCCACAAGTGGTATATGTTCCAGTGCTAGTTAAAGAGAGAATCACATTTGTAACGGTTATTGAGTAGACTTTGAGATCGTTCATTGGTAGTATTTTATTAGCGTATCCATTATATAATACGCCATAATCGAAAGCTCTGCAATGATCGACAGGTACGGAATCCAAAAAGTATTTCCACCCTCTATATTAGTGCAATAAGTCGAACTAGTTTTACAGATTACTTCTGACCTGAGGTGTACACGGTTTGTGTTTATCCGAACGTCAATAATTTTGAGGTTGTCTAATACAATGACATTTTCCCAATTTCCATAAGGATCGGAATAGACACTGCTGGTACGTGTGCCGTCATTGTCAACATGCCCGGCTAACTATTGGACGTGATGCAGTCTGGTTAGATAGCAGATCTGTGAGTTCCGGCTATTTTGAAGCTTTCATAAGTATGTATGCTTTCATAGGTATGTATGCGTCGACATGCATCTCGAGATACATCGGTTATGTGTGAGAATTGCCCGTTATATACGTCCATGTGAAAATATCTCACATCTTTTTACGATCTATCTCGATTTTACACTGTATTATTTTCACAGATTTAAATCATTGAGTTGAAGTACTTGTATATAGACTTTGCTAAAGTTTACATTCTATAAGGGAATATCACACCCTTCGACGTTTATTAGTGATAACGTAGTGAAATTCACTGCTGCGGAGCCACAGTCATATCCTATTATTCCGTAAGTTTCTTAAGTCCACATTATTAATATAAATATGACGGTTATTCCTTTAATGCAATCTATCATCTGAAATATCGATTTGATTTGTTTAATTATTGTGAACTGGTCTAAGAGAAATTCTGTGAGAAATTCGCAAGCGGTAGGGATGAACAATGCGACTATTTTTCTTTATCTTAATTTTAACATTATTTCTGTTTAATATTTCCAAGAGGGCAAATATATTGGTCTCCAAATTTTTCAGATTTTGGCTCTTTTCGTAAAAATACATGATCTCCAGGCTTGAATTTCTGTGGATTAATTTTTTTATCGTAATATTTTTCCGATTTAATTTTAGCTTCTACGATGTTTTCACGAGCATTTATTTGGATTGCATGGAGTTGTACAACTAAATTTATTTGATAATCATCGTAATTAGCTAATTTGTCTTCAGGGTTTAAGAGCTCATTCGGTACTCTTACTATTTTAAGAACATTAATTTGTATGGAGTATGTTTCGTGGCCTCATAGATACTGATGTTATAATTAAACATGGATAAGCCGATCCATCTGTCTCATTGTTTCTGCTCATTTGCGTATTGTTTCAAGTATTCTCTTAATGCGTGATGTGATCGTTCTAGGAATCCATTCGACTGAGGGTGAAATGCAGTTGTACGGAATTTACAGATTCTAAATATTTTTGCTATCTTCTTCATTAATTCACTGATAAAGTTTTTCCCTTGATCTGTTAATATAGCTTTAGGCTCCCAAAACGCAAATAAATCTGTCAACAAAAACTTCTGTTATTGTTTCTGATCCGGTAAGAACAGGTACTGAGTTGTTCTTCTGGGCTGTTTCTTTTTATATTGCGTTACTTGTTGGATTAGTGGGGGGAAAGAAGAGAATTGCGGGTGGGGGGAGGAAAATTGGCCAGTCTTCAATAACTGGGAAAAATTAGTTTATTTATGTTGTAGCTATTATCTCTATTTAGATTGTTAGGGTGTTTTTGTACTTCTATGACTTCTCTATATTTTCTTGGAAAGTATGACGTAATATTGGTTATTGTGGTCATTTTGTCAAACATTTGATGTTCTGTTTTCGATGTTGTGTTCTGATAATGCTGATTGCGTGACATGTTTTGGCCTGACTTCACATTGCTGTTCTTTTATCCATAGGTTGGCCATTCTTCCAGTTTCTCCTATATATATTTGTCCGCAGGAACACGCTATTTTGTATATTTCTGCGGAGCTGAGCAGAGATCTTTGATCTTTAGAATTTCTTAAGATTTGTCCTATCTTTTTGAGTATGGTTTAAAGAGGTTTGAATATTTAATATCGTGTTTGTTTAATATCTTGCCAATCCGATCTGTTGTTCCTTTGATATATGGGAAAATAGATAGAATCTTTCATCTGATTATGTGTCAGAGACCGTTGTCTTGTTTGCATGTTTATTGATTGTTTATTGATATGTTTTTTTTTGTCATGTCCATTTTTCTATAAGGCTAATTTTAAATGATTGAGTTCTGTCTGTAGATGTTTTTTGTCAGAAATGGTGAAAGCTCTAAGTGAGTTGATTGCAGACTGTTTGTGCTGGGTGATGGAGCGACTCAGCATATCGGCATCTATTTATCTGTGTGTGCTGATTTTCTGTACACTTGATGGCCTAAGGCAGAGCCTTCCAAATCGGGCACTGCGGGTCCTTAATCCCCTTATCTCTCGCTCACTCGTGCTTGTCCTCATGAATCCAATGCTTTTCCTCTATTCGTAGCTATGCATCGGCGCGATGACATGGCATATCATTTCGTATAGTAGTCAAGCGCGGTTTCATTGAAAGATAAATACATACCGAAAAAGTAATAAAAGCAAAAAGAGCCATATTTATAACTTATTTTATTTTCGTTTGGGATCTCTATTAATCCTAAGAATTATATTTGCATACTTGCATACTTGCTTGCGACAATTTTAAAGGCATGTGGCGGAAAGACTGAAGGTAGCGTTGGAGGGAGTAAAACTGAAAAGACTTACCGTTGAAATCTTGGTGGGGACACGATCACGTGATCATTTGAAAGGCTCTGGTTTAACCGTCAGCTTTCTTAGAGACAAGAACATCTAGGAAGAGGAGTTTTTTGTTTTTCTCTAAGTCTATAGTGAAGTGAATATTTGGATGTTGATTGTTGAAGAAAATAGAGAATTTACGGCGTTCAGTTCTATCGTGTCTTCATATCACGAAATGTGTCGTCTACATAACGGAAATTTAACCAAACTTCTGTTTTTCTAAGGACCTCTTTCTCAATATGCTCCATGAAAATGTTGGCGACAGGAGAAATAGGAAAGTCCAGTTGCTGCTCCTGAAGTTTGTTCATAAAATTGGTTGTTATAGGAGAAGTAAGTAGTTGTTAAGCAGTGCTCTATTAGCGGGATGAGGTCGGAGGAGACTTTATGTGAGGTCTTTATTATGTTCAATGTCTTTTATTGAGACTTGTGTGAAAAGAGATTTTACATCGAAACTTACAAGCAGGTCTGTGAGACGTTGTCGGATTTTTTGTATGAAGTCCATTGAATTGGTTATGTGATGGTATTGTGATTCGAATTTTCCAGTGAGGAATTGTAGTGTTTGTGCTAGGAAGCGGGATAAGTTCTATATCGGGGAGTGTGTAGCGCTGTCAATCGGTTTGAGGGGGATCGATTTGACATTTGGTAGTCCATATAGTCTTGGTGGGAGACAATTTGTAGGTTTTAATATTGATTTGATTTTATTAGGAATGTTGCTTTTTTTCACTAGGATCTTAGTGTTCTGTGTGTAATTGTATTAGTTGGATCTTTGTTAAGCTTTTTGTATGCTTTGTTCGAGAGAAGGTTCTTTATCTTTTTCTTATAGTCTGATGTGTTCATGACTACTGTTGTATTGTCGGCTGGAAGCACGATGATGTCTATGTCCCTGTTTAGGTCTTGGAGGGCCAATCGTTCTTGTCTAGTGATGTTTGTGGAGGGAGTTTTGCTTTGGAAAAGATATTGTTTTTAATTATTTGGTCGTTAATAATAATAGGCTCTGTTTTTCCTTTTAATTTCTGTATTTTATGTTCTTCCAAATTTTTTCTTTTTTTGATTTTCTTCTTCATTGTCACTTTCTGCATCGCCTTCTCCATTCAATGAGTCATTTCTGTCTTCTATTCTTTCAGTTTCGTTCTCTTGTTATGAGAAATCTCTGGATAACTTATCCTGCTGAGCATCCCTATTTTTTGCTGTTTGGCTTCGAGTCTGCATTCTATTATTTCGAAGAATATCGAGTGTTATAGCCTTTTCCATAGCTCGTAGTTCTTGTGACTTTTCTGTCTTCTTCTGTATAAGAATTGTTGAATTCGTACTCTCTTCAGGTGAATGATCATCTAGTAATAAGTTTTCAAGTAGTTCGTCTTCTGTCAAATATAATTTAAAATCCTCGTGCTCTTCGTCCTCCTCATCTGATTTCTCTAGCATTTTAGAAATCATTTCTGCATCCTTTGGATTATTAGGGTTCAAAAGGGGTTCATTAGGGCTTGTGGTGATTAATTATATTGCAGTTCGCTTCTTCAAGATCTACCGGACATAGACGTTCAGCTAATTTTAATATTCATCGTAATAATTCGCATATTTGCGTCCTGTGCATTTTTAAACCAGAGAAGAAGTTTTATAACTAAGGTAAATTTCCATTTATATAATAAAGTCTAAAATGCTTGACACAATACACTATGGCTAAAACTTTCTTATAAGTATCGTATTTTATTTCGTTTTCGGTTAGAATTCGCGAAGCATATGCTATCGGTTGATCTTTATTTATCTCTTCTTGTGATAGGATGCCTTTAATTGCTACTCCGGAAGCATTAGTAGTTAATATAAAAGGTTTGGAAAAGTCGGGATATTGCAAGACAGTCGGGATATTGTTCTTCGCACAATTTCTCTTTTAATGCTTGGAGTCTTCTTGATCTATTATGCATTCAAATTTAGTGTCATTTTTGAAGCTGGTGAGAGGTTAATTTCGAAAAATTTGGTATAAATCTTCGGTAATATCCGACTGATTCAAGAAATTGTTTGATATTTTTTGGCGTTTTAGGCCTTACAGCTTCTAATTTTTTTGGAACGTGTTTTTAATTCCATCTTTACTAATTACACGCCCTAAGTAAGTGACTCAGTTTTCAAGAATTCGTATTTGTCGGGCTGCAATTTTAAATCAGCTTTACGTAACCATTCTATCAACAATTATATTATACTTCCTTTCGTTTTGTTCTTCTAATAAGGGAGCGTAGATGACAATGTCATCCATATACACAAATAATTCTTCCGCCTTGCAATCCTGATAATATTAAATCCATTAAGCGTTAAAAGGTAGCGAGTACATTTTTTAATTCGAAAGGCGTTTGATCAAATTCATAATGACCGAAAGGAGTTGTAAATGCAGTTTTATGACTATCTTCAGGATCCATTTTTATTTGATGAAATTCGGATGCTAAGTCGCACACTGAAAAGTATTGTGCTCTGCCTAATTGATGCAAAATGATAATGTTAAGTAACGGATATGCGTCTCCAATAGTTTTTTCGTTTAAGGCTCGGAAATCTAATGCCATTCTCCATCATTTATTTCTCTTTGAGTCTTCCTTTTTGGGAACTATCCATGTAGGCGTATTATACGATGATTGTTGAAAGTTTTACGATGCCTCCTTCTAACAGTTCTTCTATCTATCTATTTATTTCTTCTTTATGAATTTGCGGAAATCTGTATTATCGCTTATTTATAGATCAATCATCCGTTGTAGATATTTGATATTGTAATATATAATATTTGTTGCTGACAACTTCTCTTCAAGGATTTGAAATCTGTCCTGTCTGTCAATTATAAGTTTCGTAATACTTGTTTTTTCCTGAAAACTTGCTCTAAACGTAGCAAGTCAGTAATTTCTGTGAGTCTATCTTTTCCGATTTCTTTCAATACTACTAAGCATGAAATATTTTTCGTAGCTTCGTTTCGACGTTCTTATTCAATTCCTTCCTGGTGTTTTGACTTGCGCATTTGTCTATCATTTTTTGAGATTGATTTTGTGTAGACGCTAGAATTTTAGAAGATGGTTTATTTTCTTTGGAATTACGAACATTTATATAAAGACTATATGATTACATTCTTTATAGAAGTTAATCGATAGTAACATAAGAGGAATCATTTTAATGATTTATCATTTTTTGCAGTATTCTAATTCTTGATAATTTAATTTTTTTCGACAGTGGAGCTCTTTTCTTTTGACTCCTTTTGATAGAATTGAGTCGCATTGCATAGCGAGATTTAGTTATTTACCTCGTTGCAATCAACAAGAGTAGAATTTAACAGGGAAGTATGGAAACTTTCTTCTGTAATAGAATCATTTAATTCTTCAGGAAGGGTTTGATAACTTACCTCTCTAAGGATTTTGGATTCTAGAATTTCGGGTTCAGAGGAGATGTAGAAATCTTCCCCTCCATGAATATTTAGAGTAGAATTTTTTCTTGATTCTTTAATTCCTTTCATTAATTACATAAATATATAAAAATATAAATAAGGACTCTCAATCTTAAAAACAATAATTAGAAAAAAATTAGAACGAGGCTGTGGGGAATTCTTAATGCCTCACTAGCGCAGCGAGCGTAGTAAGCTTAAGGATTGTGTTGGTAACGAGTTGCCTAGCAGCGTAAAAAAATAATAAAAAAAGAAATATTATATTAACAGATCAATAGAGGTGTTCGTCCTGTACGTTCGTATAAAATTGTACTCGTGAAATAAATATTATATTTACAGTTACAAATTAAGTCTCGATTGTAAATTTCTTTATCACATCACACGACAAGCGTGGGCTTGTCAAAAGAACTCTGACTTATCCATTGAGTCAGATTTCCCACAAGGCTAATGATAGTCTAAAGCTGTCGTAACAGCGAAGAGTTAAGAGATGTAGATAATATTCAAGTGTTGGAGATTGTTTTCATTTATTATATCGAACGTTTCGTTTCACTTTAGAGTCTTCTTCGAAAAAATAGAATATAATACCACGTTGAAAGTAAGTCAGATTGGCAGAAATGCAGTAATCAATATGCTATAATATATAAATTATTAACATTTTATTGTTAGTTCAATACTTAAAATCAATACTTAATAATCGTGTGACTCACCTCAACGGGAAAACAAAGAAGTTCACAAACATTGATTCGCAATTTTCATAGATATAAATTAACACAAATTGTTCCTCAAATAAATGTCGTGTCAGTTCATCTTGACGTGTTAAAATTGAATATTACTAAGTGATAAGAGGACTTATAAACAAGCAATGACAATAAATAATAAGAGAATCAACCTATTATCATTTTAAATCTCACTATTATTTTAATGTATCTAATAAGGAAGCATACGAGTAATGCAAACATTCTGCGTCTGTTTTTAAATTAAGTCCATTGTTCTGCATGTATATATGAAGCATTTCTGAATTTAAACCTTTATTGAGAAATCTTTCCTTATCAAGAATTTGAACATTCTTCCAATCAAATTCATGATTAAAAAACCAAGTCGGTGGTCTGTAATCACTGATTGGTTCTTGTTAATGCTGTTGATATGTGATGCTCGGATATTCTCGTGGATAATTTCCGACCTGTTTGACCAACGTATATTTGACGCATCGCAATCTTTACAAGAGATTTTATATACCACATTTTTATTAGAGAATTTTTTCTAATTATTCCTTTCATTAATTTATTCTCACAGTTAAATATCACAAATTTTTCATTTATTTTTCTGTTGTCTCCTATCATAATGACTACGTCTCCGTTCGTAATTCCGTCATTATTATTATTTGAAGTGACATCGTTACTAAAATCCTCGAAATAAGCTGGAAAGATCTTCATTTAAAATATAAAGCTTCATTAAAAAAAATTATTATTACTAAGTTTCATTACAATCATTTATATTTAATATTAATTACAATAATTTGTCTAACCTAATGAAGTTATGTGCGTGCGTGCGTGCGTGCGTGCGTGCGTGCGTGCATGCGTGCGTGCGTGCGCAGGTTTCGTCCCCATGTTTTTTTTTGTAGTACGAGCGCGCACTGTAATCGAACCGAAGGGTTAAATATATATATGTGTTCGTTAAATACGTATGAATGTATGTACATATTTATATATAAATATACATGTATATGTATATTTATATACAAACATATATGTACATACGCACACACACATATATATATATACGTGTGTGTGTGTGTGTGTGTGTGTGTGTGTGTGTATCCATACGGGACATGTATGGATAAATGGATGGAATGACAAACTAACTTACTGTTTAGCTGCGTGGGATTACTAATCCACAAAACCTTGAATGGATATTTGCTTTAATGGCAAGAAGGCCCGCTGTCCGCGCAAGAGCACCAGAAGAATAGTCCAGTGAACGAAGACTGAATGGTATCAGAGAGCACACGGCGTAAATGAGTACTGAGATAAGCGACGAACCAAGGCACTGGTTTTGCGCGAACTGATACGATCAGGGTGAATTTTACTTGGGTACTGCGCTTTCGGGACCTCTATTTATACTTCGAAAAGAGGGCGTCTCCTTTGTCCAAGATGCAATAGTTAGTTACAATGTTGCGTGAGATTTACGATTTGTATAACGTCCTATCATTGTTAATCTAAAGTGCATCGTTAGAGGGATTTCGAGAAGAAAAGAAATAATTTACGATTTTCTTTAAAAAGTAAGATTGCTCCAGGCAGATGACGAATTCTGTTACCCTCGCGAAAAATATAACTAGATAAACAGGCGATTGCCGTATACAGTCATTGTCAGTGAGTTCGATCTTAGATAACGTTATCATGGGAAGTTATCCCATGCTTTTTATGATTCTTTGATGCGACGTGGCGCCTGTTTCTCTTAAGATGAAATTGTTGGTCAGCTTCGGACGACAGCTTGGCTTTTTACTATTGCATGACTAAGTCCAGTTTAGAATGTCTCTTGCAATCTTGCCACTTTTCAGGCTTGCATTAATGTTGTTATTCCTTTTGGATTGATTGGCGTTTACGAATTTTCGCGGAACCGGTCCCTCTTTTCAGTTCTTTCAGATCATTATCAGAGGAGACTCCATTCGAATCTCATTGACGCCGTACTTGCGACGTGGAGCCGACTCTTACAAAAGAAAGAATCGTGGCGTCTATAGAACGTAACTCGAAATGACCAAAAATACAACATTCTTTAAAAAATTCTATCGTGGAAAGTATTGTTGATCGTACGATTAAAAAAAAAATTGTTTCTAATTTTATCGCTTTTTTTTTAATAATGACTTTTATTTCAATAAAATAAATACTTTCTAAGATATTTTTGAAAAATTGCATTTTTTTAATCAGTTTTTTGAATCTGGAAAATCTTTCAAGTTCACTGGCTGTCAGGACTTTTAATATGCCTTATAATATGTCATTTCGAAACAGCTTCCTGCAAACAAATCTTTTATGGCAATTTTGCTGCCGAAAAGCAAAAAAAATTTAATTTTTTTCGGCTACGCTTCAAAAATCATAAATAATTAATCTCTCGTTAACTATCACATGTTTTGACATGAATTATAATATTGATTAATGAGATATATAAATATAATTTATTGAAAGTTATGTTATCTAGAATGTCCCCATGTCTCTTGATATACGCCGAGCGGCCAAGAAAACATTTTCCGGTCACTTAACGCTTGCTTGAATCACCGACGAGATACTCAAAGACGTTGGGCGTTTATAAAAATTCGCGTACCTGTCAAAATTTAATTGATTAAAAATAATAAATTAGTAATACGGTACTAATTTTATAAATTATTAGTTTTGTAAACATGTACATTTGTTTAAAGCTTAATAATAATACTCGATTTTTATTTAAAACTGTTATTTTAATGATATCATCCGAGTTTGATTCAATAGACGTGATAACTGCAGAAGAAAAATTGTAATTTTTCGGCAATATATAAGATATTATTGTATATCATTAAATGTATGAGTAGGAATAATAGGCGGTAGTAAACACTGATAGCGCCGGGACTTTCCGCGCCCCTTCTCCGCGCCTACCAGTACTCCCCGCGCCACTGAGTACCCCCCGCGTCCCGCGCTCCCCTCAGAGGATAAACGCATCTTGCGATGCTCCATGCTGTGTATATATACATAATGTTAAAAAAACATTTCTTTTGCATATAGAATGTTAAAACTTACGTGTTACTGCAGTTCTTCTTCGTTTCGTACAATGCATTGCTGTCTTCAGCGTAATACATTTTTCAACCGTTCGTACGTAAGTGAGTATCGCAAGACTAATTGCACCCGCGTAAATTGCGATATATATATATATATAACTTCTAGAATCGAAGAGGGGATAACTCTCCCCTCTTTTTCTAATAATTGCGAACCTGTTGCAACACGTTTGAGAATATAATGAACCAAGAGTCATCCGATGAAGAAATACTGTCCGACGATAGTGGATGTACTAGTGATATGAGCGAGTATGAAATGGATCGCATAGAAAAATTTGTGTCGTCACGTCAGGGTGCATGAGATCGGTTCTTTCGGTAGGCTAGACGGCTGGTCGTGCACCAATTGCAGACTACCTTTGTACATTATAACCTCATGCAGCATGTGTCCACTTTGCACACATTAAAAAAAAAAACATGGAAAACTACGAGCGAGTAGAACGCGAACTGTTGGAACAGTGTAGCCAGCTCGCTACTCTGGTGGAGTGTTTCTCATGGTTGCAACGATGCGACGAATGCATCGAGCAGCTCGAAGAGCTGCTTTGTCGTGCCAAGCGTCCACGTCTCACCATTGGATACAGACAATCTGCGGTGACGAGAATCGCGCGACTCGTGTGTGCAAAGTTGGAATTGAAGCGACGTTTCGTGCACGTTGGTGGCGAGTACGCGAGTGGCGAGTACGCGAGTCGCGACGAAAGATCTCTCGTCTGGCGAGAGATCGACGCCGCGTTTGAAAGCCGTATATCGACAGGTGCTGTGATAAACTCTAATCACATTGAGCCGCGGCGGTTTTTGGAAGACGCGAGAGAAATAGTGTTCGAGCGTGTACGAGACGCTGTAGAAAGACACGGTAGCGTAAAAGTGAACACCGCGTTCAACGGTGAGTTCGCGACGAAGGATAAACGTGCTCATAAGAGCATAATTACAAAGAACAAGAGATATACCGATACATCGATTTGCGCGAGTGGTACGAGCAGCGTGTCATCGAGCCTATCCTAGCATTGCTCGAAGAATTCCAGGAACGTGACAGCGGATGGGCATTGTCGCGAATCCTCAATTTGATAGTGAATGTGAATAAGCATAATCCAATGCACGCGGGATGTCACATCAAAGTGCCACGAGAAATAGCGACGAAACGAGCGGTGATCAGTGTGCGTTCAACGGGCAATGCGTGCTTCGCGTGGTCGGTGGTCGCCGCGCTGTATCCGGCTGAAAAGAATACGGATCGGGAATCGTCGTATCCGCATTATACGACAGTACTGAATCTCGCAAACATTGAGTTTCCAGTGACTTTAAAAGATATTTATAAATTTGAACGGTTAAACGCGGTGTCGATCAACGTGTACGGCATCGAGAATAAACAGATTCTTCCTCTGCGACTCACCAATGAAAAAAAGAAGAAACACGTCAACGTGTTGTACGTGCAAGATCCACGCAACGGTGTTGGACATTTTGCGTGGATAAAAAACCTATCCCGTCTCGTGAGCTCGCAGATTAGTGGGTAAAAGAACAGGAAATTTTTCTGCGATCGGTAAGTATACATGAAAAAAAATTATTATAATTTTCCATCTTACTAATAAAATAACGATAATAGTTATAATTTTTTCTTTTTTCAGATGCTTGCACTATTTCAGTGCCAACGAAAAATTGCAGTCGCACGTAATGGACTGCGAGAAGATGAACGACTCCGCTATCCGACTGCCGAGCGAGGACGACAGGTGGTTCGAATTCGACAACTATAACAATCGAGAACGAGTGCCGTCATCGTCTACGCCGATCTGGAATGCTTACGCAAGATGAAATCCGACAAGGAAGACGCATCATCGTACGCGTATCAACAGCATGACGAGTTTAACATAGGCTACTATGTGCGATGTGCGTACGATGACGCGTTATCGTCGTATCACTTCCATCGCGATGAAGACTGTATAGCGTGGTTCACGCGACAACTCAACGATTTGGCGCATCGAGTGAAAAATATAGTATCCGCCAACGTACCCATGGAAACGTTATCGAAAGAACAATTGGAGGCATACCGTAGCGCGACGCGTTGTCATATTTGTGAGAAACCGTTCGCGCCGGACTATACGAGGGTCCGCAATCATTGTCATCTCACCGGTAGATATCGTGGTCCAGCGCATTCGAATTGTAATTTAAATTATAAAAATTCATTTTATATTCCGACCGTTTTTCACAATTTATCGGGCTACGACGCACATTTCATAATTAAGGAAATTGTTGCCGCGTACGATGGACGTGTAGATATACTACCGATAACTAAAGAAAAATATATTTCATTCACTAAACATGTCGATAGCACCAAAGACGCAAATGAAAAGAATTTTCAGAAAAATTGCATAAAATTAAGATTCATTGATTCTTTCAAATTTTTCAATGCAAGCCTTGATAAATTGGCGTCGTATCTCGATAAAGATAAATTAAAAATTGTACGTTCCGAATTTCCAACATTATCGGATGAAGAATTTGAATTACTCACACGAAAAGGTGTCTTTCCGTAAGAGTACATTGATTGTGTTGAAAAATTGCAGGACACGCGCTTATCACCGCACGAATTATTTTTCAGTTCGTTGACAGGCGATACAGTATCCGAGAGCGATTACGCTCACGTCGTGAACATCTGGAAGCGATTCTCCATTCGAACGCTCGGCGAGTACAGTGATCTGTACTTGAAAACTGATGTCTTGTTATTAGCAGACATTTTCGAAAATTTCCGCAATAGCTGCATCGCGAGTTACTGTCTCGATCCCGCGCATTACTATACATTGCCAGGTTTCACGTGGGACGCCATGCTGAAATTTACACGCATAAGATTCGAGTTGCTCACTGACATTGATATGGTCATGTTCATCGAGCGCGGTATACGCGGTGGCCTCAGTCAATGCTCCGGCAGATACGCGCAGGCTAATAACAAGTGTTCGTTCGATCCGTCGTCGTACTTGATGTACTACGATGTGAATAATCTGTACGGATGAGCAATGTGTCAACCTTTACCATACACCGAATTTCGGTGGGTCGAAGACGTTGCGAACTTTAACGTGAGCGCGATCGCTCCGGATTCACCTACCGGTTATATTCTCGAGGTTGATCTCGAATATCCGCAGCATCTACACGACCGACACACTGACCTACCTTTCTGTCCAACGCGCGATAAACCGCCTGGCAAGCGCGAAGATAAACTTCTAGCGACGTTGTACGATAAGCAGCGTTACGTCATCCATTACCGCAACCTGCAGCAATGTACTCGTCACGATCTTCGCGTAATAAAGATCCATCGAATACTACAATTCGCGCAATCTCCATGGCTTCACGATTATATTAAACTCAATACACAATTTAGAACGTCCGCGAAAAACGATTTCGAAAAAAATTTATATAAACTAATGAACAACGCAGTATTCGGCAAAACTATGGAGAATGTGCGCAACCACGTTGATGTCAAATTATAATAATAACAAAATGGGACGGACGGTACGGCGCGGAGGCAATGATCGCGAAACCGAATTTTCACAGCTGCAGCGTCTTTGCGGAAAATTTGATTGCCGTTGAAATGCGCAAACTCGAGATAAAATTCAACAAGCCGATTTACGTATGGTATGTGCATACTTGACATATCGAAAGTCTATTTGTACGAATTTCATCACGAGATACATGTCACCGATGTATCGCGACAAATGCAAGATCATGTACACCGACACGGATAGTCTCATTTACTATATAGAATGCGACAATGTTTACGAGACTATGAAACGTGATATCGCTAGATTCGACACGAGCGATTACCCGGCAGACAACGTGTACGATATGCCTCTCGCGAACAAAAAAGTACTCGGCCTGATGAAGGATGAAAACAACGGTGTATTAATGACCGAATTTGTTAGACTTAGAGCGAAGATGTACGCGGCGAGAGTGGATGGCAAGAAGGACATTAAAAAAGCGAAAGGCGTAAGTCGTAGCGCGAACGATAACGTTCGACGATTACACGCGATGTTTGAACGAAGAGATTGAAATGACTCGCCGTCAATCGTGTATACGATCTAAATTATACGAGGTGTACACGATATCCGAATCGAAAATCGCTCTGAGTCCATACGACGACAAACGATATGTCGTACCGGACTCGACGGAGACGTTACCATGGGGACATTGGCGGATACCTTTGTAATGCAATATATGTATTGTGTATATTATATGTTGCTATTATATGTATTGCTATTGTACTTTACACCTTTTTTTTACATTTATACAAGTATAATTTTTTATGTATTACGATTATTGTACTTTCATATAATATATATCGCATGTTTTTTAACATTTATATACGTATTATATACTAGTATTCTAATTTACTTTACTTATTTTATGTGTTATTTTTTTATCATTTATGCTGCTCCATACATAAATTGTTACAAATAATGATACATTTTGTATACTCCAAAACGAAGATGATGATGATGAATGGGAAGTAATAAAAAAACGTTTATATACTTATATTTTTTATATACTTATATTGATATATTTTTTTTACATGTAGAAAAAATATGTGAAAAAAAAATTTTATCAAATGACATTGTTTTTGTGTATCCATGAATTGTGCGATCCATCGAAGCCACCCCCCCCAATCCCAGCCACTTGATGTACACCTTGTCTCCCTTCCTGCGCAGTACTTTCTCCACGAGATACACGTCCGGATGAGTAGCGCGATGCAACTCGTGCTCGTAGAACGCACCAGCGACAGATTTTCCGCGATAGTCTGCGAGTAGATAGGTTATGGGATTGGTAGGCTGCACCTTAACGATCGTAAACACCTCGGTGGTCCAATTTGGTGTATAACCCTTCTCAAAAATCGTCTTGTACTTTCTCACGCGTACCGAATCGTCCACTTTGAATTTTGCTGGACCAGCAATTTTTATCACGCTGTACACCGTGTCCAAGAGTCTTTCGGCGATCGCGGGAGTTATGCCGATAGTGCGATGCTTGCGCGCATTGTAATCTGATACGAGACGCGGCAGCTCGTCGATCCACTTGTAATTGCCGTTGAGTGTAAACATCTTCCACATGTCACTTTTAAGCGTACGATTGAACCGCTCCGACGCTTTCAATGTCGAATACGTGGAATAGTAATTAACGTTGTGTTTTTTCAAGATTTTCTGCACACCAACGTTGTAAAACTCCTTCCCCATATCCGTTTGTAAATTTTTAGGACATCTTCCACTTGCTCGAATTATCTCAACAATAGCATCAGCCGTCTCGCTTCCATCCTTGCTCTTGAGCGGTACGGCCCACGCGTACTTACTCAACACATCGATGACGGTGAATATATAGTGGTGGCCTCTGTTGAAACTCGAGTACGGATGCATCTCGACAATATCAGCCTGCCATAAATCGTCGTATCCTCGAACTATGACGCGTCTTCATGGAAAATTTCTTCTCGCCGGAGCGTGCAATTCCTCGACGAGTCGACGTCTCTCCGAATTTTTCTCTTTTCGCTGGATTTCTTTTTCATGATTCGACGTGTAATACAAAGACCAAAAGTTTTTTTTTTCTCGCTGACGCCACTCGACTGACTCGTTTCGTCGATACACAATTTAATTTATAATAAGACCGGCTTCGCGAAGTTCTTCGATAATCGACAGCATCTCGTTGTCGTGAGCGTTGTTGCCCGCTCGGTGCGAAGCGTCGAGCAATCGTAGACGATCCACCAGCTCGTTGGGATCGTCCCAGTGCACGTAATCGATCGCATTGTCATTTAATCTCATTGCGTGAGGTAATCCCTTTCCAGATTTCTTCTTCTGTTTCTTGGGTGTGATCGACATCAACGGCGCGATTACGTATTTGTACTTGTATCCCCTGTTGCTCAATAATCGGCCCTGTGAATGATGCTTGTGTTTGTGCGCATTCGTCGCCAGCAGCATGCTCTTGCATTTGTTCATATCGTCTTCCGTGTAAAAGAGATCGTCGGGAATTCTCTTGAAAATTAACTCGTAAAGACCGGGCGAACCAGCATATCGTACGCCGTCGATAATTATGTTGTCAGCATCATCCACGTCGAAACGTTTATTGCCAAACATCAATCCATCCTTGTGTAGGTAAACGCCGTATACATAATCTATACCACTCTTCTGTTTATCTCGCGCTCCCCTCAGGACAGCCTCGACGTACTTTTGACCCAGCGGACCCAAGCCGGCTTGCAACGCCTCTCGACCTTCCGACGTTTGCAACTGATTTTGAACCTTTGTTGCTAGCGAGTCGTCCGTCGTTTCGAAAACATTATCCAACGATTCTATCGTCGGTACGATTATCGTACGCGGAGTGGAGGTTATCGGCTGTACGATCGTGCGATCGATCATCGGATTTATCCGAAATCGCGGAACGCTCGAACGTCTCACTCTCTTTCTCTCTCTCTTCCTCCTCCTTCTCCTCTTCTTCTTCTTCCTTCCTCTCGCGTTTGGAGGCAGACCCTGTGTCATCGTCGCGCGACTGTCTCTTTATCGCGTGCACACCGGGGCTGTTAACGATTTGTCGCAGCGGTTTGATAATAGGCTTAAAATGTCTGTCCAATGCCATGTCTTCCTCGATTCTACCGGTTTTCAGAGTGCGATGTTTCTTGCGGATCGACTCGCTCGTCTTCTCGATCTCTCTCGCGATTTTTTCACGCTCGCGCACATCAGCCATGTTCGTCTCTGGCGAAGTATCAACAACGACTAGTCACGTTACAGTATTGCGAACTCGTTAAATCCCTTTCTGTATCTCCCGTCTTTAAGCGCACTATCCTTGTCTATTACTAAAAATCCATATTTTTTTTGCCAACAGTCACTGCACAACATGCAAAATTTGTCGTAAGACATGTCGGTGTTCACGTGATCATTGTAAACGTGTTTCAAGTTGGTACAATCTTGTTTGAACAGGATCAGCAGGTTCGCGTTGTCGCGTATCAGATGTTTAGGTATCCTCGCGTACGTCTGATAAAGATAGAAGCAGTCAACGTTCGCGTGGCGACCCATCGAAAAATATTCTCTCACCGCATCCTGCTTGTCGCATGCCACGTCATCAAAGATAGAAATAGAATTTGGGCGCGCCTCGTTCGGTGGAACGATGTCGCTATTGTTGGAAAACGTAAAGTAGCCGATTTCATCGATAGATGTAAATAAATTTTCGAGATATCGATACTTTGGCTGTTGCAGTGATTTCGAGTAGACGTACACGTTCTCGAAACGTACGCCATTTGGACTCTCGAGCAAACTTATGAGAACGTTGGTTTTACCACAATTCGACGGGCCGCAAATGATCGCGCGTATAGTACTCGGCAGCATTTCGCCGTGCTTACGCTTCTCCGCACTGCCTCCCATCATTTGCGATTTCACGTCACAGTTTGTGACACGTATCGTCAGCGATTGCAGTACGAATTTCATGCTCACACTAAAGATTACGCGCTCTCAAACGATTATTTTAAAGGTGCGCGAATCCGCGAATCGCGCAGTAGCAAAATGTATCTCGCCCCGTGTCATCCTTCCGATATTTGAGATTTGAGCGCCGAGCAGTTACAATATATACCGAAGGTCGTACTCTTACGCGTGTACGGTGAATATATCGAACACGTCTGGGACAAGCTTCCGGAACACGTGAAGGCAGATTCGGAGATTCGAACTTATCGTCGCTGCGACGAACACTACAATCAGCCGTGGCAGCGGACGCATATCGACGGCCCTACACCGAAGATAAAGGATTGTAGCGAATGTCGGCGTCGCGCGGCAGTCTGCTAAATCGAGCGATAAACGCGCTTCCTTTCGAGTTACATATTCCGGGTTATCAGTTTTGCGGTCCGGGCACTCGACTTACGAAACGATTAATCAGAGGTGACGCGGGTATAAATCCGCTGGACGCGGCGTGCCGAGAACACGACATTACGTATTCTCGAAGTAACGATCTCACCGATAGACACACGGCGGACAAGGTACTCGCCGATAAAGCGCTAGGACGCGTCATCGCGAGAGATTCGGTTCTGAGCGAGAGAGCCGCCACAGCTGCCGTCTGGGCAGCGATGAAAGCCAAGACCAAGATCGGCATGGGCATAAAACCGAAGAAGAAAACGACGAAAAAAAAGGCGGCGAAAAAGCGGATACTTCCGACGGCGAAACGAGGCAGTGCGTTACCGTTTCTACCAATGTTGGGTGCACTCGGGTCCTTGATCGGCGGTGCAGTCAGCGTGGCGAAAGCGGTAAACGATAGCAAAACCGCGCGACGTCAGCTCGAAGAGCTGCAACGTCACGATCGCGCGATGGAACAGGGTCGCGGACTGTATCTCGCTCCGTACAAATATGGACGCGGACTGTATCTCGGTCCATACAAACATGGACAGGGCGTAGCTGCAAAGAAAAAAAAACATCAAAAAGACGATAAAAATGCCGTCTGGCGCAACTATCAATGTACAATTGAACGAGCTCGCGAGACGTATGCGTGTACCATACTTTAGAGGCGTTTTCATGCGTAACGCGTTACCGACGAGCGGTGTGCGCCGAAACGAAAGCGGTATCATGAATCTGGACGATGCGACGGGACCTAGTACTCACTGGGTAGCGTACGCGAAGAGGAACAATCGCGTCATGTATTTTGACAATTTCGGTAATCTTCGACCGCCTAAGGAACTGGTGCGATATTTCGAGAACGACGCTATGGCGATAGAGTACAATCGCACGTCTTATCAGACGTACGATTAGAGTTTCTGCGGACAGATGTGTCTGCGGTTTCTGCAAACGGTAGACGCGCGTGAATTTAAAAAGCTCGACGAGGTGCTATGAAATCTTAGTATTAGTCGAACACTTTTTCCATCATGTCGTTGACGCTTACGCTGAGCGGAAAGAGCACCGTCCTCGCGGCGAATTACTTCCCCGCCATAGATTTGAGTGACGGAGATTACGAGCTCGGTTTGGCGATTTTTGAGACTTATCACACGATACCGAACGTGAACGAATCGAACAACAAATTTTATTTCACCAAAGACGACGTGGTAATTACAATTCCCGAGGGTTCGTACGAAGTGCGAGATATAAATGAATTTCTGAAACGCGCGATTTTACGAAAACGCCCGCACCGCGACGCACTTGAAACCGTTGATGTAGTGGGTGATGACAATAACAATAACACTGATGATGATGATAATGATGAGGGTGAAGAATACCCGATTACGCTCCGCGCAAACTACAACACGATGAAATGTGAGATTAGATGTGCGTACAGAATAAACTTTGACAAGTCCAACAGCATTGGATCGCTGCTGGGATTCTCGTCGAAGCGTATACTGCAGCCGCGAAGGTGGCACGAATCGGACGTGTCGATCAACATAATGAATGTAAACGTTATCCGCGTAGAGTGCAACGTGACCGCGGGTGCATACAGCAACGGCAAAAGCGTGCACACGATACATGAATTTTCGCCGAGCGTGGCGCCAGGATATAAGATATCGGAGAGGCCGACGCAAATCATTTACCTGCCGATCGCACGGAGCATTACAGATCTAACGATACGCATCGTCGATCAAAACGGACGATTGCTCGATTTTCGAGGAGAAGAGATCACCGTTAGATTGCACATACGACGGCGACAGTAATAACGTGAGCGTGAAATGCTCGTGCTGAACGGAACGGAGCATACGCAGAGAGATAACGTATCCTTTACAAGGTCGGTGACGCCACAGCTCGATAATGCTCGCTCATCCAGCTGCATCAGGAAGAAGAAACTCAACGCGACGAACGTTACATTTTTAAAGTCTTTGGGATTCGCGGTGCGCAACATTTGAGATGACTGATATCTTAAACATTAAAGACGAGCCGATCTTCGATGATCGCATCGTCAAGATTGAGACTCACACGTACAACCCGTTCGCCAACACCACGTTTGGGTACAGCGACGAAATAAGAATACCCATACAGCAACAGGATCTTACGAAAGCTTTCTATATGTCGAGGGAAAACTGACGAAGAACAAAGTGGTCCAGGGTGCTCATGTGACATTGGGAAATAATTGCGTCGCGTTCATATTCGATGAGATTCGATATGAACTCAATGGTGAGATTGACCGTAATAGAAATGTGGGTATAACTAGCACGCTCAAAAACTATGTAACAGTGTCCGACAGAAGCGTGATTCTACGGAATGTCAGCTGGGATGCGCAGACTACTGCAGCCGGATATTTTAATTTCTGTGTACCGCTCTACGTACTGCTGGGATTTTGCGAAGATTACAAACGCGTGGTGATCAACGCTCGTCACGAGTTGATTTTAATACGAGCGTGCAACGACAACAATTGTCTGACGGGAGATCCGGCGATAGAGCCAACGCTCGAATTATTCAAAGTACAGTGGCGAATGCCGCACGTGTTATTGAGCGAGATAAATAAGCTGTCGATGCTGCGCGCTTTGGAGAACGGATGATATCTGAGCATGGCTTTTCGTTCGTGGGATCTGTACGAATTTCCGCTCTTGCAGAGCACAACCAAGCATTTGTGAGCCATCAAGACGGCTACTCAGCTTGAGAAGCCGCGCTACGTTATTTTCGCTATGCAAACAGATCGAAAAAACGTCATGTCCGAGGATGTAAGTCGATTCGACGACTGCAAATTAACCAATGCGAAACTTTACCTGAATTCGGAATGTTATCCGTACGATGACTTGAATCTGGATTTTGACAAAAACAGATGTGCGATTCTGTACGACTTGTACGCGCGTTTCTGCAAGGGCTATGGATACGAGTATCTCGTGCCGAGTCTCACCTTTACAACTTTTTTACGTAATGGTCCATTCGTGATCATCGATTGCTCTCGACAGAACGAATCAGTCAAGAGTGGCACCGTGGACGTGCGATTAGACTTTGAATGTAAAGAGGATGTACCCGCAAATACAACAGCCTATTGTCTCATCATACACGATCGCGTGGTTCAGTATAATCCATTGAACAATGTTGTGCGCAAAATCACCTAAGATGCACCTCTGACACGATATAAGATCTACGATACGTCGCAATCGACCGCAATCGACCGCAGTCTTCTCGACAACATGCTCGTGCCAACGTTCGTGGATCTGCAAAGATTCATCGTTAACAAGAAATTTATCGTGAAGGAAGTAGCGGTGTTGAAACAGAGGACCGTTCTCACGCATTACATTTTTACGAGCCCCATGCCATGGAAATTTTTGACAAGATCCGACAGGTCTTGCGCCTCCTGATTGATTGCTTATCACCATGTATTGCAATGGGAGGACAGGACGATCCCGTACAACGAGGCGAAACGTCTAATTACGATGGCTGTATTTGAAGATGATGCTGTCGTGTATGTCAAGGGACGCGAGAAACGAACGTGGCTGCAGAACTTGCTTCTGAACGATGAGCGAGAACGCATGTACATCGAGGCCTTGGACGCAGTTTACGAAGACATGGAATCTTTATGATGTTACTAATATTATACGATGTGGACAACATGTTAAGAATTGTGCGTTACAAAATGTATTGAAAATATATAACTGGTGGTTGCAAAAGAATTTTTTTAAATAAAAGTACGTTAACGTATTTATTATGTATTTCTTTTCCCTTCCTTTGTAATGTATAAACGTATGTAAAACGTATGTACGTAGTACGTATGTATGTACATATGTATGTATGTATGTATGTATGTATAAACGTATGTACGTATGTATAAACGTATGTATAAACGTATGTACGTATGTATAAATGTATATATAAACGTATGTATAAATTTGTGACAAAGAAAAATACATAAAAATATAAAACTTGATAAAACGTGTCGCGACGTGTCCGATCAGACAGTACATCTGACAGTACATATATGCAATGTATATAGGCAATGTATATATTAGACTTTTTTTTTCATTCAATCGTAAGCCTCAGTTACGAGCGTTAAGACATGGACCGAATAAAGGAATATATACGTTGAAAATCAATCGAGCGAAAGGGGTACTGTCCATTGTCGCCAAGTCCGCCAAGTCCACCGCCTTCGGAGGAAAAAGCGAGATATTGGGAATATCCTGGAGAAAAGGTGTCAAAGTCACCAACGTGCTCATCACCAACGTCATCGATGCCATCGAAATATAAATCATAAAGTATAAGCATTGATAAACTCGCGAACAAAAAATAAAAAATAAAAAAAGACGTAGAAAGACTCGATAAAACGTGTTGCAACAGGTTCGCAATTCTTAGAAAAAGAGGGGAGAGTTATCCCCTCTTCGATTCTAGAAGTTTTATATCGCAATTTACGCGGGTGCAATTAGTCTTGCGATACTCGCTTGTACGAACGGTTGAAAAATGTACTACGCTGAAGACAGCAATGCATCGTACGAAACGAAAAAGAACTGCAGTAACATGTAAGTTTTAACATTCTATATGCAAGAGAAACGTTTTTTTTTTTTAACATTATGTATATATATATATATATACACAGCATGGAGCATCGCAAGATGCGTTTATTGGGTAGACGTTACAATCTGACGACTACGGGCTATAAATTTTTGGAAATTGGAATCAACGTTGGTCCACCGAGTTACGTGGAGATCACCCTGGGAGATCATCGCGGACATGAACTGTGTCTCGAAACGTGGAAAGGTTTCTACGAGCAGCGATGGAATGTTTACAAGATGCTGCGAAACGAATATAAAAACAATTTTATAAGTGTTGGACCGTTAACCGTCAGCGTTTGCATGCTGAACGATGCTACGCTCGTACGTCTCAATTCTTCGTCCGTACGCATAATGATGACCGAAACGACGTTACGACGTATGTTTGAGTTTGACGAATGTATCGATGTAACGATTAACCCGACTCGTCGATACGGTTGATGTCAAATATAGGCGATTTTCCAACATCGCGTCCAAAAACGCTATACGCGATAGTGATATTTTTAACAAACATCAGCTCGTCGATTGCGAGCTATTGGCTTTAGTTTTTAATACGTAAAAAAAAGAAATGATGTAATAATATGTGAATAAAAAATTTTTTTGTTCATATCATTATATATATATACTTTCTTTACTTTCCATCCGTCTATCCATCCATCCATCCATTCATCCTTTATTTCGACGCGCTATAGCGATAACTTTTCGTGACGGCACTTATGATCTAAAGTGTTTTATATACAACTGCCTCCCACCCTCTATAGATCCTAGGCAGGCTCGCTTCTCAACGGCGAAGATCGATTCTCAACGTCAGTCTTTATTCTGCTTTGTCCGCGCGCAAGACGTGTTAAGACGTGAGTGATATTTTTTTTTTCCCCAATGTGCAACAACATTCTACTATTTTAGCGTTAATAATAGAATATTGTTGCACATTTTCTGTGATTAAGTGAAATGATAATTTTTTATTGTGCAGTTATAACATGCAAAAACAACAACAAAAAGTTGAGGAAACTGCCTCCTCCTCCTCCTCCTCTTTCTTAGAGGATATTGAGAATAATATCACAGTTGATCTCACTAAATTAAATATAGATCAATTAGGAGTGTTCAATCGCCTCATTGCCAAGGTGGATGATCACAGGCATGTGTGCATCAATAGAGTTGCGTTCAAACACCTCATCGACAATCTCGATAAGGCTGTGAAGGAAGAGGAAATGAAAGAGAAAGTAAAAGAAGAAACTAAAGAGGAGAGCGTTTCCTCCTCCTCCTCCTTTTTCTCAGAGGAGAGTCAGAGTGATATCATAGATCTCACTCAACTACACGTACATCAATTAGAACTGTTCCATCGGATCATTGAAATTGCCGATGAGGTAGACGATCTCAGGCATGTGCGCGTTAATAAAATTGCGCTCTTCTAAAATACCTCTTCGACAATCTCGATGAGGCTGTGGAAGAAGAAGAGGAAGTGAAAGAAGAGGAAGTGGAAGAAGAGGAAGTGGAAGAGGAAGTGGAAGTGGAAGAGGAAGAAGGAGAAACTGAAGAAGAGAGCGTCTCCTCCTATTTCTTAGAGGAGATTCATGATAATATTACAATTGATCTCACTCGAATACGCGTAGATGAATTAGGACTGTTCTATCGCCTCATCGAGGCTGCTGATGAGACGGACGATCTCAAGCGAGTAAGCATTAATAGAACTGCGTTCAATTGTCTCATCTACAATTTCGATGAGGGTTTGGACGAAGAGGAAGAGGAATAAGAATTCAACGGAAGATGAGGAGGAGGAGGAGGAAGAGGAGGAAGAAGAGGAGGAGGAAAAGGCGGTGGAGGAAGAAGAGAAGGAGGAGAAGACGGTGGAGGAAGAAGAAGAGGAAGAGGAAGAGGACTAAGAATTCAGCGGAGGATGAGGAGGAGGACGGAGAGGGAGAGGGTGTGGAGAAGGTAAGAATTTTTTTATTATATAGATTTTTTTTCTTCCTTTTTTTTCTTTAATATTTCTTGTTCGCGTTATAATATTGCAGTGACTGCCTGAAACGCATTTTTTTGGGATAGACGCGGGGTCTGCGGAGGCTGCGGTCCCAATAGTACATGACACCACAACAGCACTTTAGGATGGACGCGGGGTCTGCGGCGGCGGCGGTCCCAATAGTACATGACACCACACCACACCGAAGATCGATTTTCAGCGTCAGTCTTTTGCTGAATTTGCATGCGAGTGAAAGTTTTAACGTGATAATATACCGGGTGTCTCAGAGCACCCGTACCACCCTTTTAAAAGGTAGGAATGTGTTTGTACAAAAAAATGGTTCAGACAAAATTTGCAGGATTTCGGGAGATCTATCTGATGGTGACCTTGAATTTGACCTTGAGGTCGACCTTGGGCATAACTCAAGGTCAAAGTACCGTTTTACAAATGTAAACCCTTATTCATGACATCACAAATGAAAATAGCGGAAAATTTTACGTCCGAATACGTTATCAAGCCTAGGTCAAAATTACCCTTAGAGGTCATGTGGAGGCTTTTAGAGCACCCGTACCAACCTTCTAAAAGATATGGATGTGTTTGTACAAAAAATAGTTCAAGCAATACTAGGTATTTACATAGCTATGATGCATCCATCTGCTGGTGAATTTGAATTCTATCTTTAGATTCATTTGTAGTCGTGTACATCGATTTTTAAAGATTCCTAATTATCAAGATCTTGAACAGTCGATGCCGCCTGTGTCAGCGTTACCCAAGATGTACCACGTGGAGGTCACAAGGTCGGACTTACACCTCGTCGGGGTGCTTTTTTAAGGTGGTTCCCCTTGCCGTCACCTTTGTTCGTACGCATGTGTTCAGTCTAGATTTTCGAAGTGTCCTTCACGTGCATGTATGCAGGCTGTTATTCTTCGTTAAAAATCATCCGTCACCCGACGAATTTCGACAGGATCTAGAGACTGAATGGCTTCTCGAATTCTGTTCTTCATGTCTTCTGAAGTCGTAGGTCGTTCGCGGTATACGAGGTCTTTTATTCTTAATTGTAAGATCCGGTGATCGTGGTGGCCAGTTATGTGGACCATATTTACCTATCCATTGGCCGCGAAATATGCGGTTCAGTTGTTTACGAGCAATGACAGACGTGTGGGCTGGACATCCATCCTGTTGAAACCACATATTTAGACGTAGTTGAAGTGGAATATCTTCAAGTAAAGTGGGAGTTCGTTTTCGAGTAAATCGACTAAACTGAATTAAACTACACTAAACTAAATTAAACTGAACTGAACTGAACTCAACTAAACTGAACTGAACTAAACTTACTTGTTTGTTTTGCTTTTCTCCCTTTGCTCGCTTAAGAGTTTTATAAACTGTCGGTTTTTTTTTTAGGTGCGTTTTATACCTAGGTACTTAGGTACTTCAATATTCGGGGATTATTATTCATTTATAGGTAGATATGTCTTACTCAAGCGAAGAAGCTGCGTTAATGTTGTCGGTTTTGGGTAGGGCTGGAAGTTTTCGCGAAGCTGAAAGAATGTGGCGAAATGAATATTCCGATCGTACACCGCATTCGCGCAATGTTTTCAGTCGTTTGCAACGGCGGATAATTCAAAAAGGTATCGTCCAACCGGATTATAATAAAGGAATGCAAATTCGTCCGCTTTGTGCAGTACGGGCACCTGATATAATTGCTTCTGCTCTTGTAAATCCTACCGATTCTTTAAGAAGACGAGAAAGAGATAGTGGAATAAGTAGAAGCACTATCAATAGAATTTTGCGAGAAAATTCATTTCATCCATATCGAATGTCACTTCACCAGGCCATGACATTGGACGATCATAAACAAAGACTGATATTCTGTAATTGGATTACTCAACAATTACCTACTTTCCATAGAAGTATCTTGTTTTCTGATGAGTGCACCTTCAAAAGTGACGGCGAAGTGAACACACATAATCTCCGTTATTGGGCGCAAAAGAATCCACATTGGTATCGAGAAATCGATCATCAACGTATCTGGAAAGTCAATGTTTTGTGCGGAATTGTTGATACGCATATCGTCGGACCATTTTTCTTTGAAGAAAATCTAAACCGTTTTCTGTATGTCGATTTACTCGAAAACGAACTCCCACTTTACTTGAAGATATTCCACTTCAACTACGTCTAAATATGTGGTTTCAACAGGATGGATGTCCAGCCCACACGTCTGTCATTGCTCGTAAACAACTGAACCGCATATTTCGCGGCCAATGGATAGGTAAATATGGTCCACATAACTGGCCACCACGATCACCGGATCTTACAATTTTGGATTTTTATTTGTGGGGAAGAATAAAAGACCTCGTATACCGCGAACGACCTACGACTTCAGAAGACATGAAGAACAGAATTCGAGAAGCCATTCAGTCTCTAGATCCTGTCGAAATTCGTCGGGTGACGGATGATTTTTAACGAAGAATAACAGCCTGCATACATGCACGTGGAGGACACTTCGAAAATCTAGACTGAACACATGCGTACGAACAAAGGTGACGGCAAGGGGAACCACCTTAAAAAAGCACCCCGACGAGGTGTAAGTCCGACCTTGTGACCTCCACGTGGTACATCTTGGGTAACGCTGACACAGGCGGCATCGACTGTTCAAGATCTTGATAATTAGGAATCTTTAAAAATCGATGTACACGACTACAAATGAATCTAAAGATAGAATTCAAATTCACCAGCAGATGGATGCATCATAGCTATGTAAATACCTAGTATTGCTTGAACTATTTTTTGTACAAACACATCCATATCTTTTAGAAGGTTGGTACGGGTGCTCTAAAAGTAACTTGACCTCCACATGACCTCTAAGGGTAATTTTGACCTAGGCTTGATAACGTATTCGGACGTAAAATTTTCCGCTATTTTCATTTGTGATGTCATGAATAAGGGTTTACATTTGTAAAACGGTACTTTGACCTTGAGTTATGCCCAAGGTGGACCTCAAGGTCAAATTCAAGGTCACCATCAGATAGATCTCCCGAAATCCTGCAAATTTTGTCTGAACCATTTTTTTGTACAAACACATTCCTACCTTTTAAAAGGGTGGTACGGGTGCTCTGGGACACCCGGTATAACGTGAGTGATTTTTTTTCCCCAAAGTGTAAAAGTATTAAGTGATAATATTGTGAATTTTTAAAAAAAATTTTTTTTGTCGATTTTTTTAAGATTATTTTTCAACGATGAGCAACTTGCAAGATTTAATTCGAATTAGATACGAGTATCCCATGGAAGGAGTAAGTTGTTTTTTTTATCAAACATTTTAGTGATTTTTTGCACTTCATTTTAGTGATTTTGCATCTTTTTACTTTTCAATACCTTATGGTCGACAACGAGCCGCAAGTCCGGCTACAATTACGGGACGAGGTGGGGGTGCAAATTATCCCCTCAGTAAGTATAACAAATAGATTTATTTTATTTTTTTTTTCTTTTTTTCCTTTTAAATTCATTTTGTTCATTTTTCAGCCTGTATCTCGATCTTTTATCCAGATCTGAGGCTTCATTAATATAGCCTTGGCGAATAAGAAGAAACGAAAGAGAATGCGACTGGGAGAATCAAGTCGACATGTGGGAAGAAAGGGATTTCTTTCTAGCAGAATTATTTGGTCTCCGACGTACGAGCCTGATCCTGAGCCGGAAGACTGGAATTGTAAGTATCATAAATTTATATATGTGAATTTCTCTTCTTATATGTTACATGCTAATGTAACGCTTTTGTTTTACAGAAACGACGGCTATCATTTTTTTAATTTGGGGACGCGGCGGTGGTGGTGGCAATGGTGCCTGCGGCGGGGTGGCGGCAGCGTCTGCGATGATGGGTGGCGGCGGTCCCAATAATACGTGACACCGCACATGGCGACATATCAGTAAACATCGATAGCACCGGGACGTAAACATCGATAGCGCCGGGACTTCCAGCGCCTCCCCTCCCTTCCCCGCGTCTACCAGTACTCCCCGCGCCTACTCCCCCGCGCCTATGAGTATCCCCGCGCCCCGCGCTCCCCTCAGAGGACCTGAGTTAGAACCCGCCTATTATTCCTACTTGTATGCATGCTTATTTATATAGCTTTTATATAATAAAAATATCACGAATTTAATAACGTGTCATCGAAATATTTATGTTAATAATCATAAATATTTTTAATTGTCGGTAACCTTATCATTCTTCAATTATCTCCGGGCCCCATTGATAATCACGAAAATTTGCCTAGGACCGAGGATCTAGTATCTCGTCGGTGTTTGAGTGAAGCTATGCGAGGACAGACTCTCTCCCGCTCTCAGTGCACCGATAAGGCAAACAATAAGAGCATAATATGAAAAGGTCAAAGAGGTGTAGTCTGCATGCTTCTAATTATCAAACAAACTGTGCTTATGTTGCTACAGATTGCGCTAGGCTGCCTGCTGCAAGCGGGCCGGAATTTGCATCGCTGCGTAATTCGCGTCACTGTTCGGCCGTCGAGCGCTATGTATTGCATTTCTGCGGTTTTTATCCCCATTGCATTGGGAAAGACGCTCGTTAACATATCGCGCCGCGACCGCGTAGATATATATCTATATTCTCGTGAATTAATTACCTGTGCGTCAAACTACACAGCTGATTGTCGTCTCACACTCCACACGACTCGCGATTACCTCGTGCTTAGAAAAAGCCATCTGCGACGACAACGAACAAGACTGCAATGTGATAATATCAAGAATCACGCGAAAAAAACACATACCTATACACATTGTCTCGTATTATCGTGAAATTGCCATACACAACACGAGCACGCACGCACACACGCGCGCGCGAGCACACACGAATATATTACTACGTGTTATCAAAAATTGATATTGTATATTTTATTATTTTGTAATTATAATAAACATTATTCACTTATTATAATCAATATCTTGTCCGTTATTGCTGTATTTCATAACCTGCATGAATTTCTTTTGTGTTCTGACCGACGAGCTATTCCCGCGTGAAAATCAAGCAGTTACAAATTTTGATACGTTTTTATCGCTATTACGAAGTCAAGAAATATAGAAATAATATACTAAATATCTTAAACAAAGATATTATAAATGTTATAGTTTTGTCATGCAGAATTTAAATATATCTTGGATATTTAACATGATAGAGAAATCCAGGTCATAGGCCCCACGTTTTTTAAAATTGGCACAACTTCCCGAAGATTAACGAAACAAACAGTGTAATGTATTATTTGACTTCCCTACAATAATTTCACATAGGTTTTTTAATAAAAATATAACTAGAAACAACATAACTAGAAATTTCCAAAGAAAATGTAAGAAAATGACTTCGTGAAATTGTGCGGGACATAAGCCCCATGTTACAGAAATGCAAAGAAATCACTTTTTATATCTTTTTTTATACTTTATTTATTATTAAAAACTCATTTAAGGAATATAATTATTTATTTTCTTTGTGGGAAATTACACAAAAAGTATTTCTTTAAGAATAATCGCTATAAAAAAGAAAAAATGTAAGAACTTTTATTTTTTCAGTGGATAGTCACTAATTACTTAGTAGTATACTTGGCACTGGATAATCAGCGAAGTTCAACAAAGTGTGCCTTTCAACAAGTGACACAGATAATAGTGTATCGCTACAATATCCTTATTATTCGCAAGGATGAGATGATCATTATGTCGTATTGTATTGTTTGTTGGAAGGCACATTAAGAAAGAAAGATAGTTTAAGCATTGTATACTTAAAATATTGATATTTGCGTTAATTTCAATCTTTAATACCACATTCATTGAATTTACACACTAAAATAAGATTAATTCGTTCATATAATAAAGGTTAGCTAGGTTAGGGATCTCACATTCACTGATTACAGTGTCATGTTTGGCACTGATATTAGTGATTATCCACTTTCAGATTTAGAGATCAGATTTAGAAAGTACCTACAATGAGTGAGCTCGCCACAACTTGTAACTTTGGTAGAGCTTATGTCCCGGACAAAAGAAAGCGGAGCCTTGTAGTTTTTGAAGGTTAATTTGAAATATTGTGTCTAACACAAATGTCTTCTAAAACGTTCCCATGATTAGATGTAATAACGTATCTCCAGAAATAACTCAAAATTTATGGAAAACAAATTGAACAAGAAAATGGCGCTGAAAATTTTTTGGGTCGTCAAAGACTACTACATACAAATAAACGTATTTAATTTACAACATACGAACGAGAAATAACTTTTTGCACTTGCTTCGTCCAACACGTGTCACAACATTGCTCTGAACAGAATGGCGCTGTAAACAACCGGCTAACACACAAAATAAGGAAGATGGGGCTTATGACTCGACGGGGCCTATGATCCGGATTTATCCTATATTAGGAAGTTGCTCTAAGTGAGCGTGCCACTCTTTCTTGGAATTAATCAAAATATTACTCAAAAGATGCTCTAACGAATTACGAACGCCGACGGCTCTAGTAACCGACTGCTCAGTCTCGGTAATGATAAAAGGGGTTCGTGACCGATAACAGAGATTTTGGAAAAACGAATAGGGGCTGACTGCAATAAATGACACAGTACTTAGTAACATAAAATAATAGATGTATTCTATTAAAGATAGAATAAAATTATAGATATATTCTCAGAGATTCATTTATACCCGTTCGCTAAGATCGCAGTAATAATAATGCGCGATAGAAGTGCATTAGAGTAGTCTCACACGATTTCTTTGTTAAGTTCTCGATAACGCGATAATGAATACAGAAAGTTCTCGGCAGTACGAGCTCATGTCACGAAAGAGCGATTCTTACAATCTCGTACAAGCGGCAGTTCGATAATTTGAATAATCATCGAAATAAGAAAATGGCTATTACATTGCAGTAAACATGGTATGACCTCGAGCTTGTCCACGAAGATTTCGAACCACCTTAACAGAATTTCGGAAAATAATTAATAGGGAACGCGAGAACGCTACTATGTAGAATTTCGATACAAACAAGACTAATAACACGACAATACCCAAAGAAAGTAACTAGCTGTGGCTTCGGCGAGCGCGAAGTGTTATCTCAAAAACGTCATAACGTACAGTCGAAGGAGACAGCGCGCTTATACATTAAAATCCGACGCAATTACAACATCATGTACGTCTTACAAACGAGACCCGACAACAACATTTATTTCCTAACGTGGAAATTGGCGACTTTACGGTTTAGAGGCGTTTGCCTCACCACAGAAAATTTCCCGAAAGATTCTCGACACGACAAAGTCCTTCTCTTTTGCGTCTTGGGTCCCCCGTACGCTCGCTTCGATCACCATAGCACAAGTATCAGACATTGATATTTCCGAGAGCACGCAAGCGATTACAATTTCCCATGGGGGGGGCCATATCGTAGCATAATTGACTTGCGACCTCGCGTGCTCCGCGAATAGTGCGAGTCAATCGCGCATCTTGTGTCCTTACGCGCGGGATTTCAATTTGGCTACTAAAGAGACTCTCTGATCTTCTCTATGTGGGACACTCACATCTCAATGGAAGCATTTCAGTAACCGGTCGTCTCCGCTTCCGGTCGTGGATCCGTCCTTTCTAGAGTGTCTCTATGAACTTCATTACTGAACTTCATTAGGGTTTCTCGCCGGCACATTAACATAGAGTAGCCATCCCTTCTCACTGCCTTCGTTACTTCTTTGTAACGCTTATAAATTTTGCGATAGGATGACAAGTTCCAAAACGGAACGGAAATATTAAATATGGAGCGATATCACTTGCGCACCTTCTTATAGACTGCTAGATGTCTTCAATAATTCGTCCTCTATCTCTCTCTCTCTTCTGGTCCTAGTGGTCTTCGTTCTTCACTCGTGGGCTCGTGAGACGATGCAAAATTACAAAATCACAATGGGTCGCCAATTATTCTGTAAAAACTTGCAATATGACAGCGCACGGAAAAAAAAGACAAAAACAGATACAGAAAATCTGCAAGATGCATAAACACACGAAATAGACACGAAATAGACAGAACAATGTTTAAAAAGGATGCCCAAATACGCCTCTTAAAAACAGAAAGACGCAGAACGCCTTTTCCAATCGGGTCATACGATCTTTGTAACTGACGGAAAAACGTTACAAAGTATATACATCGGAAAAACAACTTATCAAGTTCCACTTTAATTCGATGACAGAAAATGTGTAAACAAAGGATGGCGTTTGTTGATTGTATTTTAGTGGAAAATGTTCACACTTTTCAAAAAATATAAGTAAGAGTCTCAGGTCCACGGCATATGCAGAGCCATCTAGACGTGAATAGTGAATTTCAATGCAATCCTTTAAATTCATTTAATGAACAGCATGATAGACTTAAACTCACTATTGAATATGAGAAAGACTATTGTTTGAATTTTTTGAATCTGTTGGTCATCAATAAAGACAATACTATTATTTTAGATTGGTACCATAAAAAGACGTTCTCGGCATTTATCGTTCTATTCGAATTATCCCGCATATCACAAGATAGGAACTGTACGAGGGCAAATCAATAAGTGCCCGTGTTAGTAATGAAGACGTAAGCTTTTCACAAAAATTTTTTTTATTTTTTAACATAATCCCCTTTTAAGAGGATACACTTTTCCCAACGCTTCTGCCATTTTTTCAACCCTTCAGAAAAATACGATTTGTCTGTAAAATAGGCCTCTGTTTCGGCGATGACCTCCTCATTCGATGTGAATTTCTTTCCACCGAGCCATTTTTTCAAATTTGGAAACAAGAAGAAATTATAGGGGGCTATTTTGGAGAGTACAGTGGATGCGGCAGCAATTCGTAGTGCAATTTGACCAATTTGGCTGAAATTTGAAATTGATAACCGCATTCGCTTGTTGTCCACCGTGAGCAATCGCGGTACCCATTGGGCCGACAGCTTTTTCATTCCCAAGTTATCATGCAAAATATTGAATGCCATTCCGTACGACACGCCTACGGCCTCTGCTACTTAGTACACTTTCGATCAGCGAGAATCATGTCGTGGACTTTTTCAACGATTTTCTCAATAACCACGTCTGCCGGCCGGCCCTCATCAAAAACAGACAAACGACCACATTTGAATTTGTTGAACCAATATCTGACGGTTGTCATAGATGGTGAAGAGTTCCCATACAACGGCATTCAACTTCGTTTTTATTTCTTCGTATGTTTTTCCATCCAAAAATAAGAAATGAATCATGGATCAATATTATTCTTTTTCCATTGTATCGGAAAACATCAAACACGCTCACTACTGTCAAATCAAGACTATTGCATGAATCACTCTGAAATTTTGTATGGCGTCGTTTGGTAGATGGTAGTACACGATGGTAATGTCAACTTGCATCAGCAATACAAATATTACAAAATTATATATTTCATGTACATTAAATTAATACAAATAATTACTTATTTTTATATTAACATAACAATTTATATGTGTCCGAGAGAGTATGCATATACATTCTATTTTTTTATGGATATACTGCTTGAAATATTGAGACGACTAAATCAAATATTAGTGAAAGTAAATTTAATAAATGATCGACAAACTAGAAGAAAATCAAAATAATATTCAAAAGAATAAATTAGGAATATCAGAAGTATTGCATGATTTTATAGCTTTACTCTTGAAAACTAATGAAGAACTACAAAAGAAAGAGAACTTCGAGATAGATCTTAAAAACAAAGAAAAAATGGTAAATATTTTTTTATATAAATTTTAAAATACATCATCTTATATGTGCAATATAGATAATTGTAATAAATTATCATTTTTATAAACCATTTCGTTTAATAGAATTGGCGAACGTGATAGTCGAGATCATAAACATTTTGGAAAGAACAATCACAAATGAAATAGCAGTACAGTACAGCTGAGCTAGAAAACTAAAAAAAATGGTCAATGGTTCCAAGATTTACTCGCGAAGTGCATTATACATAAGTTTTGAGATATAATTTTTAGTATTATTAGGTGTTGGAATTAATTCGTAGCGTTTTACAAGTGATGGGAAGTACTTTCATTAATGTATTTTTTAATGCTCATGTGAAATAAATAACATTCTTTCATTTAAAAACGCTACGAATTAATTCCAACACCTAATATATTTTTTAATTTTAATAATATATGATAATTATTAAACACATAAATTTTAATTAATGTTTTAGAAACTGTACGTGTAACAGATGACAAAGTGACCGAGAAAGAAATGATAAATTATATTTCAAAGTATCTAGTTTAAGCCACTTTAAGAAAGGAAGTCTTGAATAAAAAAGTACGTTTCTCTTTTTCTCTCTCTCTCTCTCTCTCTCTCTCTCTCTTTCTCTCTCTCTTGCTCTCTCTCTGCGTGCGTGCGTGCGTGCGTGCGTGCGTGCATGCGTGCGTCAAAATTGTTTCATTAATAGATATTACAAAAAAATATTGAATAATAAAATATTAATTTTCTTAATATTAAATTTTATTGAATTACATTATGCGATATTTTTCACATACAAAAAAAATTGATGTCTGTTAAATTAGAAACAAAATCTATCATAGAAGTACATTTGGTTTCATGAGATCATGTCATATTTTTGTTTTTTATATACATTTAAAATTCAGAGGAAATTATTTTAGCCATGGTATAAAATAAATTTTACAATTATCTGAAAATTATGTATATGTCGAGTATATTGATCGAAAAATGTGAAAATGATAAAACTAGCAAAATGAAGAAATACATTTTTAATTAAAACATCAATCAAAATTATCACAAAAACAAAAAGTATTTATTACATCTTTTTGTTAATAATTATTTTAAAAATCTTAAAAAAGTAAAAAAGGAAAAATATTTTAATATTTTTCTAAAAGTTTTTTCATTTAGTTTGCTCTAATTGATTTATAAACAAGTAATATGCTATTTTGTTTTTTATAACATTTATATTTTTATTTTCAGTAAACTTCAGAAGACAGCGAAAGTTGATGCATCGTCATAGATTGAATGTTAATTTTATTATTTAGCTGTTGAATGTTTGAGATCGTTAATTCGGGAAAAGCAAGAATTCTTTCAGTCGACCGACAGTAATTGTCATTGAACGCACGCATAAATTGAGCTCGTGATTTCATCTCGAGCATGATCTTAATCCTCGTTAAAATCATCGATTTGGCATTCTTTGTTCTTTTTAAACCAATTCGGTACACGCAAACAAGCTCCGGCAACGGACAATCGAAAGTTCTAGAACAATTCAATTCGCGCACGCGAGCGCCGCGCTCCGACGAATACGTCACGCGCTGTCACCAATCCCACGTACGGATTTTCTGTCGCGCATGACTGTTACGTTGAACGTCGTTAGAAAAGAATCCAAAGCGCCAATCAATTTTGTACAACTAATGCCACGTAATAATTACGATTGTGGCAAAATTTTATTGGATTTTTCCCAAGAAGAAAGCCCAGGCCGAAAGCAATAAATGCTTCGATCTCGCCGTCCTCTTTTTTAGAGTCTAAAAGGTTCTCAGAGTTCTTAGAGTCATAATCTTGCTACTATATCGTTTCGTAAAAATCGCCGTGCTAACCGCTTAGTGAAAACCGCTAAGAAAGATCTTTTCGAGAAGTGCCGAGAAAATCGCCGAGATTTTCTATCACCGCGATTCCAAATACAATTTGGAAAGGGTGACCGCATTTAATATTCTGTTAATCTAATATTTAATTAATTATATTTTCTGAATTTGTAACTGTGCATATTAAAGAAAATTCTTTTATTAAACTACAAAGAAACGGAATTCTCTTTACTGTCGTGTAGCATATCAACCGTGTGCCGTTCTCTCACTCGAATCTTTCCACGCGGTGCATTCCCGCACAATTTAGTTCTTTATAAGTAAATAAATGAAGTGTTCAGATAGAGAAAAGAGAAAAAAGAACACTCAAAAAAGAAATTTATTTTTATAATATAATTATATTTTTAATATAATATATTATAAAGTTAAAAAAGGTTTATACAGGGTGTCTGCAAATAATCGCCATATACATGGGCAGGTAGAGCGGACTAAACTCAATCGAAAAGTTCTTTACCATTTTATAAGTTTCCCTAATAGTTAACGAGATATTAATCCTTAAAGATAGCAGAATACGCGCGCCTGCCCGACCTTCTACTGCGAAGTGTTTATGCCTACTAATCGCTTGGCGCGCGGGTCGTGGGGAGCGGGGATAGCGCGCCTGGCAAGCGCGCCGTTCGAGCTATGGAGGCTTGTGGCGATATGCGCGGCGCAGGTTGCTGCCAGCCAATCCCCAACTCCTCACGCAAGCCATTACGATGGCGCTTCAGAAATTAATATTTCGAAAATCGGGAAATGATCGAAATATTTTTGAGAACTCAATTTAGTTCGCTCTAAAGCATACACGTGTACATACAGAAAAAATGTTACATATGTGTGTGTATAAATATGACTTATTTTAAATAAATAATAAATTTATTTTAAAATATTTGATAATTTTATCGACAATGTTCGTGAATAAGATAAAGCGGACTAAATTGAGTCGAAAAGGCCTTACCCTTTTGTAATTTTCGCAATAATTAACAAGATATTAATTATTAAAATATTGGTTTTCAAGAATTTTTTATTCATACTAACTTTACAGAAATAGAGCAAAAAACAAATATTGTTCATTTTCTTTTCATAAAGTTCTAGGAATTTTTTCAGAATCTTTTAGTACCGTATTTTCTCATTTTGGCAAATGTAGTTGTTAATAAAAAAATACAGGACTAAAAGGTTGATTTATTAAAAAATTTTAAAAAGAGCTTTATGAGAACAAAATAAACAATTTTTGTCTCTTCCTATTTTTTTTTGTAAAGTTGATAGTACTTGAGTAAAAAATTCTTGAAAACTAATATTTTAATAATTAATATCTTGTTAACTATTACGAAAATTACCAAATGGTAAAGGACTTTTTGACTCAGTTTAATCCGTTCTATCTTATTCACGAACGTTATCGGTAAAATTATCAAATACTTCTTCAAAATACATTCATTATTTATTTAAAACAAGTCGTATTTATACACATATGTAACATTTTTCTGTACATGCGTACGCTTTAGAGCGAACTAAATTGAGTTCTCAAAAAGATTTTGATCATTTCCCGATTTTCGAAATATTAATTTCTGAAGCGCCGAATATTCGCCATTGCGATGGCTTGCCGCGCGAGGAGTTGGGGATTTCGCTCGCGCCGCGCACACCGCCGCAAGTCTCGGACGCACAGTGGGTCAGACCCGAAATCTTGGCCAAAATTCAAAATGTTGATAGATTGGCATAAAACTCGGTATCTAAGGTTTTATGAGGTAACTGATTTCGAATTCGAACTAAAAATTTCGAAATTCAAAATGGCAGATCCAAAATGATGGACGAGAATGCTAAAAATGCTTCAATTGCTGTCAAATTTGCTACTTAGGGGCTTTTATGATCGCTAATTTTGAATCTGAATTCAAAATTTAGAAGTTATAAATGGCGGATCCAAAATGGCGGAATAGAATGTTAAAATAAAATGTTAAATCTTGATGAAAGAGAATACTGTGATTTTAGAAGTCGTTGATTATAAATCAAAATTATTGAAAAGAAAATGGCGGATTTAAAAAGCGGATTCGAATGTTAAAAGATTTTGGCAAAAATCATAAGGCAGTTTTCGAGGTTGCTTATTAGAGAAGTAATGAAACACATTTCGTATATTAAAAAGAAAATATATTTATTATAATTTTGTCATTTTGCATTTACCTAACACCATGGAGACGAGTAAATGCATTATATGACATTGTGTTACATATTATTGTATTTAAAGAGAATTATTTCTTTAAGTATATAAACTTAAAGCGTCAAAAAACTACAATAACTAATATCGCTATAATAACTAAAATCAGAAATTTTAAGATGATAAAAGTAAGTTTGAACTTTCCAACTGCGCCTGCGCCTACGTAGATTTTAAGTTTTACTATTTTTTCATTTATCAATTATTGCTCCTCTGCCTATTCATCAGAAAGTTCTATGTTAAGAAGAAGTGTCTCAGATTGTACAAGCAGTGATATCGTCATTGGAATCTGAATTTGTGATGTCTGTTTCAATAATAGGAATTGCAAGCAGATTTCGCACTTCTTCAGAAAGCAATATTTTTTTCAATTTTCTTTCTTTGCAAATCCGAGAATCCGAGAAAATAAATACTGGATATGATAGTACTAATACTAGGCGGGTTTTAACCCATGGGGTTAGAGGGGAGCGCGGGGCGCGGGGAGTACTCGTAGGCGCAGGGATACCTAACGCGGGGAAGGAAGGGGAAAGGTCCAGGCTCTTACGTAAACATAGGGCCCCGATCCTTATTTTTTGTCGTCACTCGCCGCTCTCTCTCCAAAAATGCATCGGTAATAAAAGCTTGCATGTTAAAGAAAGATAAAGCGCGCGACGGAGAGCGTAACGTGCTATGAGTGAAGAAAGGATAGAAGAATCAATAGAGTACAAGTTTCTTTTGTACGACACAGTTTTTTTCAATATAGTTTTTCCTGGCGCGTTGATGCAAAGAATGGGAAGTAAAAGACAATACATACATAATAATGCGAACAAAAATGTTTTATTCACATCTTATTACACCGGTTTTCGTACTTATTAAAAACTAAAGCTAATAGTTCGCAATCGACGAGCTGATGTCCATTGAAGATGTCGCTATCATGTATAATGTTCTCAGATGCGATGTTGGAGAATCGCGTATACTTGGTATCTACCGTATCGAGGAGTCGAGCTAATCGTTCGAACGTTACACCCGTTAAAGTCAAACATACGGCGTAGCGTCGTTTCGGTCATTATAATGCGTACGGTGGCTCGAACATCGCTAGCATTTCCTTTCTGGAAAAAGAGAACGAAAAAAATTTTTTAACCACTATTCGCTTTTTTAGCAGAGAATAAAATGCATTAGTACTAGTCACTCTAAATACGATACCCTATGATTTATATTTTGATGACATTGATGACGTTGATGATGAGCAACACGATTTTGATGCTTTTTCATCAGGACATTTCCAATATCTCGCTTTTTCCCTCGATGGTGGTGGACTTGGCGGATCTGGTGACAAGGGACGGTACCCCTTGCGCTCGATCTATTTTTGATATATTCTTTTATTCGATCCATGTCTTATCGCTCGTAATATTTACGATTGAATAAAAAAAGCGCTATATACTGTTTATATATATACATATATATATATATATATATATATATATATATACATATACTATCAGATCGGTGACATGTCGTCACGCGTTAATAGAAGCGCCAATGTTTTTCGGCTGCTAAATAAAAAAAACATAACTCTTCCACATTAAATGTGGAAGACAGGATGTGCAAGTATTCGCACAAAGGCGAGTACTCCAAGTCGAACGCACTTTTTTTTGTCATCGATTTCTCTTTTATTACTTGAACATGTGTTCTCTCGTCTAGAAAATATTTATTTAAATTTTACAATCGACAATCTAAAAAATTAAAAACTACGCTTTGTGATTCCTCATTTATTTTACCGACTTCCTGTTGTTGACGAGAAAACGCCCTTCAACTTGCTATTACACGTTTGGAAATATGAATCTTTATCTACACAGAATCCACATTTAGATTTTATACTTACTGAACCGATCGTGTATAAATAGGATTTTCTCTACATGATTTGTAACCTTTGTCGTAAATTTTATTGCCATGGATCTGACGATTCTGAGGATCTATGTTTTTGTTTATGTTTCCAATATCGTTGAAAAGATTTTCTAATGGCACGTTTCTTGAATATTGTCACGCTCACCGATCGGTGACCGTTAAAGCTCGAGCTTTTATGTTCGCGCTTTGTACTAACGACTGTTTTGTCGAAATTTTCACGAAACGGAGAAATCTTGGAGTCCACTGGACGTAATAAAATATATAATATAGGGCATAAGTGCTCGACAGTGGTATCCTGGAAGACGAACGAATCGATCGCTTCAATTATTGACGATAAGCATGAGTATGGCTAACCATCGTGCGAACATAGTCAACGTAGTCGAGTATGTTCGAAACGTGGACCCGAAACAGTTCGCAAATATCAGAGACAAAGTGTTCGAAGTGCTCGAAGAAGTGAATTTCGAAGAAATAATGAATCAAGAAATCGATTCCGACGAAGAAATATTATCAGATGACGCTGGCTATACTAGCGATTTGAGCGAGCGTGATACAGATTACGTAGAAAGATTTGTGCCATCTTTAGAAATCCGTGCACTGAATGGCCGTACTAAACACTGTATAATCCATTGTTATTATACGACGAGTGGTGCTTTAAGTATATGTGCAGCTTGCATGGTCCGTTTGACTGATACTGATATCGCAGGATTGTATCTCGTAAGGAAGCACGATATCGGTTATATTGACGCGCTAAGCGGTTGGTCTTGCACGAATTGCAGACTACCAACATACATTATATTTCCGTGCAACAAGTGCCTACATTGCACACAAAAAACTATTGCGAATAGTATTGTGAACGAGTCACGTGCAAATGCTCCGTAGAAGACTGTGATCTAAAGACTGTAAAAAAAAGACATGGAAAATCACGAGCGAGTGGTACGCGAATTGTTGGAACAGCGCTGTAGAAAGACACGGTAGCGTAAAAGTGAACACCGCGTTCAACGGTGAGTTCGCGACGAAGGATAAACATGCTCATAAGAGCATAATTACAAGGAACAGCGAGATATACCGATACACCGATTTACGCGAGTAATACGAAGCGTGTCATCGAGCCTATCCTAGCATCGCTCGAAGAGTTCCAGGAACGCGACAGCGGATGGGCATTGTCACGTATAGTGAATTTGACTATCAACGTGAACAAATTAAATCCTACGCGCGCGGGATGTCATATCAAAGTGCCGTGGGAAATTGCAACGAAACGAGCGGTGATCAGTGTGCGTATGATGGACAATGCGTGCTTCGCGTGGTCGGTAGTCGCCGCGCTGTATCCGGCTGAAAAGTATACGGATCGGGAATCGTCGTATCCGCATTATACGACAGTATTGAATCTCGCAAACATTGAGTTTCCAGTGACTTTAAAAAACATTTCTAAATTCGAACGGTTGAACGCGGTGTCGATCAACGTGCACGGCATCGAGAATAAACAGGTCCTTCATCTGCGACTCACCAATGAAAAAAAGAACAAACACGTCAACGTGCTGTACGTGCAAGATCTACGTAACGACGGTATTGGACATTTTGCGTGGATAAAAAGCCTATCCCGTCTCGTGAACTCGCAGATTAGTGGGAAAAAGAATAAGAAATTTTTCTGCGAGTAAGTATATACATTTTCGGTAAGTATACATGAAAAATTATTATAATTTTCCGTCTTACTAATAAAATAATGGTAATAGTTATAATTTTTTTTCTTTTTTTCAAATGCTTGCACTACTTCAGTACCAACGAAAAATTGCATTCGCACGTAATGGACTGCGAGAAGATCAACGACTCCACTATCCGACTGCCGAGCGTGGACGACAAGTGGCTCGAATTTGAGAACCATTGCAATAAGCAGAGCGCCCCATTCATGTTCTACGCTGACTTGGAGTGCGTTCTATGGAAGATGGAACTTGACAGGGAAAATGCGTCGTCGTACACGTATCAACGGCACGAAGTATTTAGTATAGAGTACTACGTGCGATGTTCGTACAATGACGCGTTATCATCATATCGGTTTCGTCGCGATAAAGACTGTATAGCGTAGTTCGCGCGACAACTCAACGATTTGGCGCATCGAGTGAAAAATATAATCCGCCAACGTACCCATGGAAAAGTTGTCGAAAGAGAGATGTACCGTAGCGCGACGCGTTGTCATATTTGCGAGAAACCGTTTGCGCCGGATGATACGCGGGTCCGCGATCATTGTTATCTCACCGGTAGATTCCATGGTCCAGCGCATACAAATTGCAATCTTAATTATAAAAATTCATTTTATATTCCGATCGTTTTTCACAATTTATCGGGTTACAACGCTCATTTTATAATTAAAGAAATTGCTAGCGCGTACGAAGGATATGTAGATGTGTTACCGATAACCAAAGAAAAATATATTTCGTTCACTAAACATGATCAAGATACCGCCGAGAGAGCAGACTCGCGAAAATGCATAAAATTACGATTCATCGATTCTTTCAAATTTCTAAACGCAAGCCTCGATAAATTGGCGTCTTTTCTCAGTAAAGATAAGCTATGCATACTGCAACACGAATTTTCCAATTTATTAGAAGAAAATTTTAATCTTTTGACGAAAGGGCGTCTTTCCATACGAGTACGTTTCCGTTGACTGCGTCGAAAAATTGCAGGACACGCGCTTACCACCGAGCGAATCATTTTTCAGTTCGTTAACGGGCGATACAGTATCCGAGAGCGATTACACTCACGCCGCGAATGTCTGGAAGGGATTCTCCATTCAAACGCTCAGCGAATACAGTGATCTGTACTTGAAAACCGATGTCTTGTTATTGGCCGACATTTTCGAAAATTTCCGCGAAAGTTGTGTCGCAAGTTACGGTCTCGATCCCTTGCGCATTACTATACATTACCTGGTTTCACGTGGGACGCGATGCTAAAACATACGCGTATAAGACTTGAGTTACTCATCGACATTGATATGATCATCGAGCGCGGTATACGCGGCGGTCTCAGTCAATGTTCAAGCAGATACGCACAGGCTAATAACAAGTGTATGCGTTCGTACGACTCATCGAAACCGTCGTCGTATTTGATGTACTATGATGTTAACAATTTATACGAGTGGCGATGTGTTATGGCGATGTGTTAACCATTGCCATATGCCGAATTTCGATGGGTCGAAGACGCTGCGAAGACTTTGATGTGAGCGCGATCGTCCTAGATTCACCCATCGGTTACATTCTCGAAGTCGATCTCGAGTATCCACAACATCTACACGACCAACACACTGACCTGCCGTTCTGTCCGACGCACGATAAGCCGCCCGGCAAGCGCGAGGCTAAACTTTTGACGACGCTGTACGATAAACAGCGTTACGTCATCCACTACCGTAACCTGCAGCAATGTACTCGTCATGGTCTTTGCGTAACAAAGATTCATCGAGTACTACAATTCGCGCAATCTCCATGGCTTCGCGATTATATTGAACTCAATACAAATTTCAGAACTCGCGCTAAAAACGATTTAGAGAAAAATTTATATAAATTAATGAACAACGCGGTATTCGGTAAAACTATGGAGAATGTGCGCAACCACGTTGACGTAAAATTATCAACAAAATGGGATGGACGATACGGCGTGGAGGCAATGATCGCGAAACCGAATTTCCACAGCCGTAGCATGTGAAAAATTTGATTGCCGTCGAACTGCGCAAACTCGAGGTGAAGTTCAAGAAGCCGATTTACGTGGGTATGTGTATACTCGACATATCGAAAGCCTACTTGTACGAATTTCATCACGAGTATATATTACCACTGTTTCGCGACACATGTAAAATTATGTACACCGACACGGACAGTCTTGTATACAGCGTCGAATGCGTTGTTTACGAGACTATGAAACGCAATATCGCTAGATTCTATACGAGCGATTATCCGATGGACAACGCGTACGGTATGCCTCTCGCGAACAAAAAAGTACCCGGTCTGATGAAGGATGAAAATAACGGTGTGATAATGACCGAATTCGTTGGTCTCAGAGCGAAAATGTACGCGGTGAGGGTGGACGACAAGAGAGAAACTAAAAAAGCGAAAGGCGTAAAGAGTAACGTCGTAGCGCGAACGATAACGTTCGACGATTACACGCGATGTTTGAACGAAGAAATGACTCGTCGTCAATAGTGTATATGTTCTAAACTGCACGATGTGTACGATATTCGAATCGAAAATCACTCTGAGAATCACTCTGAGATCCACACGATGACAATTTGTTTGTCATTGACAAACGATACGTCGTACCGGACACTCGACGGAAATGTTATCTTGGGGACATTGGCGGATACCTTTGTAATATATATATATATATATGTGTGTGTGTGTGTGTGTGTGTATTAACATTTATATTACTATTATGTTTTTTACATTTTTTTATATTTTCATACAGTATATATGTATTACTATTATGCTTTATGTATTATCTTAATTTGAACTTTGTGTATGTTTTTTTACATTTTAAAATATTTTCATACAGTGTACATGTTACTATTATGTACTATTGTCATTATAATTTACACGTAATGCATTTTTTTACATTTATATAAGTATTACTATTATGTTTTATGTAGTACCATTTATTATGTATTACTATTATTTTCATTTCATGTATCGTACATTTATATACGTATTTTATATCTGTATACTGCAAAACGAAGATGAATGGGAAGTACAATTAAGTTTCTGCCGTTTGAGAAAAGACGGCGCCACTAGCAAGTTATGGTTAAAATTGTCTGATAACTAAAACGTTATATCGTAAGGTTGGACATCTGTCAACAACATAACCTTGAAATACTAGCGATTTTGTATCAGCATCATATATTTTTTTTTATGCGAAAATGCCGAGTTTTGAGCCGAATAAGCGGGAACTTTTGATTTATTTCTTTAATTTGAAGAAATCTGCAGCTGAGGCTCATCGATTGCTTGTAGAAGCATATGGTGAGAGAAGTTGTCGTGAGTGGTTTCAAAAGAACGGTGAATTTGACGTCGAAGACAAAGAACGTAGCGGAAGGCCGAAAGTGTACGAAGACACGGAATTGGAAGCATTATTGGATGAAGATTCGTGCCAAACGCAAAAAGAACTTGCACTTACATTAGGAGCGACTCAACAAGCAATTTCATCGTTTGAAATCATTGGGAATGATTCAAAAGTAAGGGAATTGGGTTCCATATGAACTGAAGTTGAGAAACGCCGATTTTCCATATGTGAAATGCTGCTTGTCAGGCATAAACGAAAGAATTTTTTGCATCGTATAGTCACTGGTGAAAAATGAATCCATTACGATAACCCAAAGAAGAGGAAATTATGGGGATCACCTGGCCATACTTCAACATCGACAGCCAAGCCGAATATTCATGGAAAAAAACTCATGTATTTGGTGGGATCAACTTGGTGTCGTGTATTATGAGTTGTTCAAACCGAACGACACCTTACTGAGGCTCTCTACCGAACACAATTGATGAGATTGAGCCGAGCACTCAAGGAAAAACGCGTTCACTACTACTCTAGGCAAAATTATTTTCCTGCATGATAATGCTCGATCACATGTTGCGGCTCCGGTCAAAACCTACATGGAAACACTCAATTGGGAAATTCTATCCCACCCGCCGTATTCACCAGGCATTGCCCCTTCCGATTACTATCTATTTCGATCGATGACGCATGGTCTGTCTGAGCAGCACTTCACATCATATGAAAATATCAAAAATTGGATCGATAATTGGATAGCCTTAAAAGATGAAGCGTTCTTCCAACGCGGTATCCGTATGCTACCAGAAAGATGGGAAAAAGTAGTGGCTAGCGATGGACAATACTTTCAATAAAACATTATGTATCGTTCTTTCACAATAAATGCTTAATTTTTGATTAAAAACGGCGGAAACTTATTTGTACTCCCAATAATAAAAAATATACGTTTATATACTTATATTGATATATTTTTTATATATAGAAATAAAATATATGAATCAAAATTTTATCAAATAACATTGTTTTTGTGTATCCATGAATTGTGCGATCCATCGAATCCCAGACACTTGACGTACACCTTATTTCCCTTCCTGCGCAGTATTTTCTCCATGAGATACACGTCCGGGTGAGTAGCGCGATGCAACTCGTACCGTATATCTATCCTTTCTTCACTCATAGCACGTTACGCTCGCGCGCTCTATCTTTCTTTAACATGCAAGCCTTTATTACCGATGCATTTTTGGAGAGAGAGCGGCGAGTGACGACAAAAAATAAGGACCGGGACCCTATGTTTACGTAAGAGCCTGGACCTTTCCCCTTCCTTCCCCGCGTTAGGTATCCCTGCGCCTACGAGTACTTCCCGCGCCCCGCGCTCCCCTCTAACCCCATGGGTTAGAACCCGCCTAGTGTTACTACTTATGATCGGATCAGATGTATCCATTGTTCTGTAAAATATGTCCTCTATATTTGCAATGCGGCTATTTTTCCTACTATACTCTCGTCTGAAACGTCGATAGTCTTTATTCCAGGCCTCGCAAGCTTCTTCTCCCAACATTCCGATCGGCAGAATGCTGTTTTTTATAATATTATGCATTAAAATTTTATGCACTGAAGCAGGCATGACAAACCATGGATAAGTATCTACAAAAATGCGCGCAGTAGATTTACAAAGCGAGAAAGATCAATGGAGACAGGAGAGAGCAATCAAAATTGTTTGAAAATTGATCATGAGTTGCGATTTAATACCAAGATATTCAGCAAATTTTTCCAGTTTCGCGAATGCTCTACGAGCTGTGTTCCCGTCATTCGTGTTGCCACTTCCACCCGCTTTTGGCTTATCTACTCTCAGTACCAGCTTTTCCCAAAGAATATTTTGCATCTTTTTTTTGCGATCTGCGAATGCAATTTTGTATTTGGAACGTCTTACTTGCCAAACCTTCATATCAAGTTTATAAGACAAACTGCATTCCAGAAACCGAATCCAAGTATGCAATGGACTTAAGTCATATTGCAATGCATTCGGAACAGGTGTAAAGGGATTCGACAGGTTAATAAACTCCAAGGGCTTTGCTTTGCATACATGGTAATACTGTGTCGATTTGTTGCGTGTTAAAACATTCAACACTTTATCGTCTATAATAGTGAGGAATAAAGAAAAATGTACCTGCACAATACATTCATTTATTACAGTTTGAAAGTACTCCAAATTATTTATTTGCTCTTGCACTGAATGCTTTAATGACGTCAATTGATTCCTTTCTGAATTTCAATTTTATTGGACGACAAAATCTAGGAGAAGCTCTGTTAGACCATAGAATTACGTTATCAGAAGTTCGAAGTCGTAAAGGTATCAATGAAGTCGCAAATATATTTTCGTCATTGTCAACTAGATATTTAAAACTTTGTTTGTAGGCTGAATGGCGAGAGCTGCCGTCGAAACCCCAAAAACATATTAACACAATCTTCATTTTTTTTTGCATTGGACTTTTTAATAAACTGACGTACAGAATTTTCCTGCAATTGCAGAAGCCTTTTCGACGTGTGATTAAGTAGTCCCTGTAATAATACTTCAGCTGAAACCTCAGTAATTGCACTCTGGATCTGAACGATACTGTGATTTAACAGTTATTACATCGTACGTGATTTGATGGAAATATATTTTTTCCCTTTAGACTTTTCCCTTTAAACTTAAGAAGTAATCGCATACTTTTATAATCACTTTTAGACATGTTGCATTCGAACAAATATGCTTCTGGTTGCATCTTTACAATCGAAGTTTGGAGTTGTTGCATTAGTTTTCGTATTTTTATAGGCACATCTGAATTACCATAAAGCTCTTTTAAGACATATAAATCTCTCTTCTGCATAGTTCTTGTTGCATGTTGATAAGTTATCAAGAGTTTAGCAGGATTATTTTGACATTTATTGCTGATTTTTGCAACTTCTCATCTTTTCGATCTGTCGGACTTTTTATCAAAATCAAGTTGTGAATGACCTTTCCTTTGAACAATTTGGGATTGAGTTTCATTAGAAATTGAGAAACGAAATTCAGAATCTAACCAGTCTTTGTTCTTCGACTCGAATCTATCTCTTTGCAGCTTCCCATTTTCTAGTTCTTATACTTAGAGTGTGGAGTTTGCCTTTCAACATTTTCAACTTTGATGTATCTACATCATCAATTTGAAGATTAAGTAAGGCAAGAAATGATTGCTATGATTTGCTACAAAATTTATGCTGTCAGCTTCAGGCACACTAAATATCATTTCAAAAATATTTCAATTTGTGAGGCATGGCTGAAATCCAGAAATCAGTTGCAACAATTTGACGATAGATTATAAAATCGCGGTCGTAATGTAGAGTAACTCCGACAAATACGCACCATATGACTCCACGCACTGTCCGCGGTTGGGATTTACGCCGAACCGCGCGCCGCAGAAATAAACAAAAAATAGATGGAGAAGGGGGAATTTTCCCGAAATTACTCTGTTACATGTTTTTATGTTTCATTCGTATTGTGTTATGATTTCAGTTTTTACTGTCAATATTAATGAAATTATTGTGAGTTTGAATCGATTTGTCACTATAATAAGTAACATCATCATAAATTATAAAACGATTATCTCTCAGTCTCTCTGTAGGGCGCGTAAAAGTCTTAGTGGTTAAATTATAAAAATAATAAGGTTCAATAAATCAAAATAAGTAAAAAGGAAAAAGGGCTACGAGCTTAAAACATAAATTGACAAACTGTATAGATAGTTAAAAATTGAAATAAAATTATGTCATAAAATTAAAAATGTAAAATATAATTTGACAATCAGAAGGTGAACAAAACAAACGTTTCGATCCTAGTTGGATCATTTTCAATGTGACAAATAAATTAGTGTGATAAATAAATTAACAACGGTAATTAACAATAGAGTTATAACGTAGATAAAAACATAAGAAATTAAATAAAATTCGCATTCGGATGCAAATTAACTAAAGCTCGCTCCAAATTGAGAGGAAATCAAACAAACGATTATAGTTGACAAAAATGTGCTCTTCCGAACTGTATGTATGTATAAGGACGAACATGTTTCTGTTAGCAAGTATAAATTGTAATAATAGATATAAAGAATAAGATATAAGAAGATATAAAGTGACTTTATATCTTAGCTTCTTAGAGAGACGATCAATTTCGATTCCAATCGCATTGCCTAATACATCATTTCGACACACATAAGAAACATGTTCGTCCTTATACACACATACGGTTCGGAGGAGCACATTTTTGTCAACTATAATCGTTTGTTTGATTTCCTCTCAATTTGGAGCGAGCTTTATAGTTAATTTGCGTCCGAATGCGAATTTTATTTAATTTCTTATATTTTTATCTACGTTATAACTCTATTGTTAATTACCGTTGTTAATTTATTTGTCACACTAATTTATTTGTCACATTGAAAATGATCCAACTAGGATCGAAACGTTTGTTTTGTTCACCTTCTGATTGTCAAATTATATTTTACGTTTTTAATTTTATGACATAGTTTTATTTCAATTTTTAACTATTTATACAGTTTGTCAATTTATGTTTTAGGCTCGTAGCCCTTTTTCCTTTTTACTTATCTTAGTGGTTATTTCGTGATACATAAGTGTATCGGAATTGTAAAACTTATTAAAATTAATACTATAAGTATTTTTAGCATACATTTAAATTAAATTATTTAATTTTAAATAATTTATATTTCTTTAAATAATTATTAATAATAATAGTAAGGCTTATAACAGATTTGTACGCAATAATTATTAACAATCATACAAAAATATAATAATATTTCATAAAATTACAAAAAATAAAAATTACTATATTTTATGTACGTACAATATATGTGCGTGCGTGCGTGCGTGCGTGCGTGCGTGCGTTTATTATTTACTTTATTATTTACTTTATTATTTACTTATGAATTTATTATTGTTCATTATAATAATTTATATCATTTAAAAAAAAATAATTTTACATTTTAAACTAATTTGCTTGACACTCAATATACGTAGATGTATAAAAACGTCAGTTTTAAGTAAGTACATTTAAGAAAAAAAATTGTTTTAAAGATTTAAAAATTATTGTGTGAGAGAGCATGGATATGTGCCAGGAGTATGCGCCATGTGTTGACGTTTGACATTTGTTTTAACATTTTATTCTGCCATTTTAGATCCACCATTTTGAATTTCTAAATTTTAAGTTCAGATTCGAAATCAGCGACCTCAAAAACCTGAATATTCAATTTAATAACAATTGGAGCACTTTTGACCACTTTTTCTGGTCTCCTGGCCCCCTATTATTTCCTGGGATCGAAATGGGCAGCTGGTGGCAGCACATACGAAAGTCAATCAATATAGAAGTACAATAGTATTTATAAAATCGGATTCCGTTGTGAAAGTTCGGAAAATTTTTGATTGATACATAGTTTAATGTTGATACATGTGTTTATTAAATATTGCATGCTTTAAATCGTACTTTTAAAAACAAATCTATCTTCCTTGCGGATTACGATTAATTAAGACATATTTCATGGACATTTTAATTATGAAACATTCAAAACATTGAGGAATAAATATATATTATACAAGGAATGCTACTTGCGTCAAAATGATCAATCGGCAATTATAGTCAACTTTCTAAATTAGAACGTATGTAGACACAAAATTAATAATTGCATTATTCCGAAATTTTGCAGAAATGTACATTTATTCCTTTAGATAACAATAATAACCTTTCTGAATCGAATACTGCGACTTTTGACCACTTATCGAGAATAGAGGCCGTCATCGGTCTAAAGCGTTCGCACGCTGTAATATAGCCGATAAATGCTGCCATGCCGACGAATGCTGCCTCAATAGAGGTCCTTAATGACATCAAATTGGGATGTCGAAACTTGTTTGTAACCCTTTCAATTATGCTCCATATGTAGTAATCCAAGGGATTTAAATTTGAACTGTTGGGAGGCCAGAATTCCTTGAACCAAAACATATTGACGTTGTCTGAGAATGAATTTTGAATCAAATGACTCGTATGAGCCGATGCAAGGTCTTGCTGAAAAACATATGGCCTTCCGGACGTCACAGTTTCCATCCACGGCTTCATTACATCCATCAGAACGAGCAATGATTGCCCTGGGTCATCCAAAATCAGCCCTTTCAACGACTGCGTGAGTCCTCGTGGTGCATTCTTTCGAGTGACTCTTCCTCGCTGGCATACTGGAATTTGACGTTGAACTCTTCTAAAGCCATATATTTTGCCACAACGTAAATGGTTGATCTCGGGTATTCAAAGAATCGAATTACTTCCGTTGCTGAACGTCCAGCGTGAAAGTCTTCGATGATCGCTCTTCGATTGTACTCCGCACTTGGTTTCAACATCGCGGCCATTTTGAGAATATGACTGTTAACTAGAAGCATTAGGCTTTCTCGGACGCCAACAATAACCTCTGGGAGAGCAATATAGCGGAAAATTTGAATTGAAATTTGTTCCGATTTTGGTTACGCACCTTGTATGATAGAAGCATATAATAGAAATGTTATATAAAATACAAACCTATTTTATAAAAATAAGAAACTATTGTGATTTAATAAAAGTATTTCTTTAATTTTACAATATTCCTGCATATATACATATTTTGATATTTCAGCAATATTGCAAATGAAACTAAAAAGAATATTGTTGCAACCTAATCTAAAAGTCTTAGAAACATTTCCGTAATATTTCAAAAACGTTTCTTGTGGACCGAAGGGAACATTTTGACATTGCTACAATCTTGCAGGGACTTTGCAGAGGCATTACGCAACACAACTGCAATAGTTTCAATATTTCAATGATATGTTCGTGCAACGTTGCAGAAATCATAACATTGCATGTTATCTCACATTAATATATTTTTTATTTCCGCTACCCTGACCAGTAGACATTTAAGTAAATATATAGCAGATGGAGTTGAAAATAGATCGATAACGATCTGATAGCTTTAAAAGCTGTTTATAATTGTCAAATAGATAGCTGTTTATAGCTATTAAATATTAGTCTGATATCTGTTAAGTATTAGTCTGATTGTTCAATAGATATATACGTTTAACTGCGCTTCAATGGTACGCGAAGCGCTGCAAGTGATAAAAATGCTGAGGTGAATTCTTTCTAGCGCGACGTCTTTTCATATATTAGGTGTACAAATAAATTTTAAAGCGTTTTTAATGAAATTTAATATTTATTTATTAGAAACGAAAACACACTTAATTATCAAAATAATCTCCATCATTATCTATGACCTTTAGCCATCTTTCGGGCAGCTTGCGAATTCCAGAAGCGAAGAAGGTTTCGTCTTTTGATGCGATGAAATTATCCACCCATTTTCGCACTTCTTCAAATGCTCGAAAGTGTACACCGGACAAGACGTTTTGCATTGACCGGAATAAATGATAATCAGAAGGGGCTATACGCCGGGTGCGGCAGAACTTCCCAACCAAGAGCTAGCAACGTTTCCTTTACAGGTTTACCAACATGAGGCCTAGCGTTGTCATGAAGCAATTTCACAGGACGTTTTCCTTTGCCAGTAAATGGATTTCGTTCGATTTCTTGATTTAAACGGATCAATTGTTGACTGTAGCGATCACTGTTAACCGTTTCATTCGGATGGAGCAGTTCATAATATAGCACACCCTTCATGTCCCACCAGATGCATAGCATAACTTTACTGCTGTGGATATTGCGTTTTGGTTGATGTAGTGGGTTGTCCTGGATCCACATAATGTTTTTTCTTTTTAGGATTATCGTAAAAAATCCACTTTTCATCACCAGTCACGATTTTCCACAAAAAATATTTTCTATGCTGTTTATTGTACAGATGCAAACACTTCTCAAGACATTTTTGTTTTTTTTCACTTAATGCATGCGGCACTCACTTTTCTTCCTTCAGAATCTTTCCCATCTGCCGTAAACGAATTGAAATATCTTGAGTTACTCCAAGTTGCTGTGCAAGTTCGTTTTGTGTTTGACATGAGTTTTGATCGAGTAGTGCTTGCAATTCATTGTTTGTAACCTTCTGAGGAGCACCACTACGTTCTCTATCGCTAACATCAAAATCATCCTCTTTAAATCGCCAAAACTCACACGTACTTTTGGATACAACATTGACTCCAAGAACAAAACAAATTGATTCACATGTTTTAGCAGCGCTTTTTCCTTGATGAAATTCGTATCGAATGCAGTGTCGAATAAATTGCTTGTCGCTCGCCATTTTAAAACCATTTAATTTTGAAGTTAAGTTTCCAATTTTGTGAAGTCAATTATGTTTTTTAATAGTACACATTAAGCGCCACTACATATCAAAAGAGCGCGAAAATATTTAAATTCTAAATTTAAATTACACGTTAAAAAACGTTTTAAAACTTATTTGTACATCTAATATTTTTTGGCTGATGTATACGATTTTACTCGAGTCATTGTACATTTTATCGCTGATATTTATTGTGATAATCTATAATAATTATAATTGATGACCTAATTGTGACTGATAAATGCTGAATGTTTTAGTGATATCATTTGATCATGTGATATACTTTTCGGCTGAGGTGTAAACTTTTGACCGAGGCATTGTTCTTTTCCTTGGAATGGTATCATGTTCCAACGAACATCTTTACTATAAAATATCGCGCAGCCCCCGCTGTCAGTCATTTCCAAGTCAGTAGGTCAGTCAGATAGCTATTAGTGAGTCGTATAATAATGGAATGTATTAGTGATTTGTTAGATGTTGCAAGATACAAATACATTTATTGCTATTGTCTGATAGACAAAATAATCTGACGATAATCTGACAAAATAACCGATAACATACATAAAATAATAACAAACGTTGTATCATATATCAAAATCTTTTTCCATTGACGTTAACATTGCAGACGAGCGTCAACTGATAAGAAAATTGTAAGTACGTTTATGTATTATATATAAGTAAGTTGATATATATTAATGTGAAGCATTATGTGATAGCGTAAACTGCAATTTGGTAAAAGAAGTATTGTTATCATCTACGAAGTCTCGATGTAGGGTTGAGTGAGGCTAGTGTGTATTGTGACACTTCTTCTTTAAATTATTATAAATCTTCACACAATTATAGATGGATTAATGGTAAATGCTTTAAAACATTGTATGTTCATCTGGCTTAATAAAATTGAGTACTTATAAATCTTTGATGTATCTCGTAAATAAGAAAAAGATTACATTAATTACAAGGATGCAAGTGGCATGTAGTGCATTTTCGAAGGATAAGTTGAATCATGAAAATTGTTTAATGAGATTACATATTATTAAAAACATGAAAACATGTGTATGTTAATCAAATCATCATTTCATATTTTTATTACTTTCATCTTAAATATTATATAATAATTTGTAATATTCTTTTTAAATGCTTTAATTAACAAAATCAGAAAAATTAAAATCTTAACTCTTTATAATAATAATTAAATGTAAAACATGTTTAATCGTTAACACAGAATAAAAACATTGATAAAGACAGATTTCATTTAAGCAGTTGAGTTTATAAGGTTACATGAAATATTGACCCAACAAGTCCCATATTAGTTGATTAAAATATAAATCTTGAATTATATAATATATATATATATATATATATATATATATATACATTAATGATTGTCATTTTTGAAAAAATCTTAAATTAGCTAACAAAGCAACTAACAAATGTTGCCTTATTTGGCGACATCGCATCTGAATTATATCACATTATATATTATTTGGCAATGTCGCATTTGTATCATATTATATTACATTAAACATTGTTATTGCGAAACATGTTAAATATTCTTGAAATAAATTTCTTATATTGTGCTAACAAAGTCACGTTGAAACTTGCAAATTTGATGCAATTTGCGGTGTTAGATTATATTAATGTCATCACCGGTGCTATATGATGGGCATAAGGATTATAATTGAAAAGATAGCAACTGTATAGTATCAGAAATTTTTACGAGTCGATACTGCATCAGTTGCTCAGATTTGTTTTGCAGTGATCTCCAGCGCTATGGATTCATACGTTCAATACGAGTAGAGCAAGTAAGTATTTCAATTACATTTGTTTACAAAAAATTTTTCTCTGTATATTGCTTATTTGTTTGTTCTTCTTCATTATAACACGTCTTCTCGTATAATTTTGAGAAGAATATTCGCATTGACATCGACAGCATATAAATTTCTAGAGATTGGGATCTATTTTCTACGTGGAAATAGCCATTGGCGACATCCGAAGTAACCGCATCGTCCTGCCTCATGTTACGTGGACGTTATTCATCAAAAAACGGACGATATTGAGCGATTGGTGCAGTCGATTACTCCATTATCGTTAATGATTCAGGAGCTTCAAATTGAATTTGTTAAATTACGCGATGTGGACAATGTGAAATTATCATTATGTGATAAGTGTTTATATATGAAACCATCGATCGTGCTCTTCATGCTCGAATTTGAACAATGTGTAGAACACGTATATTGTGAACTATGCCAATACATGAATAGTGAAAAGTTTAAATATTTCGTGACTTATTTACGTCAAAACTGTATAAATAATAAATATGATGTTATAAATATTTTGAGATGTTATAAATTTTTTGATAAAAATTCATATATTGAATGCGAATTGATAAGTGTACGCTGTAGAGAGATAACATTGTATTATATAATATAATGCATTATATGAAACTAAATAAAAATAAAAATATTTCAATGTCCGTAATTATTTCTTCCTTTTTTTTACCTTATCTCTGCAGTATCGTATTACGCGCGACATCGGGCCCGACAAACCGCGCTTATTGCATAGTGCGTTTGCACTCTTCGAATCGTTAAAATGAAATAAAAAATAAAATATAATATAATATAATAAATAAATAAAATATTCCACATGCTAGAAAAATAAGATGACGACACATAAGAGGAAAAATGATAAGTATTAATGGTATGTATACATGGTAAGTATAGGGTGCGATAAGGACCATGCCTGGTGGTAGTGGTGGCGAGGACCGGCGGCGGACCGCGCCCAGCAGTCACCTGACCCCACCTGACGTCATTGCGACAATTTTCGGCACGATTATATTAACTCAATATTGAAAATCTTTATATTAGATCACATATGTGAGAGCACAATCAATACTAGAAATTAAAAGGCCTACAATAGTCGAAGCTGGATCTTTATTGCTTAAATAATTCAATCTTGAATTATTATATATACCATATATGTATAATACTTGCATATACATCATATTGTAGTCTTTCGAATTGCGCGCCGAATTGTTTTTTCCGGACTATAAACGCAATTAAATTACCCAGCAAACGAAAAATTATTGAAAAATGTTGAAAATTATTCATTGAAATGATGTCCAATCAAGTTTTTGAATTTTTTAAATACTTTTCTATCCGTAATTACATATTAGTAATTTACTTTTGGTATCTTATTCAATATTCAACGCAATGAACTAATTCGTTTAAATTTAACGCGCAATATTAAAAAATTATCTAACATGGGAGACTCACCAACTGCTAGTCACCTATCTTGGCAAGTGATATCTTTGAAAAGCACGCACCGAGGTGATGTACATAAGTTATTACCTCCCAAACAAAAACTCCGATATGATACACAGAGTGCGTAACATTGCGGATTTATGGCGACAATTTCTACACATAATACTACACAGGCCACGACAGTGCAGGTTATATTTGACAGTCATCCTTGCTGTGAATCTGTAATATCGTATACTCTGTATATAATATTAGAGCTCATACGGGAAAAAATGATTAATATATTTGTGGTTACACTGAAATGACTTTCATGTGACCTTGAAGGACACCGTGAAGGTCAACCTTGAAATCTTAAATGGAAACTCCTATTACATATTTCGATGTTATCAATTTCGATGAATCGTATTTTATAGTGTTGGAGAATGCAGTTAAGTGATTTTGCGCATAACGTTGGTTAACGGATTATACTGAACTACGCGATCGTGTATGATGAAACAATAGGCTGTAGTATTTGCAAGCACATTCTCTTTGTTGTCAAAGTCTATGCATATATCCATGGTGGCGCTCATAATGGATTCGTTTTATCGCGAGCAGTCAATGACAGCAAAAAATCCTTTCTCAAGAAATGAGAGCACATTGAGTAGCGTTTCGCAGTCGATTTCGTCAGCTTGAAATATGTTGTTCTTTCGACCGGTCTGCAGAGCAAAGAACGTATCACGGTTTCTCGAGCTGAGTAACCGTTTGACGGCCCATGAATGTCGTATTTGTAATAGAGGATATTCGTACAAATCCCACGAGCGAAAACTCATTCTCAGATAACGATTTCAGATACCGCTTTCCAATGTTCGTAGCATCGACATCTCTTTATCTCGCTCAATAACAAAGTGCATTCGCCATTGCACTTTGAATAATTCAAGTATCGGATTTGTCGCTAGATCTCCAATCAGACAATTGTTATTGTTGCGCGATCTTATCAATATCATCTCATGACGAGCGTTGACGACCACGCATTTGTAATTCTCGCAAAAGTCCAACAGCATGTTGAGCGGTACGCAATAAATAAAATGTCCTTCCTTTGTGTCGGGTCTAGCGTTCTATCCAGCGTTCAGCACAATCAAAGGTTTGATTTCATATGTCAGCGACAAGTAGTTCTTGATGGTATTGGTAACTCCAACGTTTCTGTTGCGATCAATCTCCACACTGTTGAGTTCGTATCGAATTTCATCAAATATAAGCACAACGCAATTATTTGCCAATACCGCTGACCTCTCTCTGTTCCTCAGTTTTCTTTCAACATATAGAAAGCTTTCAGCATAGCAGCGTGTATAAATCCTGTTGATGTATAGGTATTCTTATCTTATCGTTGTACTCAAACGTTGTATTGGCAAACTGATTGTACGTGTGAGTCTCAAACTTTACGATGCGATCGTCGAAGTTCGGATGTTTAGAATATCAGTCATCTCGAAAGTTGCGTACCGTGAACCCCAAAGATTAAAAAAATTTAACGTTCGACGGCTGAGCTTCATCTTTCAGATGCAGCTGGATGAGTGAATGTTGTCGAGCGGTGACGTTATCGGCCTAGTAAAGAATGCGTTATCTCTCTACGTGCACTCCGCTCCATTCAACACGAGCATTCCACGCTCGCGCTATCGCTGTCGTCGTCGAATTTATAATCTGACGGTGATCTCTTCTCTTTGAAAATCGTGCAATCGTGTGTTTTGATCGACAACGCGTATCGATCTGTAATGATCCGTACGATGATCGGCAAGTAAATGATTTGCGCAGGCCTTACCAATATTTTATATCCCGGCGGCATGCTCGATGAAAATTCGTGCATTGTGTATGCACCTTTGTCATTGCTGTACGCGCCCGCGATTACATTACACTCTATGCGGATAGCGTTTACGTTCATTATATTGATTGATACATCCGATTCGTTTCATCTTCGTGGTCGCAATATACGCTTTGACGAGAATCCTACCAGCGATCCGACGCTGTTGGACTTGTTAATTCTGTAGGCGCATCTAATCTCACATCTCATCATGTTGTAATTTGCGCGGAGCGTTATCGGGTATTCTCCATCCTTACCATCATTGGTGTCATTGTTGCTATTGTTATCACATATTATGTCAACGATTTCAAGTGCGTCACGGCGTGGGCGTTTCCATAAAATCGCACATTTCAAATTCGTTTATGTCTCGCACTTCGTACGAACCCTTGGGAATTGTAATTTTCGCGTCGTCCTTGCCAAAATAAAATTTATTGTTCGATTTGTTCACGTTCTGTGTGATAAGTTTCAAAGATCATCAGAGCTATCCCTCGTAGTCATCGTCACACAACTCTATGGCAGGAAAGTAGTTTGCCGGGAGGACACTGCTCCTCCCACTCAACGTAAGTGTCAAGGACATTACGGAAAAAGCGTTTGATGTATACTGAGATTTCGTGGCACCTCGTCAGGTTTTATAATTTCGTGCGCATCGATCGTTCATAGAAACCGCAAACACATCTGTCCACAGAAGTTCTGATTGTACGTCTGATAGGATGTACTCTATCGTCGTAACAGAGTTTCCGAAATATCACACCAGTTCCTTAGGCAATCGAACAACTACCGAAGAATTAAAATGAAACTGTCAAAGTACACGCGGTTGTTCTTCTTCGCGTTACAGAATGAGTATCTGGCCCTGTCGCATCCAGATTGACGATATCGCTTTCATTTCGACGCGCATCGCTCGTCGGTAAAGCGTTACGCATGAAAATACCTCTAAAGTACGGTACGCACATACGTCTCGCGAACACATCCAATTGCACGTTGCTAGTTGCACCCGAGGGCATTTTTATCATCTCTTTGGCGTTTTTTTTCTTCGCTGCTACACCCTGTCCGCGTTTATAGAGGTTGAGATACAGTCCGCTTCCGTATTTGTGCGGAGCGAGATACAGTCCGCGGCCCTTCGCATAGCGCGATCGTGACATTGCAGCTCCTCGAGCTGACTTCGCGCGGTTTTGCTATCGTTTACAGCTTTCGCCACGCTGGCCGCTTCGCCAACCAAAGACCCAAGCGCGCCCAACATTGGCAGGAACGCGCCGCTTCGCCATTGGTAGTGTTCGCTTTTTCGTTATCTTTTTCCTTGTCGTCTTCTTCTTCGATTCTTCGATCTTCTTCATTCCCATGCCGATCTTGGTCTTGGCTTTCATCGCTGCTCAGACAGTAGCAATGGCGGCTCTCTCGCTCAGAGTCGAATCTTTCGCTGTGACGCGACCTAGCGCTTTATCGGCGAGCGCCTTCTCCGCCGCGTGTCTATCGTTGCTCCGAAAATACACAATGTTGTGTTCTCGGCACGCCGCATCCAGCGGATTTATGCTAGTGTCACCTTTTCCTAATTGCTTCGTAATCCGAGTGCCTGGATCGCAAAACTGGTAGCCTGGGATATGTAACTCAAAAGGAAGCGCGTTTATCACTCGATTTAGCAGACCGCCGCGCGACGCCGATATTCATTACATTCCTTTATCTTCAGTGCCGGACCGTCAATGCGTCCACTGCTGCGACTGATTGTAGTGTTCATCGCAGCAACGATAGGTTCCTCCGGATCCGCTTTCACGTGTTTCGTATGCTTCTGTGTCCTACAAACGGTGGACATAATCATCGTACATGCGTAAGAGTACGATCTTCTGTACATACTGCAACTGCTCAGCACTCAAGTCCTGAATGTCGAAAGGATGATAGCGCGAAATACATTTTGTTACTGTGCGACTCACAGATTCGCATGCCTTTAAATAGGCGGTCGAGAGCGCACAATCCGTAGTATGAGCATGAAATTCGTATGGCAATCGCTAATAGTATGCGTCACGAATTGCGACGCAAAATCGCAAATGATGGGAGGCGGCGTGGAGAAGCGCAAGCACGACGAAATGCTGCCAAGTACTGTACGATTATTTGCGGCCCGAATTGTAGTAAAACAACGTTCTTATAAGCTTGCTCGAGAGTCCGAACGGCGTACGTTTCGATAACGTGTGTTCAAAATCGCTGCAACAAAGTATCTCGAAAGTTTGTTTACGTCTATTGACGAAATCGACTTTACGTTCTCCAACAACAGCGACATTGTTCCACTGAGAGAGGCGCGCCCAAATTCTATTTTTATCTTTGATGACGTGGCATGTAACAAGCGGGATACGGTGAGAGAATACTTCTTGATGCGTCACCACGATTGCTTCTATCTCTGTCGTATGCGAGGATACCTAAACATCTGCTATACGACAATGCGAATCTGCCAATCCTGTTTAAACAGGATGGTACCAACTTGAAACATATTTACAATGATCACGTGAATACCGATATGTCGTACGATGAATTTTGCGCATTGTGACTGTTGGTGACAAAAATATTCTATTTCTAATGATAGACAAGGACAGTGACGGGAGAAAAGAATTTAACGACTTCGATACCATAACGTGGGCAATCGTTGTCGATACTTCGCTAGAGACGAACGTGGTTAATGTGTGCAAGTGTGAAAAAATCGCGAAGGAAATCGAGAAGACGAGCGATCCGCAAGAAATATCGCGCTCTAAAGACCGATAGAATCGAGGAGGACATTGCATTGGACAGACATTTTAAGCCTATTATCAAACCGCTACGACAGATCGTTCACAGCCCCGTCGTGTGTGCGATAAAGAGAGTTGCGCTACAATGACGCAGTCTCTATCACTAAGCGCGAGAGGAAGGAAGAGAAGGAGAAGGAGCAGGAGCAGGAAGAGAACGAAGAAAAGGGTAAGAAAAATAGCGTAACATTCGAACCCTCTACGTCTTTGCATAAATTCGATAATCGATCGCACGATCGTATACAGCCGATAACCTCCATACCGAGTACGAAAATCATACGTAGAGTCGTCCGAGAACGTTTTCGAAATGATGAACGACTCTCTAGCGACGAAGGTTCAAAATCGGTTGCAAACGTCGGAAGGCCGAGAGGCGTCGCGAGCCGGCTTGGGCCCGCTGGGTTAAAAGTACGTCGAGGCTATCCTGCGGAGAGCGCGAGGAAAAGAGGGCGATATAGATGACGTATATGGTGTTTACTTACACAAGGATGGATGTTTGGCAATAAACTTTTCGATGTGGATGAGACGGACAACATAATTATCGATGACGTACGATACGCTGGTATATGTGATCTTTACGAGTTGATTTTCAAGAGAATTCCTGACGATCTCCTTTACACGGAAGATGATATATATAAGTACAAGAGGATGCTACTAGAGACGAACGCGCACAAACGCAAGCATCATTCGCAGGGTTGAACAACGGGGATACAAGTACAAACATGTAATCGCATCGTTGATGTCGATCAAGAAACAGAAGAAATATGGAAAGGGATTATCTCACGCAATGGCGCTGAACGATAGCGCGATTGATTACGTGTATGATTACGTTGGGACGATCCTAACGAGCTAGTGGATCGTCTACGATTACTCGACGTTTCACACCGAGTGGGCAACAACGCTCAAGATAACGAGATGCTGTCGATCATCGAGGAACTTCAGGAAACCGATCTCATTATAAATTAAATTGCGTATGCATGAAATGGGTCAGTCGAGTTGTCATTAAGAAAAAAATTTTTTTTGTTTCTTGTATCGTGCGTATTACGCGCCGAATCAGAAAAAGAAATTCAATGAAAAGAGAGAAAAAAATTAGCTCCGAGAGACGTCGGCTCGTCTCTCGGAGGAATTATACGTACCAGCGAAAAGAAATTTTTCGCGAAAGCGCGTCATAGTCCGAGGATATAATTATCTGTGGCAGGCTGACATCGTCGAGATGCATCCATACTCACGTTTCAATAGAGATCATCACTACATATTCACCGTCATCGATATATTGAGCAAACACGTGGGCCATACCGCTCAAGAGTAAAGGTGGAAGCGAGATGGCTGAAGCTGAATCGTTGAGATAATTCGAAAGAGATGTCCAAAAAATCTATAGATTGATATGGGAAAAGAATTTTACAACGTTGACGTGCAACGGCTCTTGAAAAAACACAACATCAATCATTATTCAACTTATTAATGAAGGCATCAGTCGTCGAGCGATTCAATCGCACATTAAAAAACGATATGTGGAAGATATTTACACTTAACGAAAATTATGAGTGGATTAATGCGCTATCGCAGCTTATATCAGATTATAACACGCGCAAGCGAACGATTGATATGTCGAACAACGACCCGTCGACGTTGCTCCCGCGATCGTTCAAAAACACTTGGACACAATATACAGCAACGTAAAGATCTGACGAAATTCAAAATAGCTGATTCGGTACATGTGAGCAAATATAAAACCGTCTTCGAGAAGGACATCAAATTAAACCACTGAGGTGTTTAAAATTACATACTGATCCCATAACCTATCTACTGCGGACCGCGGAAAATCTATCTCTGGAGCGTTCTGTAAATATGAGTTACATTTCGCAGCTTATCCGGACGTCTCGTGGAGAAAATATTGCGCAGGAGAGGAGACGAGGTTTACATAAAATGGTTAGGCTTCGATGCATCGCACAATTCTTGGATACACAAGGATAATATAGTTTAATTCATACAAACTGTATTTTCATTAAAAATGTATTTATTTTAAACATAAAAATATATATAAAAAATATATGAAATTCATAAGATGTATAAAATGTTTATTATTTATATCCATCTTTTTCAATTTAATATATAAAAAAATCTTTATTTTTTACTATAAATGTAATACTATATACAATAATTATTTAGGGTTATACATTTCAATAATATAATACATTTCAATAATACACAACTTTTTTTATAAAGGTATTCGATAATGTCCCCATGGTAATGTTTTGGTTGAATTCGTATGACGTATCATTTGTCGTCGTACGGACAGAGCGATTTTCGTATATCGTATATACTTAATGTAATTTTGATCTTATACATGACTATTGACGCGTCATTTCAATTTCATTTAAACATCGGGTGTAATCATCGAATGTTATAGTTCGCGCTATGATGTTACTTTGATACCCTTTTAGTGTCCTTTTTACCATCTACTCTCAACGCATACATTTTCGCTCTGAGTCCAACGAATTCAGTCATTATTGCGCCATTATTTTTATCTTTCATTAAGCCTGGCACTTTTTTCGCAAGTGGTATACTATACACAATATCGATAGAATAATCACTCGTGTCTAATCTAGTGATATCGCGCTTCATTTGTTCATAAACGTTATCACACTCGATGCGATGAGGCTATCAGTGTCTGTGTACATAATTTCATATTTTTTGCGATACAGTGGTAACATATACTCGTGGTGAAATTCATACAAACAGACCTTCGATATATCAAGTATACACAAATTCTATGTAATCGCGAAATCATAGTGATTGTGCAAATTGCAATACGCGATGAATCTTTGTAACATGAAGACCGTGACGTATACACTGCTGCAAGTTGCGATAATGTATAATGTGCGTAACGTTTTTTGTCATACACAGTCGTTAAAAGTTTATCCTGCTGCTTGCCAGGTGGTTTATCACGCATTGGACAGAATGGCAGGTCAACGTGCTCGTCGTGCAAATGGTCCAGATATTCTAAGTCGACTTCAAGAACATAACCTGCGAACGAATCTTGAGCAATCGCGTTAACGTCAAAGTCCAAGACGTTTTCGACCCATCGAAATTTGGGAAATAGCAATGGTTGACACATCACCTATTCATATAGATTATTTACATCGAAGTACGTAGAAGGTTGCGACAGGTCATACGACTGCATATATTTATTATTGTCTCGCGCGTACCTGCTGGAACATTGACTAAGACTGTCGCGTATACCGCGCTCAATAAACATCACCATATCGATATCAATATGGAGTAATTCGAAATTTATGCGTGTATATTTCAGCATAGCGTTCCACGTAAAACCTGATAAAGTATAATAATACGCAGGATCGAAACAAGTAACTTCCAATACATTTATCGCGAAAATTTTCAAATATGTCGGCTAACAGAAACACGTCCATTTTTAAATATAGATTGTTGTATTCACTCAAGGTTTGAACAGAAAACTTGCCATACTTTCACGGCGTGCGTAATCGTTTTCGGATATAGTATCAAGGAACTGTAGAATGATTCGCGCGTGATAAATGCATATCCTGCAGCTTGCACAATCAATGTATTCGTATGGAAAAATCCCTTTTCGTGTCAGGAACTCGAAGTCTTTTTCGGACAAATTTTGAAATTCATTGTTGTAATTCATTCGAAGTTCAGTTTTATTGAGGAAGGATACTTTATCGAGACTGGTACTTAAAAATTTATAAGAATCAATGAACCGTAATTTTATGTTATTTCGCGAATCTGATCTTCCAGCGGTATCTTTAACATTTTTTGTAAATGATATATATTTTTCTTTTGTTATTGGTAATAAATCTATACTACCTTCATATACTGTAGCTATTTCTTTGATAATAAAATGTGAGTCATAGCCTGAAAAATTGTGGAAAATTATAGGAGTAAAATATGAGTTTTTATAATTTAAATTGCATTTTGAATGCGCGGGATCCCTGTAACGACTGGTTAAATGGCAATGATCGCTTACTCAATTATCGTCTAGCGCGAAAGGCTTTTCGCACACGTAACAATGCGTCACGCTACGCAATGTCTCCCTCTGCGCTTCATAAAGTTTTCATGGGGATTAGCTGCTAAAATTTTTTTTTACGTAATGTGCTAAACTTCTCAATTTTTCGTCGAACCATGAAACGCAATCCGGATTGCGACGAAATCGATATTTTGATAGCGAATCGTACGAATAGCGCACATAGTATCCTATATTAAATAAATACTTGATGATGTTGATACGTGCGCGTAGATGCTTCCTGATCGCTATCAGTTTTCTCGAGGAGCATTCTAGATCAGCGTAAACGACAAATGGAACTTGTTCCTTTCTATTATAGTTGTTAAAACTCAACCACTTGTCGTCATCGCTCAGTAGTCGGATAGCGCAGTCGTTTATCACTCGATTGTCATATCTCCTTTAAAAAAAAAAGGATAAACGATCGAGACTCTTTTATTAAGGGAGGGAGACATTGCGTTTTAATATTCATCGATTTCGATAGCAGCCAGATGTTGGCACTCAATTAATTATGAAACTTGGTCGTATTTATTTAAAATAATTAATAAATGTTGTTTCTAAAAAAATTACATTAAAAATTACATTCCATATCTTGGCCGAAAAACGGTTGGAGCATATACCAGCGAATAGCCTTTGTAACACTTTTCATTTTACAACTATTTGTTTTTCATATTGTTTTTGGTTCATAGCAATATTCTTTTTTTTGTAATGTTTTTTGTTGTCTTGTACGTGCAGTCCCCAAAATCCGTGATGTCTTACTGCCACTCCGCATGACATCATACCCCCACCTCCGAAGAATCCCCCGCGTCTCGCATTTCCCTTGGAATTCCCGAGTTAGAATTCCCACAGCATTATTATACTATTGACAGGGTATCCATGAAATATGTTTATTTATCGATTTAATTCAAATCTAAGGCATTTAAATTGACGCGTTCCTTGTAATTTGTGACTCCTATGTTCCGAAATTTTAAGGGGGGAAACCACAGTAGAGCACGAAAAAGTAAATATATTTTCGGGAATTTTTTTTGGCTCAATGAAATGATCAATCAAAAATTTGTAAAATAAGCATTATAATATTATGAATGAAATACAAATAAGAATTTTTTCATACATTTTTGGTACAAAATGGCGGCTGTGCCGCACTTGTGCGATGGCGCCTATTTTTGAAGGAGGGACCATGGGCGGACATCTAGAGTCCTTAATTTTTGACCTGGAACAAAAAATGACAGTTTTTTAGGTTCTATATATCAATAGCTATGGAAGTACGTAGGATTTTTTCGATATATTAATTTTTCGCAAAATGGTGCACGTTTTAAGGAAAACTTGCAAATTTAACAAAAAAAAACGCCATAAAATTGTTGATAAAAAAAACCATGTAATATAAAAAAAAATCCTACGCACTTCCATAGAGAAAGGTATTCTGAATATACTGTCAAGATTTATTCTTATTACTGTAAAGATTTATTCGAGTTATGTGTCCGCACAGTTTAAAAAAAGTGGTTTCGAGAAAAACGCGTTTAAAGTTTTAAGTACTGTAAAATCATATAATATTTTTATATACCTCTAATCTGCGATGCCTGCGCCATACAATTGGCCTTCTTCATCTATCTCCTGCTCTTGTTTAGCCTTTCGAATTGTTTTCAGATCGATGCGGGCCTGTTTTGCGCCCTCACTCAAAGATCGTTCCGCTTTCTGTATGCGTTTCTCATCCAAGTCCATGCATAGTTCGTGACTTTTTGGGCCAATTTTCATGCCCATGACCTGGATTATATGTAAAATTGATATTAATCCGTCATTAAAAACACACGAAGCGATGTTCGTAGCAATGTCGATGATTATTTTGCCGGAATTCGTAGTTTTCGGAGCCATCGCCCACACTGTCGAGTTGAAGCTCTCATTGCTGTTTTGAGTAAAACCCCCGATGCAGCGAGTGAGAAGATCATCCGTAGTGAATTGTTCGGCTTAATTGCTTCATAAACTATATCAGACATTAGTGATTTGTGCGTATAGGTAGCCAAAGTGTTAGAAGATTTCGCCCTTTGCCACGAGCACCATGAATTTTCTCCAGTCGGGCAATCGTCGTATTGGGGATGATTATCCGTAGATATTTTGTGAAGTAATGTGGTCCATATAGCTGTCTTCATTTTTTCGACTGATTCGCAATTTCTACGAATAGCTAACCCGAAATATATTGACAGTTCGTCGATCAGTTTGCCTCTCGAATGTCAATTTTCAACAATTGACATTCGGTTTACTAACGTTACACACGTGTTCTTTGAATGTATATTACATATGGTGATACCTATAGGCATTCTTAAGTACTATAGACTTTTCGGAGGGAAGTTCCTTCTCCATCGACTGCCATTATACCTGCTCCCGTACTCATAAATTACAGCGCGCGTCGGAATCACAAAAGGCGCTCGGAGCATACCTGAGAGGCGTTGCCGCAGAATGGAAAATTTGGGTATTCCGAAATTTTTGCGGCACTCCATCTTTTGGTATGTTATTCTTAAGACCCTAAAGCACCTTATGAGCGAAAAAAAATTTTTTCGATTTTTTCAAACTTTTACTGTGGTTTCCCCCCTTAATTTTAAACGGAAGGTAAGTTTTAACTCTGCGACACCAATATAAGGAATATCTTATGTAACTGACAGCGGTCTCTCATTAAAAATAACCGCCTGGACGTAACATGTTTTATGTAAAACTTCTTTTTCTGTGAAAACTTTTGAAATTGCGCGCGGAGAAAGCTTTTAAAAAAATTTTGAAAAATTTTCTATTCTGAGTCAAGCGCATTATAACAAACATTTTACAATTTTTTTTCCATAACAATGACTTGACTTTAAAATTAAAAAGCATTTTAGAAAAAGTAAGTTTCTATACAATGAAATTTTACATAATAAGAAAGTTCGATATTTTTGCAAGAAATCATTACATTTTTTTAAGCTCAGAAGTTAAGCCTTCCAAATACTTTTATATTTAATTTTATCTGATGATGATTGATCAAACTGCAACTCTGAAAGTAAGACAAAAATGTGCGCGAAGTATCAATTCTGTCAGAAAAAAAACAAATGCAGATGTAAAGATCTATCTTTACGCTTTATTATAAAATGGGTGGACAAAAGCTTCTCTGTGATTTTTTCATTTTAAGATATTTGACTTTTCGTGAATTGCGACAAGTGTTAATAACGAGGTGTTTTTTAGCAGTTTTACGATTGTATATTCATTGTATATTTCTTATAAATATTTACATTTACTGTATAATACATTCGTTATCATTTTTTTATACTAAAAATATTGTTTATTTAGTAAATTATAATATAGCTCTACTGTATCACGATATATGAAGCCAAGATAAATAACATTACAAATTGTACTTTTATAAAAATTTTTAAAGACGTACATAACTAGATATATTCTAGCAAAAGACTTTATAAAGAAATAAATCAACAAAATATTTTTTAAGTAAAAAGCAAAGAGTTTGATGTTCATCTTGTCTACATAAATTTTAATTTTTATAATTATTAATAATAAGCATCCAATATTAATAGCAAGCTTTTTTAATAATATAATTAAAATTTACAATCGCACAAATTTCTAATATTTTTATCATAAATGAAAATTTCATAATTTTTGGACTTAATATATCTCTGTTTTCAGAATACATAAAAAAAAAATTTTTATGATATAATAGATATTTCACTAATAGTTGGATTAACTGTAAATATGATTTAATGATTTATCCAAATGTTTTATTGATAAAATATTCTTAAATTGTTTTGCATAAATATAATTTGTCTGGCCGTTTAATGTCAATGAAACATAACTTTGTCTCTTAATCAAAGTAGTAGTTAATTGATATAAATAAAAATAATTAAAGTTTGATTAATAATAGAAAGGAGAATGTTCAAAAATGGCTAATTTTTGCCCAAAATTTATAAATAAAAAAATAGTATTTTTTGATTATATTTTAACTTCTTGATTACAGTAAAGTTACAAAAAAAAGTTTATTTGTAACGTTTGGAGAATGCTTCAAAAATTGAGTTATGTGAATTCGAGTATGAATGTAGCATGGACAGCGTGCGAATCCACTAGGGGATTCGAATTCTCAACAAATCAAGAAATTTTCATGCGCTTGTTGCTCCTTTTCCAGCAAACTGAGGGTGTTTATTATCGAGAAAACCTTTTGTACTACCATTCGGAACCAGCATTAAATTGTAGTTCCCGTATGTCTGTACAATATCATTGCGTGCAATATCACGGGCATACCTACAAGAATAGATCCCGACTTTAGGATGCTGCGCATCGAATAAATTCATTATGTTCAATTTTCAACGTATTCGCTACGAACTATTTAATAATTTTATCCTATCTAAGTCGTTAAAATTTATAAAAAACACAATTTCTTTTATTTATATCTTTTTGGGAAAAAATCGGACACACACGCTTTATATATACAAAATAACATCTTTTTTATAATATATAAACACATAAATGAATTACACAGACCGACATGAATTTTAATCCAAAAACAGCATATAATCTCTAAGATTTTTGTCATGCTAAAATCAAATCCATAGCCGAAATTACTCCATCATGTCAAATTTCCAAGATATGTTAACCTAAAAGTGCTAAAAAGGCCTACTTCGAACATTTTTTAAATTTCTCGTAAAAGTAATGTGATGGAGAAATCTGGGCTGCGAATTCGAATTTAGCATTAAAAAATCTACGAAAATCATATAAATGAGCCAACACAGTAAAATAAAAAAAAAATATAATGCGAATATATTCACCGGCCTTCATTCAAAGTGCCTCCAGACGATGTGGTCAACGTATGACAAAATTTATAATGAATGTAGTCAATATTTAGCGAATGTGTGCCAAGTTGGCATATATAAACGATATTTATATATGCCAACTTGGCACACATTCGCTAAATATTGACTACATTCATTACAAATTTTATATATGTCATGTATGTGTATAATATCTGCTAATGTTGTCATACGTAGCGCCTTAATGCGCCCGTATCAAACTACGTATTGACGATTACAATTAACGGTTTGCCCAGTCAAACTTCAACTAATCACAATGTAGCAGGTCCATCATAATTGATTGAAATACCGAGCAATCGTAATCATCAATGCGTAGTCTGATACTTCCCTAAGGCCGATAAACATACTTGCAATATATCTTTCTTTTTTTCATTCTATCGTGTTGACCCATTTATAATCATAAGTAATTTTCGTAGATTTTTTTCATATTGAATTCAAATCCCCAGCCCCTATTTCTCCATTATATCTCATTTACAACAAACTTTAATCTAAAAATGCTCTTTTGGTATATTTAGGTTAGAATATTTCGGAATTCTGACGTAATGGAGCAATTTGGGTTACGGATTTAGTTTTAGCATGCTAAAAAAATTATATTTATAAAATAAATCTTTACATTTCTAATATAGATAACACAGGTCTACAAAAAAATTTCTTTTTTTGACCCAGAAATGACAGTATGGTATCCAATATGTAGTGAAAGTTTTTAGCATGAAGGTCTTTAGCATACTGTCGTTTCTGGATCAAAAAACGAAATTTTTTGTAGACCTGTATTATCCATATTAGAAATGTGAAGATTTATTTTATAAATATAATTTTTTGCAGTATAAAAAAATAGTAAGTTTTTAGAAATAATATTCTTCTAAAAGAAGACATTTCTAAAAGGAGACATAAACATTTTATAATATATAGCTGTCTTTTTTTAGTGAAATAAGACCAACGAAAATAACAAAAGCGTATTTATTGGCGGCGGCTTACTGTTCGACATTTGGCGGTACAGGAACATTAGTGGGAACTGGCACAAATCTTACTTTCAAAGGAATCTATGAAAGTACGTTTCCAGAGGCTGAAGGAATTAGTTTTACAAGTTGGATGATAGCGTCTTTTCCTCAAATGGTTGTAAATTCCTTCCTCACCTGGATGTATTTACGAATCACTTATATGGGATTTTTAAGACCACGTAGTAAGGACGCTCAAAGAGCAACAATCGGAAGAGAAGGTCTAGCTGTCACAAATCAAGTAAGAACATAAGTATATGAAAAACAAAAATAATGTTCCTTAAATTCTAATATACATATATAATTCTCTCTCTAATATATCATATTATACATATTATATAAATAGTATTCTTGAAAATTATATATTGGGAGTACAAATTAGTTCGGTCCGTTTTTTTGTGTTCAAAAATGCATTTATTTCAAAACAAAATGAATGAACAGATTATTATTAACAGATAATTAAAGTATTGGCCATCGCTGGACTATTACTTTTTCTCATCTCTCAAGCAATTTTCGAATTCTCGAAAAAATGACTCGTCTTTGGAGGCGATCCAATTTTGGAGCCAATTTTCAATTTCTGCGAAAGAAGTGAACCGGTGACTTGCCAAATCGTGCTGCATCCTTCGGAACAACCAGTAATCAGAAGGAGCAATGTCCAGAGAATACGGCGGGTGCGGTAAAACATCCCATTTGAGCGTTTCCAAATATTTTTTTAGGACTTTTGCGACATGAGGCCGAGCGTTGTCATGAAGAAAAATAACTTTATCATGTCTTTGCTCGTATTCCGGCCGTCGTATTCCGGCCGTTTTTCTCGCAATGCACGGCTCAAACGAATCAATTGTAGCCGATACCGATCGCCCGTTGAATGGAATCGCCAGGTTTCAGCAGCTCATAGTAAACAACACCCTTTTGGTCCCACCAGATACAGAGCATGATCTTCGAACCATGAATGTTCGGCTTTGGCGTTGATGTTGAGGTCAATGGCAACGATTGACCGGGCTTAGCGTAGTATTTTTTCTTCTCGGGGTTGTCGTAGAATATCCATTTCTCATCTCCAGTCACAATCCGATGCAAGAAACCTTTTCTTTGTTGTCTTTGAATCAGCTGTTCGCAAGTGAAAAATGGCCTTTCAACGTCTCTCGGTTTCAGTTCATAAGGCACCCAATTTCCTTGTTTTTGAACTATTCTTATGGCTTTCAATCGTGCAGAAACGGCTTGTTGAATTACTCCCAATGATTCTGCAAGCTCCTCTTGCGTTTGACTCTGATCTTCTTCGAGTAATGCCTCTAATTCTTTGTCTTCGAATTTTTTTGGCTGTCCAGAGCGAGGCTTGTCTTCAACGCTGAAATCTCCATCCTTGAATCGTCGAAACCATTCCCTATATGATTTATCAGTTGGAGCAGTACCATAAACTTCGACAAGCATTCGATGGGCTTCAGCTGCATTTTTCTTCCAATTAAAGCAGAAAATTAGAACCTCCCGCAAATGCTGCTTGGTTAACACAAAATTCGACATTTCAAACACAGTAAAAATCAAGGTTTTTGTATGAAACTCAAAGCGATATAAACTGAATATTATTAGCAGATGTCTAATCTCTCTGAAAATGCCAAAATCAGCTGTCACTATGAATCAACAGCATGAACACATTCACAACAGCCGGAGTCATCTTTGGGAGAAAACGGACCGAACTAATTTGTACTCCCATATAAATAGAATGGGGATTTTTCCGAATTTCGACATTTTTCAGCTGCAATGTTGATAATATTTTTGTTACGACTTAGATAGTAATAATAAATCAGAGGAAGTCGAAAAATATATAATTTTTCCTTTCCCCTCCCCATGCGTACACTTTACAACGCAAAGCGAGGGCCACCCAATATTAAAATATGAGTTGGATTCTAGCCGGACTTTTGATTAAAATTTTACCATAATGGTTCAACTTGACGTAAATGGTCGCCATCCCGTTTCTCCGTTATTACGAGAAAGGTAAATAAGCTGTGCGCCCTGGAAATTATATTTTTGCGCCTCTGATAAACTAGTTGCCCTCTTGCTATGGAATGCTAGTACTGCTCTCTTCAACCGGATCCTTGATCCGACGATACACTTTGGTGTGGATGCAGGCACTACGTTGGATTTTATTTAATAAATTTATTTCGCTTAGCATCAAGTTTCATTTAATTACCCTTGTATTTATTACACTTATGGGAATTGAATATAGGATTTGTGTCAGAAGAACTTTCACCAAAAAAATACACTTAACGTCTGCTTATTCAAACTCAACATAAAACTGTCACTAAGCTATAACGAATATGATCATTCGAAAGAATAATAAAAAATACGTGCAATCGGGCAGTACGATATCTTCGTGTATATACGTTCGTGGATATAACCTCGTCACTAATAAATCCAACTTCGAACTAATTGCTCGATGTTTATGCCCGAATCGCTCTAACACTTATAATCGTGTACAGAATCAATGTTTGTGTGCCGAACAGGGAGTCGATATATCCGCACGTCCGCGATATTCACTACGCATAATGACACAATATTCGTAATTTTATTCGTTTGAGTGGAAAGTCGTGTTCTCGTGTTGTTCCGATGCTCGCAGAAACGATTATAATTCGCGATTTTGTCATAATTGACGATGGAGATCTTGAGACATAGCAAATTTACGTAATACGCCCGAATTCGTAATTTTTATGCATAACGATCCGTATTCTTTGATCGCTGCTCACGAACTCCTCGTGTCATAGCCGTTCAAACGCTGGGGTGTTTCTCCTTCTTGCCCTCTTAAGTATCTAGTGACTTATCCAACTAATCCAAATTCAACCAAATGTTTTTTGACTGGGGCATCATGACGGCGATTCCTCTAGTCGTCTGGATCGCTTATCTACATGACAATTATTTTCACACGGACCGTAATTGCTCTGGTTCAATCTACTCAAAATAAAACACATATCTTATTAGCAACTCTTCGATCACTCTCTACTGTCATCTAAAATCCTTTTATTAAATATTTAAAATGGGAATAGGCAAAGGAAAGTAATCTTATACCAAACATAAAATTATATAAAATTTTTCCATCAATAGTACATTAAACGCAAATAAACTATAAAATGATCATACATGTTTATTACAACAAAATATAATTAAGGTTTTATAATCTCTTAACTAAAATTAAATCTCTCACATAAAACCCTGTGATTAATATTATCTGGATTTTGACAGTTAATGTCAAAATACAAGAAATACAAAAGCTATTTCCTTAATTAAATATGCAATCGACCTTAAATACGACAAAACTGTCCCTTGACTTAAGTTTAAATCTAAAATTAAAGTCATTATAAACGTAAACGCAAATTATGATCTGTCACCTAGGGCTTCTAACCTCTATCAATCACTTCTGACCTTTACATCTTATCTATTAGGTGTTGGAATTAATTCGTAGCGTTTTACAAGTGATGGGAAGTACTTTCATTAATGTATTTTTTAATGCTCATGTGAAATAAATAACATTCTTTCATTAAAAAACGCTACGAATTAATTCCAACACCTAATAATAAAGAGAACATATGATTCTATCTTCTATATATTACTTTCGCTTTCTTCAAAAAAATATAAAAGAAAATATAAAATAAATAATATTTCTTACACTTCATGCTATTTACGTTCATCTCAAACAAATGAACTGGCTCAATCTATTGTAAACCACAAATATAAAACTTAAAATAAAATATCAAATAGTATAATTGTTGTGTGAACGTAACCTAAATGCCACTCGAGTTAGAAGTTACGTGCGCTGTCTCGGAGGTTGATCGGATCAGGCTGAGAGAGACAAGGCGGATCTAACGCACGATGACACAGATACACAAGCAGACGCTAGAGCAAACAGTCGAATATGGCGTATTATTATTTGATCCCCGTTAACCATAAAATACAAAGGAAATACCATTACAATAACTATAAATCAAGATATAAACTTAATTACTGGTTTGCTTATTGACTCCTGATGTCTCTGTTACTACGCAACAATGTTGCTGGCCTTCTGTGATGTCTCAGTATCTGGCTCAGCCTGGCATGAAGCCTTAGATGGCTCGACTGGCTGTACTTTCTCCCGCTGAATTAACTGGCTCATTGTGGGCACTTCTTCGTCGCGTTTTGCGATTCGTCCGTCGAGAAAAACTGTGGTCATTTCTCTTCCATACTAGCCTGACCGGATTGAATCGGCTCGTCCGACTAACATCTTGTATCGGAAGTTTTTCTATTGTCACGGTCAATTGGTGCTTAATTGTCTTATCCATTTGGCTATCTATTTTCTGCGAAATCAAATTAAAGCATGAAACGAAATTTAGAATCGGTTTCAGGATTAGGTTATATTTTTAGGGGATAATACATTTTACAACGCAAAGCGACTTTCACCCCACTTTTCCTCTTCCTTACTTAGGAACGCACGACTTTCCAAGCCGCGCGCGAAATGAAATCTATCCCACTTTTCCTCTTGCCTAGGAATAGATCTCGTTTTGCGTGGAAAATCGTGTCTCTAAGCAGGGAGGAGGTGAGGTGGAAGTCACATTGCCTGGAAAGTCGAATAAATCACTATAGAAGATAGGTTAAAAATAAGTGGTAAATTAAAAAAAATAGGTAAATTATATATTTTTCGGCCAGTTTATTATATAATAACATTCTAACAAGGGAAGATCCACAATTGTCCGGAACCGATTTGATTCTCCATGAGATATGTTGTTAAACACAAAAATCTAAGAGACACGTATTTTTTTATACATGCGCTAATTCATGTTTAAGGAGTAAAACATCCTTTAAAAAAAAACGGTATTTTTTTTAAAGCGAATATTGTCGGAAGTATAAAAGATAGAAAATTTTTTAAACAAAAGTTGTATGGTTTCAAGAGTACTTTAAAATTAGAGATAAAAAAATTTTTGTTTATTTTTTTATTTAATAAAATATCCCCATTATCCATAATTTTCTTAAATTTTCAAATTTTTTTTACCAAATTAAAGATTATTTTTTTACGAATTCAATTATGTGTAATAAAGTTATATTACAACATATCATTTTCAAAAATTAATTATTAACACTTCCGTATAATCTATGCTCATATGTAAGTAATTGTCGTCGAAACAGTAAAATACATGAAAACTTGAAAAGATGTCTTAAGTAAAATTTGTATAGTTTTCTATATGCTTTATTATATATGTATTTAAATTTTATGTACAAAATATACATGTATATATATATATATATATATATATATATATATATATATGCATTTAGATTTTCTAAATATATAATATTTTTAAAATATATATATTAACTTTGTTATTATTTCTTTGACATTTATACCTAAATTTTAAATAAACTGTAAGGTTCATAACATATTCTCGTAACATTTATAAGAATTTTGAAATGTTTATACCTTTATATATTTTTACAAACAGCTTTCTACTTAAACAGCCATAAGATTTACAAGAAATCGAATAAATATTGTATTTATGAATAAGCTTATATCTTACGATATACCATATACGCATAAAATTACAATACTGGTTATAAGTTCTTACGAGTTTTACGAAAACAAGTTACGAATCTTACAATTCTGCTTTGATCTAAAATTGATCTATTAATATATTATTTTATGAATAAAAATTAAAAATAATTTTATTTATAAATCTATTCTTTTATAATAATATATTATTATATAAGATTGAATCTTTAAAAAATAATTTTTTTTTAAATTGTTGCATTTAAAAGTACATTGAATTGTTAGAAAGTATATATTTAGTAATTGTATTTAATATATATATATATATATTATATATATATATATATATATATATATACAAGGTGCGTCCCAAAATTTTCCCAACTTTTGAAATAAAACAACAACGGTTTACTTTTTTTTTCAAATTCAAATTGTTTATTCAAAGTAGTCCCCGTCGGACTCAATACAACGTTTGGCACGATCTAAAAGCATTTCAAATGAGTGTTTTATGTCGTTCAAAGGCACGTCCTTCAGAATAGTGGTACAAGCCCTTTGGATGTCTTCTACGTCCACATACCGCTTTCCTTTCATGGACAAATGCATTTTGCCGAATAGGTAGAAGTCACAAGGTGCCATATCAGGCGAATACGGGGAATGGTTGATTGTTAAAATGTGATTTTTAGTCAAAAAATCAGTGACAAGTGTCGAACGGTGAGATGGCGCATTATCGTGTAACAAGCGCCAACTTCCTCCTTCGCGATATTCTGGCCGAATACGACGAATGCGGTGCACCAAACGCTTCAAAACGCTTACATAGAATACAGCATTAACTGTTTGGCCTGCTGGAACGAATTCTTTGTGCACAATACCCTTGGAATCATAAAAACTTCGATGGAATTTTCGTTAATTGTCGATTTTGGGCGACCTGTATGTGCGTCGTCATTTATGTCCTCACGACCGTTCTTGAATCGCGTATACCACTCATAAACACTGGCACGGGCTACACAATTATCACCATAAACTTGTTTCATCAAATTATGAGTTTCGGTAAATGTTTTACCAAGTTTAAAACAAAACTTAATATTGGCTCTTTGTTCGAAGTTCATTCTCGTACCGATGTATACAACATACTGACACTTGAGACGCCATAACTTCGTTTCCACTGAACCAAATGTCATGAAATTTTTACTGGAAGTCAGCTAGGGATGTACCTTTCAAACGCGCAATCGAACACACGGATGGCGCCACCCGACCTATCCCTATTGAAAAAGTTCGGAAAATTTTTATATTCTCATGCAGCATGTGTCCATTTTACACACATTAAAAAAAAACATGGAAAACTATGAGCGAGTAGAACGCGAACTGTTGGAACAGTGCAGCCAGGTCGCTACTCTGGTGGAGTGTTTCTCATGGCTGCAACGATGCGACGAATGCATCGAGCAGCTCGAAGAACTTTGTCGTGCCAAGCGTCCGCATCTCACCATTGGGATAAAGGACAATCTGCGGTGACGAGATCGCGCGACTCGCGGGTGCAAAGTTGGAATGAAGCACGTTTAGTGCACGTAACCTAAAACTAAAAAAAAATTAAAGATATATAGAATAGCGTATATATATGTTTTTATAAGTTTTTGTCCACTGAGGATCTGTCAGAACCAAAACGTTTGAATAATTATTTTACAATATTGCAAATAATGAAAGTAAAGATTTATTTGTATTGTCAACACATGCTAAGCTCATTGCCCTTTCATAGACACTATTATTTCAAATTGTATAAATACATATGCTCATATTTTTTGTTTTCAATTTGCTATCAAATTGTGACATCAAATTTTGTTATATATTTGCTGATAGATTGCCGACATTATTTGATATATTAAATCTTGGTGCCAACCCATTTGCTAATAAGGTTTGCAGCAAAAATTTATAAGATCTATTCTCTCTTTTCGATAAGTTTGATTATCTGAGGTACTGATTGAAGAGAGGCTTTATTATAATGTTTTGAAAAGCACTTGACATCAGCTATTAGATTTTGAAATAAAAAATAGAATGTTTCGCTTAAAAAATTGATTTAACCCGAACCTAATCTTGATAGCATCAAAGCTAAACTGATAAAATCAATAAATAGATCATTTAAAACCCTACGTCTTTTGTATGAAAAAACATTTTCCTCAGAAATATTTACTTTTCAGGATATTTAATGAGTTCGTTACTTTTTGTACACACTATATATATATTAGGTGTTGGAATTAATTCGTAGCGTTTTTAATGAAAAAATGTTATTTATTTCACATGAGCATTAAAAAATACATTAATGAAAATACTTCCCATCTTGTAAAACGCTACGAATTAATTCCAACACCTAATATATACTTTTTTCTTTGATATATATATTTATTTCTGCGTTAGAAGTATTCGCATTTTTCTCTTTTCTTTATGAATTTCTGACGTTGTTATTTTGTATAAATTGTATAAATTGTTTGTAAAAATTTTGATAATCAATATTCTCTGGGTCAAATTCTGACCTGTTTATTATTCTAATTTCTGTTAGAACAATTATTATTCTAACCTTTTTGAATGCAAACATTTTTACTTATTTATATATTTAAGATATTATTTGATGATTATACATATTACATGATTATACATATAAATATTAGGTGTAGTAAAAAGAAATCCATTATTTTTCCAATAGATGGCTTTAGTAATCTGTATCACGCGTAGACGAGATAAAAAGAATGTTAAACAATTACATAAAGACGGTGTTACATACATTAAAGAGAATGTTAAAAATTAATCGTTATTCAAGAATTTAAAATGATAAAATTATATTCGCTTATAGAAGAAAATAGTTATTACGATATAGAATCCTTGTTACCTGAAATTTTGTATAGAAAACACAGAATTCCAGATTCACGTATTTCCTGCCTTCAATTTTCGCAAGTCTGTTATAGAAAAACTTCTCGATGCAAATTTATAACAATTATTGAATAGTTTCTGGTAGGCAAGAATTATTATGACAAAGTGTTTTATAAAATTTAGTGTTTGAGTTTTTTAAGAAATAAAAATTATTTTGCAAAAAAAATATTCTTTAATAACATAAGGTACGACTTCCGCACGTTTAAGCTACAGAGACGCTCCTAAGCCTGAACATCACGTGAGCGCCCAACGGCTTGGCCACTGAGCCTCGAGCGATAGTGAAGGTCGCGCGCCAGAATCGGCCCGAAATATGCATTTAATGCTGAGCACTGCTCTAAATCAATAAATCCGCCCCGGCCAAGTGATTTTCGAAGACTGAAATTATAAAATTTCTACTATTTATTATATTGAAATATAATTTTTTTTAATTATATATTTTCGTATACTTGCTTTTATACTATCCAAAACTCGTAAACGTATATTTAATAAAAAATAAAGGGATATCCAGAACGCCGAAAATTTACAATCTAATCACATCTCTTACGAAAAAATACCCTCGATTTTGAGCGTTAAACACTCAAAAAGAACGCTCAAATTTGGATGTAATTTTCGACCGTCAACTGAAGGTTACACCCAATTAAAGGTTAACATCCAAAGAAAACCATCAAAATAAATGGCTTTATAAAAAATTAATTTAATCTGTTTTATTTCTAAAATAATATTATTAATTTGCAACATATTTTTCGAAATACACACGACTAAAATTATAATTAAAAGAAAAGCTCTCTCTCTCATTTGGGAATTAATTTCCTTATTTTTCTAAGCAGTCACCCAATATCGTACTCCATCCAAGGATGCTTGATCACTGCAATAGTATGGGAACTGTTGTTTCGATCCAAGAACACTGAATGTTAGTATATAACTGTGATATATCTTAATAAGGCTTCATCTTTAGGACTGCGTAAAACATCTTTTTGACAAACTTTATCTAGGCTGCATTTGGAAATATCATCTGGATGCTGTGTTTTATATTATCCTTGTTTCACATTGGACAACAAGGATAAAACAATACATGGGGGCACTCGGATAATATAGGGTGCGGCAGAGAAACTTACTTTTTTGAAAAACGCGCCAAACGGCAAGGGGTGAAGGTAGGGAGGTATGGAGGCTGGGAGGGGGTGCGTCCGAGAGGATAGGTCCTCAATTTTTGTTCCCCCAGAGCCAATCTCGATCATGCTTTGGGCGAGAGAGCATCGCGCGTTCGCCGTCGAGACATACTTTGGTAATGGCCGCTCCATTGTCGCCACTCAACGTGCCTTTCGACCGCGCTTCATTATTCCTTCTCGCAGTCCAATCCCCGGCCGGAATTCGATTCTTTCGTGGGTTACCGCATTTCAGGAGTCTGGCAGCGTCGTTAAACGCAGGTTAGGAGCTGTAAGAACGGCCAGGACTCCGGAAAATGTTGAGAGAGTGAGACAGTCATTTTTGCAGTCCCCCCGCCGTTCTGCTAGCAAACATGCGGCTGCTCTGAGGCTTTCGGATCGAACTGTGAGACGAATCCTTCACAACGAACTCCAATTTCATCCGTACAAACTGACTGTTGTGCAGGAGTTGACTGACCGCGATTTCGTGGTCCGCCAAACTGCATGTGAAGTTCTCCTTGAAAGCCTTCCCCACGACGCGGTAACGTTCTTCAGCGACGAGGCTCACTTTCACCTTTCCGGCTGTGTCAACAAACAGAACATGCGCTACTGGAGTGCTGAAAATCCACATGAACTTCACCAAACCCCTCTCCATTGTGAACGTGTTACCGTTTGGTGCGCAATTTCGTCGGTCGGGATCATTGGTCCTTATTTTTTTGAGGAAAACGAGCGCGCTGTCACGGTGAATGCAATTCAGGGAGATGATCGAAGAATTTTTCCTTCCACATCTGGAAGGACGTCGGGGATGTGTGGTTTCAACAAGACGAAGCCCACACAGCACGGGCCTCGATGGAATTGTTGAGGGAACACTTCCCTGACCGTTTCATCTCTCTCAGAGGCAATCTCCCTTGGCCGGCGCGCTCTCCAGATTTGGCTCCATGCGACTTCTTCCTATGGGGTTATTTGAAGTCTATCGTTTACAACGATCGACCACAGATCCTAGCTCACCTGAAGACAAACATTCGGAACGCCATCGCCGAAATACCGGTGGACATGCTTCAGAGAGTGACGCGAAACTTCAGAAATCGACTCAATCAGTGCATAGACAACGGCGGTCGTCATTTGATAGATGTAATTTTCAAAAGTGCATGAAAAAAAATTTGATGAGGTGATCTGTAAGGGGAAAAAAGAATTATACTGATATCTGCAATAGTTTCGTTTTTATTAACCTTTAAAAAAAGTAAGTTTCTCTGCCGCACCCTGTATTTCGAATTCTAGATAAAGTTTGTCAAAAAGATATTTCATACGTATAGTATTAAAATATATTTCTTTCATAAATGAATCTGGCGGCGCATCTATATTCAACATTTCAACGTTAATTCTCAATATATCATAAAGATTAATATTCAAGTAATACTTACATTCAATTTCGAAAATGACACTCAAAGATTACTAAGCCATTTAAGATTTACACTCATCTATTGAGTGTCATGAGTAAATCGCGATTGGATGTTACCATCAAATTCGATATATATTATGATGTATGCACCAAACTATTCACCGAATTTAATGGTCACACATCCAATTGATACTCAGCATTGATGCTCAATGCTTAACTGACACTCAATATTGTGTCTATACCAAGACAACACCGAATACTTATGATCACTCTCAACTAATATTCAACAATGATGCTCAACGCTTAAGTGACGCCAAAGTGACGTCAACACTCAACTTTGATGGTAAACACCTAAATTTGAGTGTTAACACATATATAATATGTATAACACATATATAACAATAAATTGAGAATTTTTTTTCGTAAGAGATGAATACAGACTCTATGCCGAAAAATGGACCCTTAGGCTAATTGATTGCTGAACTATAGAGCAGTCAATTTTTGGAGTATCTTGTCGCAACGCTCTTTTCACCTGTCGTTAGTGAAGCAAGTTTGGAAACGAAATATTGACATTTTCTTATAAAGAATTGAGCGCTCTTTCACATGAAAATACTTTCTTTCCGGTCAGACCGTTTTTGACGATTTCTGTTTGTTTTTAAATTTTTTAAATGGCGGCATGATTAAAAAACCAGTCTCGCGATTTTCTTTTAACAGCTCAAAGTGTAGACTCAGGTCTCTACTTTGTTATTTCAAAAGGACGTAATGGGACACGCATTCGTTTGGGAATAAGAATTCGGAAAGTGATGCAATATCGCTCTGTCACCCTGCCAACGCGCCATCAACCCAGTCGCCCATATGGGTCGCTGTTAGGCCCTGATGACATTTCTATACATACACATAAGTTTAAAAACAATTGCTTTCTGCATTTAACTGGGTTGATACTGTCTTTAAAGATTACCGTAATGCTCGCATTACAATTGTTTCTTTAATGTTTTATTTTTTAATTTTTATTCTTTTTGTTATTTTATTAGTTTTTTGTTATTTTTGTTGTTTATTTTTTTTTTGTTTTTATTTATAATCAATAAATAACATAATAAGAAGGGGTTACAAGCTAGATTTTTATGTATTTCGAATTTTTAGAACATTCATTTCGACCTTATTATTAGATCATCTTCAGTATATACATGTAGAGAACGCAAATTTAACAAAATTAATAAAACGCTTAGATACAATTTTTACAGATTATAGTTACGCAAAATGTTGGTAGCATTTCTTCATATCTATCTTCTGTTGTAATACCTATCTTCTGTTGCAATAACTATCTTCTGTTGCAATATCCATCTTTTGTTGTAATAATGTAATGCTTTCAGTCTTGTAATATTCTCAGTTACATTCTTCCCTTATATTGGTCGCAATTAGTCCATAATGATAAAATTATTTAAACATATTGAGTTTCTCAATAAAAATGTATCAACACACATTCTCAAATGCGACTGTTTAACAAGAATATAACCAGTAGTTAAAACAATAAGTCAAATTAATTCGCAAGAAGCAAATGCGATCAGAGTTAAAATTGAAACTAGTTCACTTAAAAATTACTTGTATTGTATTATATTATAATATGTTATAATAAATGATAAAATATGAAAATATTCCAGAAAAAAGAAATAAAAAATAAAAAATAAAAACAATAAAAAATAACAAAATATAAAAATAACAAAAAACTACAATAATAAAACTAACAAAATGAATAAAAAGTAAAAAATAAAAAAATTAAACAATTGTAATGCGGGCAAGGTATTACAATAGCAGGTATAATATAGCGGTTGTAACTGTAGTCCCTACCCAGGGAGGCGCGGAGAGTACTCGGCGAGGGAGGTACTCGACAGCGGAGAAGGTCCCCGGTGCCGGCACTGTTTATATAAACAGTGATAACCAGGGTCCTATATTTATGTAAACATAGGACTTCGATCGATGGATACGCGTGACATTCCGCTATGCGTTTCGTATCTTTTTTGTCATCCGCCGCCGTCGTCGCCACCCTTTCCAAAAATGCATCGGTAACAAAGGCTTGTACATATATACTTACTGCATATACTTACCATTCCTTTTCCTCTTATGTTTCATTATCTTTCCCGCCGCGTGTCGTTCCCGTTGTTTCTTCTTCTCGCACGTAAAAATATTTTATCATATGTGTTTTATTTAATGATTTAAATAGAGAAAATACTTAATACGGTTTGTCTGTCGCAGTCAAAGTGTCGAGCACAAAGATGCTGACGGCGCGCGTAATATGATAGCACTGTGATAATAAAAAAGAAACGAATAATGTACACCCAGATATATAATTTAAATATGCGTTTATTTTTAAATATAACATAATTTTATATATAGTTCTTACAATATTTATAACAGAAACATTAATTTAATTTAATTTAGTTAATTTTAAATAGAATTTTAAACACCTACTTCCGATTAGCAATAAAATGTACATTTATTTTTCACACTGTTTACAATATTATCTAAAGCATAAACTATTAACTCACTCTATATTGATATTTATTATTTTTATTACATTTTGAGCAAAAGATACAGCATCACATTTATCGATAGTACAATTTTCATATAAAAGTGTTACAAAATATTTAAACTTTTCATTGACGATATGCACATACTGGCACAGCTCATAGTTTACGTTCTCGACGTAATGTTCAAGTTTGAACATGAAGAGCACAGTTTAATGGCTTCATATACCGATATCACGCAGTGTTAATTTGACCACATTCACATCAAGTATTTTAACGATTTCTATCACAAGATCTTGGACGACAATGATGAAGGTGCTGTGGGAATATGTGACTCAATTGATAAGTCAGATTCTCTAGACAAGCCTACAGTTGTCGTGTGATGTGATATATGAAATAATGATCGAGACTTTTCTTGTAACTGGTAACTAATAATCTTTATTATACGAGCACAAATTAATATGACCGTACAGAAACGCCTTAATCGATCTGTTATAATTTTTCTTTTATTATTTTTACGCTGCTAGGCAACTCGTTGCCTACAAAATCCTTAAGCTTTCTACACTCGCTGCGCTAGTGAGGTATTAAGAATCCCCCACAGTGCGATTAATTGCACGAATCTCTCAATATCCGCGCGTCTTTTGATGAAAGTTCGTTATATTGGCAAAATTATGTTGTCCTGGTTGTCGCCAATTGCAATTTCCACAAAACTCAGACACAGGTTTCACGATGATTCCGACATCCAGATATTTGTAAGCTGAAGGATTCAGTGTAAATTTTTTTTCTAATATATACGAGGTGTATGATAGAGTTTATTACAAAAAGATATTCTACAGAAGAAAGTTATATATTATTATACATAACATTACTTTAAATCCGAAGCGCCACTACGGTCTAAGTATTAAGATGTTGAACTAATATATATATTTTTTCCAATGAATGAATTAATTTCAGAAATGATAATTACGTGTCGATATGGTTGTCGACATTAACGCAATTGATCTGAAATGTTAATAATCCCCCCAAAATTCCCCAAATTAATCTTAAAAAACTGTAATAAACTTATTGCGAAAAAATATTGCCTCGGCCGGGAGTCGAACCCGGATCTCTTGCATTCCGTGCGAGCGTCCTGAGCCTTTAGACTACCGAGATCTTAGCAATAATTCTTCGCAATAACCGATATGTATCGAGAGTAACGCATTATTTCAGCGCGCGTTTATAAACAATAAGATAGGAAACAAGACCGTTTATGTTAAATAACATTACTTTAAATAACATTACTTTAAATTATTTTTTCCCAATAAGTTTATTATAATTTTTTAAGATTAATTTGGGGAATTTTGGGGGGATTGTTAATATTTCAGATCAATTGCGTTAATGTCGACAACCATATCGACACGTAATTTCTGAAATTAATTCATTCGTTGGAAAAAAATATATATATTAGTTCAACATCTTAATACTTAGACCGTAGTGACGCTTCGGATTTAAAGTAATGTTATTTAACATAAACGGTCTTGTTTCCTATCTTATTATATATTACATTTATTTTTTTCTTTCGGATGATGTATTCAATGTGGAATTTTATTTACCTTTACAAATATGCGAGTTAATTTTCAATATAATTGTCTATATTAAACTATGCAATGACACATATATAAGAATCCACTTTGACGATATCGAATCTTTTTTTATATCTAAGAAATCAGCATCAGCGACAATAAAGTCTGTCTGTTCCCATTCTCTTTTCAAAAATGAGTTTAAGCAATGTATTAGTAGGTATATTAGACGGATTTTAACTGTGGTCTTCTGAGGGGGGCGCGGAGGGTATTCATAGGCGTGGAGAAAATCCCCGATCGCCGATATCGCTGTTTATATAAACATGTGATAACCAGGACTTATGTTTGTGTAAACAGGACGATAGGTCCATAGATTACATAAACATAATATCCATGCTAACATTCCGCTATGCGTTCCGTATTTTTTTCGTCACCTACCGCCACCCGCCGCCACTCGCTGCTCACAGCCGCCACCCGCCACCGCTCACTACCCACCGTTCGCTGTTATCACCGCGGGCCACTATCGTCCTATCGTCCTCCCTAAAAATGCGTAGGTAACAAGGGCTCGCATGTTAGAAAAAAGATAGAGCGCGACGATCGGAGTGCGTAATGTGATATCGAAGAAAGAATGGAAGAAATGAATCAATAGAGTAAAAGTCCTTTTTTTTCCTTCCTCTTTTTTTATGACGCAGTTTTTACAATACGGTTTTTTATTTGTGCGTCGAGGCAAAGAATCGGGAATAAAAAAAGTACATATTTAATGATGAAAATTTTTTAATTCACATTACAGTTTTATTACATCGAGTTTTTTACTCATTTTTATTACATTTTTTTTGTGATCGATAGCGTTCGAACATCGCTCGGACACTGCTAGCAGCGCTTTCTGGATAAAAAGAACAAAAAGCTTTTTCGATCACTATTCGCTTTTTCAGCAAAAAATAAAATGCATTAAGGCTGCTGCAAACAAAATTCCGTAACAGTATACGTAAACTTAAGCCGATGAGCCAATCAGGATATTGCTTTAGATTACGTAATATAATGAAAATGGAAATAACAGTAAACTTATCCATAACCTCGCAATAAGGCGAGTTTCAACTGATTGAAATGCAATTTACTGTTATGGAATTTTGTGTGCGGCAGCTCTTAGCACTAGTCACCCTAAATGTGATATCTTATGGCTTATATTTTGGTGGAATTGATGACGTTGATAAGATATAGATTGATATGAGGAACGATGGTGATTTTGATGCTTTTTCGCCAGAACATTTCCAATATCTCGCTTTTTCCCTCGATGATGGTGGACTTGGCGGACCTGGTAACAAAGGATAATACTCTTTGCGCTCGATCGATTTTCGACATATATATTCTTATTATATATACAAGTATATTCTTTTACTCGATCCATGTCTTCTAGTCAAAGTTTACAATTGAATGAAAAAAGCTTTATATAATGTTTATATACACTGTCAGGTCAGTGACATGTCGCGACACGTTAAAAAAAGCGCCGATGTTTCGGTTTGCTAAACAAAACACAACTCTTCTACAGTAAAATGAAAGTGGTACTTCTGTGAGAAGGTATGAAATCACATTGCGTTCTCACAGCCTTCAAATTTTTTCGAAAAAATGTCGGTAACGATTTTTTTCTGGGAAAAGAATACATGTTGTGACGCATTAAGAGAAGCGTTGATGTTATTCATATAAACATACTGAAATATGAAAAATATGAACTAGAACCGTTAGCGATGATGCCTTATTTACTTTTAAAGAAAGTGTGGCTCAATAAGCAAAGGAACAAAGAAGTCACAAATCAAATATACGAGCGCAAGTCAAGTTTTTAGAAAAACATAATAAAACATATTTTGTTTTATCGATTCATTTTTATTTCTCAACAAAGTCTCCTTTCAGCTCAATACACTTGATCCAACGATTCTCTAACTTTTTCAAGCCGTCCGAATAATATGATTTGTCCAAAATAAGCCTCTGTTTTGGCGATGAGCTGCTCTCTGATGAATCTCTTTCCTCCGAACCAGGTATAGAAACAGGAAATAGTCTCAGGGGGCTAAATCTGACGAATATGCTGGATGAGGAAGCAATTCGTAGCGGAATTCGTTGAATTTGATTATCGGTGCCGGACACATGTGAACTCGTGCATTGTCTTGATGAAAGAGCACTTTCTTCTTCGCCAAATGTGGACGTTTATTCTTTAAAATGTTGTTGAAACGGTCCAATAAGGCTGCGTAGTAATCGTCGTTAATCGTTTGCTTCGACGGAAGGTAATCGATATGAATTATACCGCGTGCATTCCAAAAAACTGTGGCCATCACCTTTCCGGTCGACTTCACGGTCTTCATCTTCTTCGAAACTGGTTCACTCGGTGAAGTCCATTGTTTTGACTGTTCCTTCCTCTCGGGTGTGAATGGATCCATGTTTCGTCCACATGAATCGACGCACAAATTTATCTGGATTACGTTGAAACATCTCCAATCATCCACATTGTTTTGAAACGTTTTCGTTACACCGTCGCGCTTATGATTCACAGTGAGCAAACGTGGCACTTATCTTGTCGATAATTTTTTCATACCCAATTGTTCATAAAAAATTGAAATCACTATGCCACGTGATATACCTGTGGCCTCAACAAGCTCGCGTACTTTCACTCGTCAATCAGTCAAAATATCGTGGATTTATCGATGATTTCTAGCATAGCAGCCTCAATTGGACGTCCCAAATGAGGTGCACCACATGTGAATGTATGACAACGTTTAAATTCATTCACCCAAGTATATAGTCACAAACGCTGGTGCAGATGTGCTATGAACATTATCCAACTCGGCTTTGATTTCTTTCGGCGTTAAACCTTTCATATGTAGATGTTTGATCACTGCACGAAACTCATTTTTTTCCATTTTGAAAAAAATACAAAGGTTGTTCGCTTTAATCTACAGAAATAAAATCACGCGATGAATTCCGCTCAAAATTTGACAGTTGTTCGAGATCGGTAATTCGAAAGAAAAGCAAGAATTCTTTCAGTCGACCGACATTAATTGTCATTGAACGCATGCATAAATTGAGCTCGTGATTTCATCTCGAGCATGATCTTAATCCTCATTAAAAATCATCGAATTCGTCGTTCTTTGTTCTTTTTAAAAACAATTCGTTACACGCAAACAAGCTGTCGTTACCGGCAACGGACAATCGAAAGTTCTAGAACGATTCAATTCGCGCACGCGAGCGCCGCGCGCTGACGAATACGTCATGCGCTGTCACCAATCCCACGCACGGATTTTCTGCCGCGCATGACTGTTACGTTGAACATCGCTAGAAAAGAATTCAAAGCGCCAATCAATTCTGTACACCTAATGCCACGTAATAATTACGATTGTGGCAAAATTTTATTGGATTTTTCCCAAAAGGAAAAGCTCAGGCCGAAAGCAATAAATGCTTCGATCTTGCCGTCCTCCTTCTTACTTCCAAAAAGTTCTTAGAGTTCTTAGAGTCATAATCTCGCTTCGTAAAATCGCCGTGCTAACCGTTTAGTGAAATCGCTATAAACCGAATCTTTCGAGAAGTGCCGAGAAAAATCGCCGAGATTTTCCATCACTGCGATTCCAAACTCAATTTGGAAAAGGTGACCGCATTTAATATTCTGTTAATCTGATCTTTAATTAATTATATCTTTTGACTTTGTAACTGAATATATTAAAGAAATTCTTTTGTTAAATTACAAAGAAACTGAGTTGATTTTACTGTCGTGCATCATACCAGCCGTGCGCCGAACTCTCACTCGAATTTTTCCGCGCGGTGCGCTCTCGCACAACAGTAATCAGCTGAAAGGTGCTACTTGTCAAAAAATAATGTGACATGACACTGCGAGTGCCCTCTGACAGATTTTCTAAGAACTTATTGATTTGCCCTCGTATAATGGGTTATAAGCGTTTAATTTCACAGTTGGAGTCTTGGAATACGAACGAATCGGTCGCAATAAGAGCAGTGTGAAAAGTATAGTTATATATTATCGTATGAACATTGAAAATAGCCGACGTAGTTGAAAATATTGGAAACGTGGATCCGAAAGTTGACGAATATTAGAGATGAAGTGTTTATAATAGAAATGCAAGAAGACTTGGAAGTAGACTTTGATAATGGATCAAGATTCCGATGAAGAAATGTTATCCGACGATACTGGTTATGCTAATAATTCGAACAAGTACGATACGGATCACGCAGAGAAATTTGTACTGTCTCTAGAAATCTGTGCACTAAACAGCCGTATAAACATTGCATGATCCGGTGCTACTATACAACGGGTAGTGCTTTAACTGTATGTGCATGATCTGTTTAGCTGATACCGACGTTGTGGGAATATATCTTGCTAAGGAAGCACGATATCGATTATATTGATGTTCTAGACGGTCGGTCTTGCACAAATTACAGAGTGCATGTACACTATATTTTCGAGCAACAAGTGCTCACACTGCACACATTGAAAAACTATTGTAAATAGTATTGTGAGCGAAATGTGGAAAATATGTGTGAAGACTGTAATGTAGATGATGTGCTGTATGTTCTCGGTAATCAGCGAAAGAGAAACATAAATAGTGTGCGAATATCTCCAGTGAAGTTTCTACGCGATTGAGAATTAGATATACGCGAAGAGAAACAGTCGTTATCAGAGATTCCATTTCTGACTCTTTACTCGCGCGATATAGAGTGTACGCAGTTACGAGACGAATGTTACGAGGACGATGACTATGAAACGACATATTGTCGGGATATAAATTTCTATGTAATAAAGGATATTATTGGGCGAAGAAAATCGTGAATAAGAGCGAGCGTTGTTGCAGATGCATTAAGATTTCCGCGGATAGTGACAAGTGTGTTAAACTGCTGATAATTGACAATTTATGTTTGTAGATTTTTTGGGTGCAGATAGCTTCTCTAAAAAATCTATTTCGTGACGAAATCGATGATCAATGTCTTAAATATGAACAATGTATCTTTGCATAGAGACATAATGCCGAGTTGTTACAACATTATGACGTTCTAGATGTAAAAACACGTTTACAACGTGTGTAAACGAGTCATGTGCTCCATGGAAGAGTGCGACGTGATCTGAAGACATAGAAAATCACAAGCGAGTGGAATGCGAACTGCTGGAGCAGTGCGATTAGATCGCTACTCTGGTGAAGTGTTTCGCGTGGCTGCAACGATGCGATGAATGCTTCGAGCGGCTCAAAGAATTTTGTTGTGCCAAGCATCCGCGCCGTTGGACACAGATAATCCGTGGTGGCGTGACTAGCGGGTGCAAAGACGCAATTGGAGCGATGTTTCGTACACGTTGATAACTCGTCGGTACGCGAATGACAACAAAAGATCTCTTATCTGGCGAGAGATTAACACCGCGTTCGAGAATCATGTTTTGACCGGTGTGGTGGTCAACGCGGATTACATCGAGTCGCAGTAGTTTCTGAAAGACAAATAGTGCTCGGGAGAAATAGTACTCGGACGTGTGCGAGACGTTATTTATAGAAAATAGTGTGAAAGTGAACACCGCGTTCAACGGCGAGTTCACGACGAACAACAAACGTGACATTAAAAGCATAAACGCTAAGAACATTGAGATATATTGATGCATCGATTTGCGCAAGTGGTATGAACGGCACGTCATTGAGCCCACGTTGACATTGCTCGAAGTGTTTCGAGAATGCAACAGCGGGTGGGCATTGTCACGTATTGAATTTGACTATTAATGTATGTAAACTAAATCTTATGCGTGCGGAATGTCATATCGAAATGCCGCAAGAAATAGACAAAACGAGCAGTGATCGGTGTGCGTACAACGAACAATTCATACTTCGCATGGTGATCGCCGCTCTGTAACCCACAGAAAGAAATGCGAAGTGGAAATATCCGCATATCGTATTCGTATTACACGATATTGTACGATATACGAGTTTTGAATCTCGCAGGCATTGAATTTCCAATGACTTTAAAAAACATTTCCAGATTTGAACGCGGTATCGATCAACGTGTATGGCATCGAGAATAAACAGATACTTCCTCGTGCTGTACACGTAAGATAAACACGACCACAGTCTCGGCACTTTGCGTAGATAAAAAAATTTGTCCGTCCCGTGAGCTCGCAACTTAATAGAAAAAAGAACAAGAAACTTCCTGCGATCGGTAAGTACACATAAAAAAAGTTACAACTTTTCGTTTTACTAATAAAATAATAGCAACAGTTGTGTTCGCACTCGTTATTCGGTAGAAAGGATTGGGTACTGGAGTCAGGAGATGTAATGAGGCGCAATAAAGGGAGAGTTTGCATAAAATTTCTGAGCACTTTATTTCACACTGATAAATCGTATATTTACTTTTGTTTGCTGTGAACGATGTTCGGAACTGTACAAAGATGTAGATGGAAAAATGCGAAGTGCGAGGAGCGAGACTTTGGTAGCAAGTACCACTGTGCGACTGGAGCGGAAGTGGCTGTTTTCGCAGAATTTTATAAGCACCGACTTTCTGGAAAGATCAAGATTGGCCGGTACATTTTCTCAATGTCGGTGGCTATGACGAAGCGGTGACATCGCCAACGTGTCACATTTTCGAGGGCTGGTAGCAGATTTGGATCTACCAGAAGGTTGTCGTTCAAGGATGTCGTCATGGGGGTACGCGCCAATCCCTGAATACGATATGAATCTTCGTCGCGTCGCCCGATCTCTTCAAGACGCCGTGATGCGGCAAGTAGCAACAGACGTCGATCATCGCTCGTCGCAGGAGGTCCGACCGGGGACATGTGTCCGAGTGCGAGATATTCGCGCATGAAGGCTTCGTAGTGTTCTTTGAAGTCCCTGTCTTGCTAGAAGCACCGCCCCATGGCATCTATCATCCAGGAGGCTGAACGCCGGGTTGATAACAGGTTCGGTATCTCGTCACGTGCTGAAAAACGCATTATGTAGCGACCGCTCGGATCAGGAGTGTAAGTGCACTTCACACCGGCAGTCCTCTGCTGAGAAAGAGATAAGACGGGCCTTGTGGATTCCTTCTGCTCCCAGAAATATTGAACCAGAGCCGTTAACTCGTCGAGCGGGGTGCACTGCAGTGTCGTCGCCAAAAACGAGGTACGCTCAAATCCGACGGAATCCAAAATTAGCCACCCCAGCTGCATCTACTGGGCGACTGGTTTACGAGATCTTCCTTGCCGTAAACAAGGCTGGATAATGCGTGCGTAGACTTCGACTCCGAGGCTTGACGAATTCCGGACCCGCGAGTTCGAGTCCGTCGATGTGCGACCAGCCGCCATCAAACGGCTCTCCATACATAGAAAGACGCGGTAGAACGAGGGTGAATATGTGGAGCGTGGTACCATCGAAACACGGAGAAACCGTCAACGTAACACGATCACGCGACGCTCCCGATAAAAGTCCGCCGAAAATTTTGACCGTCGCGACGGTACGACACAGGAGAAGACGCTGCGCAAGGGACTCAATTATGAGCGAGATCTCCGAACTCGAATCGATCAGCGTTCGCGCAGGATGGTGTGCGCCAAACCGATTGGAAGCCATCACATAGGCGATAGCCAACAGCACGGACACACATTTTGTCGGAGACGCGTTAGACGTAAGGGTAGAGTCGATTCGCTTGACATCGGTGTAATGGTCACACTCGCTTCGTGCAGCGAGGTATGATGCCGAGCAGAGCACTTGCTACTTGACGATGGACCAAGGCAGTTGAAGCATAGCTTATGAATATCACTAACGTTCTGTGCTCCTTCGCTGACTTTTGCTTGTATTTCTAGCAGGTCCACAATAAATGCTCTTTCTGGCAGATAGGACAAGTGCGGCGCGATTTTGGACCTCTCCTCTTGACGTGATGAGCGTGGGCGCAGCCGGTCTTCTCGGACGGTTTCCCAGTTGAGGAGGGATCCCCCTTAGCGTCGAGGAGAGCCTCATAGGAAGAAGATCCGCATAGGATGGCGGATTAGAAAATTTTCGCAAAGAAATCTTCCATTCCTTTCGAGTTTTCGCGTTAAACAACTCAGCCACCAAATGCACGAATACGTCAGTACAATCACTAATGGGTCTCTTAATTTCTTCCAGGGCTCCGACTACGGACACCATGTCATGGAAGACGCGTCGCAAGTCGGCCAATGAATCGCTCTTCATCTTTGGAATAGATAGGAAGAGAGACAATGACAAACCAATAGGCGTTCTTGTAATGATCAGTGAGTGCGAACTACGCCCGGTCAAAATTGTGGACAGTAAATCACGTACGAGATGCTCTGCATTCCACCGCACGCTCGTCTTCGGGTAATGCATCTTTTCTACCTTAGACAGTGTAGCTCCTTGACCACGATGGATACGAATATGTCTCGCCAAGCCAGTCAATCCTCGAACTTGCCAAAAAACTGAGGCAAGTGGATCCGAAGCAGCATACTGCGTAACGCTCCCGATCCGGACAGGGGCTGCGACCTCTCGATGGACGTTTTCTTCATCAATGACTCCTCTAGTCTGGTGCGCTGTAGTAGACGGTCTCAACCATCATCGGGAAATCGGCTATTAGGTACTCGTGCGTCTTGAGCTCAGCACTGAACTCGTCGATCAGCTTCTCATAGCGGGCCTCAAAGTTAGTCTATCGAGTCGGCAACACTTTCAGGGTAGCTCTGATCAGCAAAGCGGTTATCTTGGCCACGCCTGCTTTTTTCAGGTTTTCATATGTATGCGCGTCCATGGATGTACGCGCATACGATACGATGTGTCCATGGAGTTCTCGTTGTCCGTCAATTAACTTCTCCATTTTTCGTTTTAGGCACAAGCTTTCGAAACACATCAACACTGCATTGAACCAACACCGCGAACGTACGAGCATGCTGACCGGTTACGACCGTATCCAGCTCGAAGGACCAGAAAATGTATGCACTCGTTATTCGATAAAAAGAATCGGAATCCTGGCGTCAGGAGACGTGAGGCGCAATAAAGGGAGAATTTGCGTGAGATCTCTGAGCACTTTATTTCACATCGATAAACTCGTACACTTACTTTTGTTCGCCGACGATGTTCAGAACTGTATACAGAAAGATATAGACGGAAAGACGCGAAGTGCAAGGAGTGAGACTTTGGTAGCAAGTACCACTGTGCGACTGGAGCGGAGGCGGCTGTTTTCGCAGTGTTTTATAAGCGTCGATCTTCTGAAAAGATCCAGACTTTCCTAGCACCCGATATGTCGTCATTATAATCTTTCGAGAAGGTCGACATCGTTAGATTTGTGAAGTTGCGATCACCGCCGCTCTAGTTTGAATTGTCTGGGAGCATCGTTGGCGGGGTGCTCCAAGATTCGTTGTATGCTCCGTTACGTCACGCAGAGTTGGCGCTCGGAGCGCTCCCAATTCGCGAGAGGACCCGCGTTCCATCTTGAGCGCATGATTCCTTAAACAAGTTATAATTTTTTTGTTTTTTTCAGATGTCTTCATTATTTCAATTTGAATAAAAAATTACAGTCGCACGTAATGGACTGCGGGAAAATGAACGACTGCGCCATCCGACTACCGAGCGAGGAGAAGTAGTTCGAGTTTGGAAACTATAGTAACAAGAAATGAGTGCCGTTTATAGTCTACCCTGACTTGGAGTGCGTTATACAGAAGACGGAACATCCCCGACAGGAAAGATGCGTCGTTGTACACGTATCAACGACACGAGATTTAATATAGGATTCTACGTGCGATGTTCGTACAACGAAACATTATCAGCATATCAGTTCTGTCGCGATGAAGGTTGTATAGCGTGGTTCGCGCGACAACTCCAAAAATTAGCGCAAAAAATATCGTGTAAAAAATATCGTATACACTAACGTGCATGGAAATGCTGTCGAAAGAACAATAGAAGGCGTATCGTAGCGCGACGCGTTATCACGAGAAACTGTTCGCGCCGGACACGCGGGTACGCGATCATTGCCATTTCACTAATAGATACTGTTGTTCAGCGCATTCAAAAACTGTAATTTTATTTATAAAAATTCATTATATATTCTGATAGTTTTTCATAATTTATCGGGCAACAATGAGCACTTCATAATTAAGGAAATTGCTACCGCTTACGATAGAAATGTATAGGGTGCGTCACCAAAATCCGGATAAATTTCAATTTAAATTTTCCGCTATATTGTGCTTCCGCCAGAGATTGTTGTTGACATCCGAGAAAACATGATACTTCTAGTAAACAGTCACATTCTCAAAATGGCCACGATGTTGCTAGTACGAATTTTATCACGAAATATATACTGTTTCTCGACAAATGTAAAATTATGTACCCCGACACAGACAGTCTTATATACCGCGTCGAGTGCAACAATGTTTACGAGGCAGTGAAACGCGAGACTTGATACAAGCGATTATCCGACGGATACGATATGCCTCTCGTGAAGAAAAAAAAGTGCTCGGTCTGATGAAGGACGTAAATAACATGTGATAATGAAGGAATTCGTTGGACTCAGGGCGAAGATGTACGCGGTGAGGATGGATGGCAAAAAGGACACTAAAAAGGCGAAAGGCGTAAAAAGAAACGTAGCGCGAACGATATTATTCGATGATTACACGCGGTGTTTGAATGAAGAGATCGAAATGTCGTTAATCGTGTATATGATCTAACTGAAGTGTACACAATATCCGAATCGAAAAATCGCTATGAGTTTATACAACGACAAGCAATATGTATGTTTCTTACATTTATATAAATATTACTATTATGTTTTATATAGTACCATTCATTATGTATTACTGTTATTTTTTATTTCATGTATCGTATATTTATATATCCGTATTTTATATCCGTATACTCCAAAACGGAGATGGAAGGAATAATAAAAAATATATTTTATATGTTTATATACTTATATTAATATATTTGTTATAAATATACAAAATATGAATCAAAATTTTATCAAATGACATTGTTTTTGTGTATCCATGAATTGTGCGATTCTTCAAATCTTTGACATCCACCTTGTTTCTCTTCCTGCATAGTACTTTCTTCATGAGATATACGTCTGGATGAGTAGCGCGATACAACTCGTGCTCATAGAACTCTCCAGTGATGAATTCTCTGCGATATTTCTCGAGTAGATAGGTTACGGGATAGATACGCTGCACTTTAATCGTAGACACCTCGGTGGTTCCATTTGGCGTGTAACCCTTCTCAAAAACAGTCTTGTACTGGCTCACGCGCGTACTAAATCGCCTACTTTGAATTTTGCCGAACCCGCGATCTTTATCGCGTTGTACACTGTGCTCAAGAGTCTTTCGCGAGAGTTACGACGGCATGCTGATGCTTGTGCATTGTTGTAATCTGAGACATGGCAATTTGTCGACCCACTTATAATTACCGTAAACAATTTCCACATGTCGTTCTTGAGCGTGCGATTAAATCGCTGACGCGAATACGTGGAATAGTGATTTACGTCGTGTTTTTTCAAGTTTTTTTGCTCATCAGCGTTGTAAAACTCCTTCCCCATATCAGTTTGTAAATTTATCGGACATCTTCTACTCTCTCGAACGATCTGAGTGATAGCGCTAGCCATCTCATTTCCGCCCTTGCTCTTGAGTAGTACGACCCACGCGTATTTGCTCAACATATCAATGACGGTGAATATGTGATGGCCTTTGTTGAAGCTCGAGTATGCATCTCAACGATATCAGCTTGCCACAGGATGTGGTATACCCAGAATTTGACACGACTTTGCGGAAAACTTCTTCTCGCAAGAGCGTACTATTCCTCAACGAATCGATGTCTTTCGGAACTAACTTTTCTCTTTTCGTCAGACTTTTTTTTTATGATTCGACGTGTAATACATAGGACATAAGAAAATAATATATTTTTTCTCGCTGGTGTCACTCGACTGACTCGTTTCATCGATACACAATTAATAATAAAACCGGCTTCGCGAAGTTCATCAATGATCGGCAGCATCTCGTTGTCGTGAGCGCTGTTGTCTGTTCAGTGCGGAGTGTCGAGCAATCGTGGACGATCCACCAGCTCGCTGGAATTATCCCAATGTACGTAATCAATCGCGTTGTCGTTCAGCGTCATTGCGCGAAGTAATCCCTTTCCATATTTTTTTCTTTTGTTTCTTGGGTGTGATCGACATCCATGGCGCGATTACGTGTTTGTACTTGTATCCCTTATTACTCAATAATCAATCCTACGAATGGTACTTGTGTTTGTGCTCGTTCGTCATCAACAGCATGCTTTATACTTATGCATATCGTTATCCGTGTAGAGGGCATCGTTGGAATTTTCTTGAAAATCAATTCGTAAAGGCCGAGTGTATAGTACATCGTCGATAATTATGTTGTTCGAGTCATCTATCTCGAAACATTTATAGTCGAACATTAGTCCATCCGAACATTAGTTGTAAACATCATACATGTGATCTATAGCGCTCTTTTTATCTTGCGTTCCCCTTAAGACAACCTCGTACTTTTGACCCAGCGGACTCAAACCGGTCGCAACGCCTCTCGACTTTCCGATGTTTGCAGCTGATTTTGAACCTTCGTCGCTAACGAGTTTTCCATCATTTCGAAAACGTTCTCCAACAATTCGCGTGCCAAAATCATCGGTACGATTATCGGTTGTACACGATCAATCATTGAACTTATGCAGAGCCATGGAATGCTCGAATGTCTCGCTCGCTTCTTTTCCCTCCTCTTGTTCTTCCTCGTCCTTCCTCTAACGTTTAGTGGCAGACGCTACATCATCGTCGCGCGACTCTCTTTTTGTCGCGCGTACGTCGGAGCTGTCGATGAAAAATCGCAGCGACTCGGTAAGAGGTTTAAAATGTCTGTCTAACGCGATATCCTCTTCGATTCTATTGGTCTTCAGAACCCTATGTTTCTTGATCCGCAAGAGATCAAGATCATCTCCATATTCAACAAAAACTCCATACACCTAATCCATGCAGAGAGGACATGCCAAACTTATAGTGTTTTGTTTCCAAAAGTTTTTTAGAAATGAGATGCAAGTTATTCATCTCTTTAGGAATAGCACCGCATATGTAGCATTTCATAGAAGATTCTGTTAAGGTGGAGCAAATTTTATTATCAACCATTGTTAATAATAATTGATAGCTTACTTTTATATTTTCGCCAATGTGAATTGGAGTTAAATTTGTTATCTCTGTCTGAATTCAATCATATCTGCCTTAATTATTGCGGTATTTTCAGAAATACATTGAAATTTAATTGATCGGCAATATTTCGTCGATGAAGGTTGTGCATTTTTTCCCAAAGAACACTTTGATCATTAACTAATCTCAAAGGTACTAAACAGAACATAAAAATTGAACTGTCTGTTGCTATAGTTGTTATGATATCTCAGTGAATTTTTGTTTGTAGGAAAGACCGGAGTTAATAAACTCATTTTTCAGTTTCGAATTTTTACAGACAAAATTTAGAAACTTATCGAAAAAATTAATTCTACCCCTGTTACTATTGTACATATATTTGACTACTTAATAATATTTTAATAATAAGGGGAAACTGATAACTAATATGAAAAAAATGCATTTTTCGAATGCATTCCATCTGATTCAACTAGCCCCGGGACTGGGGTAATTCGACTAAGATTATTAAAATAAAGATTAATGTATTTTAAGCTACATCTTTGGCTACATATTAATAAAACTTTTAAATAAAAATATATTATATTTTAAACACAAACATTCGCTTCGCAGGGCAAACAATACTTCTTTTTGCAAAATTTATTCATTTCATCGAACAAAAACACGTTGAATAAGCCTAGTTTTCGAGATTGGAACTCGAACATGAGAGAACTAAACTTATAACATTTATCACTGAGGAAAATCTCTTTAAAGGAATAAAATTTTGAGTAAGTATTATAAGAGTCGTCACTAAATGAGTCATATAGTTCCATGGTGTGATTAGTCTACTATCCCCATCCGTTCATTTTTTAAAAACATTAACAATATACGATAACAGAGACACATAAACAAAAAAATCTGTTGGACTTTATTAAGTAAAAACTACACTTATTTAAATAGAAATCAAATAGCTCAGACAATCATATACAATAGTAAAACAAAAATTTTAAAATAAAAATATTTACTTAGGTGTACGATTTTTTAAAATTGTGGCATAACTTCTTTCATAGATGTGTTCGCAACAAGATGTTACAGCAGACTTAGCGGCAGTCACTATTGCGTGCTCAGATTTACGTATGTCTCGCGTGTTTTGTTTTTAATGTATGCCTCGATTATTCTATTTACCCTATATTCAACTGACTCCGATCTCTCCTATAGACTTTGACCACTTGCTCTGTCAAACCTCCACTTATACAAGTATATTAAAATTAAATTTTGCAATTCATGCCTTTCAATATTACAAGCTTATCTCTGAGTGGTCATATCTAACAGAGCTTGTAATTTAATTTGTGCGTAACAGTAATATCTTTTTGTGGAGTATAACAATCTTTTTTCGTCAACAAAACTTTATGATATGAAGGATACCGATTCATCCCGTCTTCTATTGATAGGTTTCTTAATGCAATATTTTGAGACAATTTCAGTGCTAGCATTATTGCCGACGCCTCTTAGAATAAAGAGGTTTTCTTTCAATATATTTTCCTTCGCAAAATTCTCATATTTTTGACGCTTGATCTGGATTTTCCAAGAGGAATATGACTTTAACAATATCTCGATTTTCAGGAACTTGCATTTTCATTTTTGCTGCGAACATCAACTTATTTGCGGAATTCTCTTTTTGTAATGTTTCCGCACACCTTTTTTTTGCTTATTACACAGTTCTAAAAAGAATTTTTTATGTGATCGTTTAACACGTTGCGGTGCAGCAGTTGTCGATATTGATGTCAAGAGTTCACATAATTCCATTTCTGATGAAATTGACTTTAATGTTTTACTCAGTAACTGAAACGAGTGTGTTAGCCACGATTTATTATTTGTTACAAATTTATTGTAAATACGATGAGGTGTAGTCCATTTCTTGTATAATTGAACACAAAATTTCCGCAATGGCTCTTGCAAATATATTTCAGCATTTTCTGCAAAATTGAAATTTGTTTTGACTAAAACACGTTTCAACAGATCTTTATAATGATTCAGTCTTGTATTATTATCCTGTAACATAAGAAATAACTCCAAATAAGGTATGGAATCCATTGTGAAAAACAAAACTCTATCTTTAAAATGAGATCTATAAAGAAATAAATAAGTAGATTAAGGCTGCTGGTATTCATAGTTGGTTCTTATTTTAAGATCGTCTTAAATTACATCAATTTGGTTTTTGTAAATAAAAAGTAAAAAATGCTTACAATTAAACTTAATTTGTAAGTAGTACAAATAAAGTAAAGAATACATATTGCATCAAACATAAAGAGGTAATATAATCCTATGATTTATTCATAATTTTTCAACATCAACCTAGGAAAAAATAAAAACTCATGCTCACTCATCCACTTACAAAATTATAAAAATTGCAATAACTGACATCTGACTTTTTCGATAAATGTGGCTCACGCCTATCGCACGACGCGCCCGCGCCGCCATGCGTCATCTATAAGCCAAGGTCGCAACTTTAAAAGCGTTTTTCTAGATAACGCCTAAGTGCAGTTGATGTCGACGCATTTATTCTATTCAAAACATGTACTTTATCTTCCAATTTTAATTTTCTTCAGCATTAGGCGTTTTTTTTAAAACCATGGTTAAAATAAGGTAAGATATCTAAAAGTGATTATATTCAATTCGTACTACAAGAAAGTATGGTATTCTATGAGACGAAGAAAATGGTATAACATTTGTTAGGAAACAATCTATATTCGTAATAAATTTATGTTGAACAATATTCCACATTTTATTCAATTAAAAAAAACTTAAAAATGTTTGAAGTTAGATGTTTCCAACTAACTTTTCTTCCAATTAGATGCCATATAATTTTGAAAAAAGTGAAATAGGTATATATATATATATACGTAACTAAATAAATATTTTGACTCCTTAATGATTAATATACTTGATTTTTTTCATTCAATGTCCAAGAATTTATGCTTTCTGAATCACTGTACGCCGCTTGCCATTATTCGCGATTTCCTATCGCAGTTCGAGACGCGTATCGTCAGCGATTGCAGCACGAATTTCATGCTCGCACTACTGTACGCTCTCGACCGCCTATTTAAAGGCGTGCAAATCCGCGAGTCGCACAGTAATAAAATGTATCTCGCGCTGTGCCATCTTTTCAACATTCAAGGCTTCAAGCAGTTGTTATATACTGAAGGTCATTCTTATGGTGAATTATATCGACCGTGTGTGGGACAAGCTTCCGGAACATATGAAGGCGGATCCGGAGTTCGAACCTGTCATCGCTACGATGAGCACTACAATCAGCCGTGGCAGCGGATGCACATCGACGGTCCGGCACCGAAGATAAACTGTAGCGAATATCAGCGTCGGGCGGCAGTCTGTTGAATCGAGCGATAAATGAGCTTCCTTTCGAGTTACATCCCGGATTACTAGTTTTGCGGCACTCGACTAACAAAGCAATTAACCAAAGGTGATGCGAGCATGGACGCGGCGTGCCGAGAACACGACATTGCGTATTTTCGGTGCAACGATCTCACCGCGACGGATAAGATAGTCGCCTAAGCGCTAGGATGCGTCACCGCGAGAGATTTGGCTCTGAGCGGAGAGTCGCCGCTGCTGCCGTTTGGGCAGCAGTAGATATACTAGGCGGGTTCTAAGCCATGGGGCTAGAGGGGAATGCGGGGTGCGGGGAAGTACTTGTAGGCGCGGGGAATACCTAACGCGGGGGAAAGAGGGGGAAAGGTCTAATCTCCTACACAATAGGGCTCCTACACAATAGGGCTCCTTTTTTTGTTATCAAAATTAGACCATGTTTTTCTTTAAAAATGCATTGATAATAAAGGTTTGAATTTGACCATGACATATTTTTCTTTTCTTTAAAAATGTATCGATAATAAAGGCTTGCATGTTAGAGAAAGATAGAGCGCGCGTGCTACGAGTGAAGAAAGGATGGAAGAATTAATAGAGTACGAGTTTCTTTTGTATGATACAGTTTTTCAATTTTTATGGTTTTTCCTGGCGCGTCGAGGCAAAGGATGGGAAGTAAAAGACAATACACATGAAATAAGGCGAACAAAAATGTTTTATTTACATCTTATTACATCGGTTTTCGTACTTATTAAAAACTAAAGCTAATAGTTCGCAATCGATGAAAGGCTTGCATGTTAGAGAAAGATAGAGCGCGCGTGCTACGAGTGAATAAAGGATGGGAGAATTAATAGAGTACGAGTTTCTTTTGTATGATACAGTTTTTCAATTTTTATGGTTTTTCCTGGCGCGTCGAGGCAAAGGATGGGAAGTAAAAGACAATACACATGAAATAAGGCGAACAAAAATGTTTTATTTACATCTTATTACATCGGTTTTCGTACTTATTAAAAACTAAAGCTAATAGTTCGCAATCGATGAAAGGCTTGCATGTTAGAGAAAGATAGAGCGCGCGTGCTACGAGTGAAGAAAGGATGGAAGAATTAATAGAGTACGAGTTTCTTTTGTATGATACAGTTTTTCAATTTTTATGGTTTTTCCTGGCGCGTCGAGGCAAAGGATGGGAAGTAAAAGACAATACACATGAAATAAGGCGAACAAAAATGTTTTATTTACATCTTATTACATCGGTTTTCGTACTTATTAAAAACTAAAGCTAATAGTTCGCAATCGATGAAAGGCTTGCATGTTAGAGAAAGATAGAGCGCGCGTGCTACGAGTGAAGAAAGGATGGAAGAATTAATAGAGTATGAGTTTCTTTTGTATGATACAGTTTTTTCAATTTTTATGGTTTTTCCTGGCGCGTCGAGGCAAAGGATGGGAAGTAAAAGACAATACACATGAAATAAGGCGAACAAAAATGTTTTATTTACATCTTATTACATCGGTTTTCGTACTTATTAAAAACTAAAGCTAATAGTTCGCAATCGATGAAAGGCTTGCATGTTAGAGAAAGATAGAGCGCGCGTGCTACGAGTGAAGAAAGGATGGAAGAATTAATAGAGTACGAGTTTCTTTTGTATAATACAGTGAAAATATGAGTCTTTATTTATACACGATCGGTTCAGTAAATACAAAATCTAAATGTGGATCCTATGTAAATAGGATTTTTTCTACATGATTTGTAATCTTTTTCATAAATTTTATCATAGATCTGACGATTCTGAGGATATCTATGTTTTTGTTTATGTTTCCCATATCATTGGGAAGATTTTCTAATGGCAAGTTTCTTGAATATTATCACTCACAGATCAGTGATCGTTAAAGTTTGAGTTTTATGTTCATGCTTTGTACTAACGATTGTTTTTTTTCCTTTCTTTGTTGAAATTTTCATGAAACGGAGAAATTTTGGACGGAGTCCATTGGACATAATGAAATATATAAAAGTGCATAAGTGCTCGATGTACCACAGTGGTGTCCTGGAAGACCAAGGAATCAGTCGCTTCAGTTACTGATGCTTCAGTTATTGATAAGCATAATATGGTTAATCATGTGAACATAGTCAACGCAGTCCAGTATATTCGAAACGCAGATCAGGAACAGTTCGCACATATCAGAGACGAAGTGTTCGAAGTACTCGAAGAAGTGAACTTCGAAGAACTAATGGATCAAGAGATCGATTCCGACGAAGAAACATTATCGGACGACGCTGGCTATACTAGCGATTTGAGCGAGATTGATACAGATTATATACAAAGATTTGTGTCATCATCAGAAATCCGTGCACTGAACAACCATACAAAACATTGTATAATCCATTGTTATTATACAACGACGGATGGTGCTTTACGTATATGTGCAGAATGCATGATACGTTTGAATGAGACTGATATCGCAAGATTGTATCTCATAAGGAAGCACGATGTTGGACATATTTACGCGCTAAGTGGTCAGTCTTGCACAAATTGCAGACTACCAACATACCTTATATTTCCATGCAATAAGTGCCCACAGTGCACACATTGAAAAAAACTATTGCGAATAGTATTGTGAATGAATCACATGCAAGTGCTCCGTAGAAGAGTGTGATCTAAAGACTGTAAAAAAAAAAAAAAGACATGGAAAATCACGAGCGAGTACGCGAATTGTTGGAACAGTGCGGCCGGGTCGCTACTCTGGTGGAATATTTCGCGTGGCTGCAACGATGTGACGAGTGCATCGAGCAGCTTGAAGAACTTTGTCGTGCCAAGCGTCCACGTCTCGCCGTTGGACACAGACAATCCATGGTGGCGAGGATCGCACGACTCGCGAGTGCAAAAGTGCAATTGGAGCAACGTTTCATGCACATTGGTGGCGACTACGCGAGTGGCGAGTACGCGAATCGCGACGAAAGATCTCTCATCTGGCGAGAGATCGACGCCGCGTTTGAAAACCGTGTATCGACAGGTGCTGTGATAAACTCTAATCACATTGAGCCGCGACGGTTTTTGGAAGACGCGAAGGAAATAGTGTTCGAGCGTGTGCGAGACGCAGTAGAAAGACACGGTAGCGCAAAAGTGAATACTGCGTTCAATGGCGAGTTTGCGACGAAGGATAAACGTGCCAATAAGAGCATAATTACAAAGAACAGCGAAATATATCGTTGCACCGATATGCACGAGTGGTACGAGCGACACGTCGTTGAGCCTATCCTAGCATCGCTCGAAGAATTCCAGGAACGTGACAGCGGGTGGGCATTGTCGCGAATCCTTAATTTAATAGTGAATGTAAATAAACATAATCCAATGCACGCGGGATGTCACATCGAAGTGCCACGAGAAATAGTGACGAAACGGGCGGTGATCAGTGTTCATTCGGCAGACAATGCATGTTTCGCGTGGTCGGTGGTCGCCGCTCTGTACCCTGCAGAAACATATGTAAATCGGGAATCGTCATATCCACATTATACAACAGTACTAAATCTCGCAAACATTGAGTTTCCAATCACTTTAAAGGATATTTATAAATTCGAACGGTTGAACGCGGTGTCGATCAACGTGTACGGCATCGAGAATAAACAGGTCCTTCCTTTGCGACTCACCAATGAAAAGAAGGAGAAACACGTCAACATGCTGTACGTGCAAGATCCACGCAACGATGGTATTGGGCATTTTGCATGGATAAAAAACTTATCCCGTCTCGTGAGTTCGCAGATTAGTAGAAAAAAGAACAAGAAATTTTTCTGCGATCGGTAAATATACATGAAAAATTATTATAATTTTCCGTCTCATTAATAAAATAATGGTAATAGTTATAATTTTTTTTTCTTTTTTCAGATGCATGCACTACTTCAATACCAACGAAAAATTGCAGTCGCACGTAATGGACTGCGAAAAGATGAACGACTTCGCTATCAAACTGCCGAGCGTGGACGACAAGTGGCTCGAATTTGGGAACCACTGCAATAAGCAGAGCGCCCCATTCATCGTCTACGCTGATTTGGAGTGCGTTCTACGGAAGATGGAACTTGAAAGGGAAAATGCATCGTCGTCGTCGTACACGCATCAACAGCACGAGGTATTTAGTATAGGATACTACGTGCGATGTTCATACAACGACGCGTTATCATTGTATCGGTTCCATCGCGATGAAGATTGCATAACGTGGTTCGCGCGACAACTCAATGATTTGGCGCATCAAGTTAAAAATATAGTATCCACCAACGTACCCATGGAAACGTTGTCGAAAGAACAATTGGAAGCGTACTGTAGCACGACGCGTTGCCATATTTGCGAGAAACCGTTCGCGCCGGACGATACGCGGGTCCGCGATCATTGCCATCTCACCGGTAGATTCCGTGGTCCAGCGCATGCAAATTGTAATTTAAATTATAAAAAATCATTTTATATTCCGATCGTTTTTCACAATTTATCAGGCTACGACGCGCATTTTATAATTAAAGAAATTGCTACCGCGTTCGAAGGACATGTAAGTTTATTACCGATAACTAAAGAAAAATATATTTCATTCACTAAAAATGTTGATAGCACCAAAGACACAAATGAAAAGAATTTTCAGAAAAATTGCATAAAATTACGATTTATCGATTCTTTAAAATTTCTAAACGCAAGCCTCGATAAATTGACATCGTTTTTAAGCAGAGACAAATTAAAAATTGTACGTTCCGAATTTCCAACATTATCAGATGAAGAATTTGAATTACTCACACGAAAAGGTGTCTTTCCGTACGAGTACATTGATCGCGTCGAAAAATTGCAGGACACGCGCTTACCACCGCGCGAATTATTTTTCAGTTCGTTGACAGGCGATACAGTATCCGAGAGCGATTACGCTCACGCCGCGAACGTCTGGAAGCGATTCTCCATTCAAACGCTCGGTGAGTACAGTGATCTGTACTTGAAAACTGATGTCTTGTTATTGGCCGACATTTTCGAAAATTTCCGCGAAAGTTGTGTCGCGAGTTACGGTCTCGATCCTGCGCATTACTATACATTGCCTGGTTTCACGTGGGATGCGATGCTAAAACATACGCGTATAAGATTCGAGTTACTCACCGACATCGATATGGTAATGTTCATTGAGCGCGGTATACGCGGTGGTCTCAGTCAATGTTCCAGTAGATACGCACAGGCTAATAACAAGTACATGCGTTCGTACGACTCATCGAAACCATCGTCGTACTTGATGTACTACGATGTTAACAATTTATACGGATGGGCGATGTGTCAACCATTGCCATACGCCGAATTTCGATGGGTCGAAGACGCTGCGAATTTTGACGTGAGTGCGATTGTTCTGGATTCATCCATCGGTTACATTCTCGAAGTCGATCTCGAGTATCCACAACATCTACACAATCTGCACACTGACCTGCCGTTTTGTCCGACGCGCGATAAGCCGCCCGGCAAGCGCGAGGCTAAACTTTTAGCGACGCTGTACGATAAACAGCGTTACGTCATCCACTACCGCAACCTACAGCAATGTACTCGTCACGGTCTTCGCGTAACAAAGATTCATCGAGTACTACAATTCGCGCAATCTCCATGGCTTCGCGATTATATTGAACTCAATACAAATTTCAGAATTCGCGCAAAAAATGATTTCGAGAAAAATTTATATAAATTAATGAACAACGCGGTATTCGGTAAAACTATGGAGAATGTGCGCAATCACGTTGACGTAAAATTATTAACAAAATGGGACGGACGGTACGGTGCGGAGACAATGATCGCAAAACCAAATTTCCACAGCCGTAGCATCTTTGCGGAAAATTTAATCGCCGTCGAACTGCGCAAACTCGAGGTGAAGTTCAACAAGCCGATTTACGTGGGTATGTGTATACTCGACATATCGAAAGTCTGCTTGTACGAATTTCATCACGAGTATATGTTACCACTATTTCGTGACAAATGTAAAATTATGTACACCGACACGGACAGTCTTGTATACAACATCGAGTGCGAGAACGTTTACGAGACTATGAAACGTGATATCGCTAGATTCGACACGAGTGATTATCCGATGGACAACGCGTACGGTATGCCTCTCGCGAACAAAAAAGTACCTGGTCTGATGAAAGACGAAAATAACGGTGTGATAATGACCGAATTCGTTGGTCTCAGAGCGAAGATGTACGCGGTGAGGGTGGATGGCAAGAGAGAAACTAAAAAAGCGAAAGGCGTAAAGGGTAACATCATAGCGCGAACGATAACGTTCGACGATTACACGCGGTGTTTGAATGAAGAGATTGAAATGACTCGTCGTCAATCGTGTATACGATCTAAACTGCACGATGTGTACACGATATCCGAATCGAAAATCGCTCTGAGTCCATACGATGACAAACGATACATCGTACCAGACTCGACGGAGACGTTACCGTGGGGGCATTGGCGGATACCTTTGTAATATGTGTGTGTGTGTGTGTGTGTGTGTGTGTGTGTGTGTGTGTGTGTGTGTGTGTGTGTGTGTATCAACATTTATATCACTATTATGTTTTTTTCTACGTTTTCATACAGTGTACATGTTACTATTATCATTATAATTTACACGTAATGCATTTTTTTTTTTTTACATTTATATAAGTATTACTATTACGATTTATGTAGTATCATTTATTATGTATTACTATTATTTTCATTTTCATGTATCATACATTTATATACGTATTTTATATCTGTATACTGCAAAAACGAAGATGAATGGGAAGTAATAAAAAATATACTTAGTTTATATACTTATATTGATATTTTTTATATGTAGAAATAAAATACATGAATCAAAATTTTTATCAAATAACATTATTTTTGTGTATCCATGAATTGTGTGATTCATCGAATCCCAGCCACTTGACGTACACCTTGTCTCCCTTCCTGCGCAGTACTTTCTCCACGAGATACACGTCTGGATGAGTAGCGCGATGCAACTCATACTCGTAGAACGCTCCAGCGACGGATTTTCCACAATAATCCTCGAGTAAATAGGTTACAGGATTGGTACGCTGCACCTTAACGATCGTAAACACTTCGGTGGTCCAATTTGACGTGTAACCCTTCTCAAAAATCGTTTTGTACTTGCTCACGCGTACCGAATCGCCTATTTTGAATTTTGCAGGACCCGCGATCTTTATCGCGCTGTACACCGTGTCCAAGAGCCTTTCGGCGATCGCGGGAGTTACTTCGGCGGGTCGCATGCCGATGGTGCGATGCTTGCGCGCGTTGTAATCTGACAGGAGACGCGGCAGCTCGTCGACCCACTTATAATTACCGTTGAGCGTAAACATCTTCCACATATCGTTCTTAAGCGTGCGATTGAACCGCTCGACTACTGACGCTTTCAACGTCGAATACGTGGAATAATGATTAACATTGTGCTTTTTCAAGATTTTCTGCACATCAGCGTTGTAAAACTCTTTCCCCATATCCGTTTGTAAATTTTTTGGACATCTTCTACTCTTTCGAACGATCTCAGCGATAGCGTTAGCCGTCTCGCTTCCACCCTTGCTCTTGAGTGGTACGGCCCACGCGTATTTGCTCAACACATCGATGACGGTGAGTATGTAATGGTGGCCTCTGTTGAAACCTGAGTACGGACGCATCTCAACGACATCAGCCTGCCACAGATCGTCGTATCCCCGAACTATGACGCGCCTACGCGGAAAATTTTTTCTCGCAGGAGCGTGCAATTCCTCAACGAGTTGACGTCTCTCGGAGCTAATTTTCTCTCTCTTTTTCTCAGATTTCTTTTTCATGATTCGACGTGTAATACACTGAGTACGAGAAAATAATGTATTTTTTCTCGCTGATGTTACTCAACTGAATCGTTTCATTGCTATGCGATTTAATTTATAATAAGACCAGCTTCGCGAAGTTCCTCGATGATCGACAGCATCTCGTTGTTGTGAGCGTTGTTGCCTGCTCGGTGCGAAGCGTCGAGCAATCGTAGACGATCCACCAGCTCGTTGGGATCATCCCAGTGCTCGTAATCGATCGCGTTATCATTCAATGTCATCATTGCATGAGGTAATCCCTTTCCAGATTTCTTCTTCTGTTTCTTGGGTGTGATCGACATCAACGGTGCGATTACATGTTTGTACTTGTATCCCCTGTTGCTCAATAATCGACCCTGCGAATGGTACTTGTGTTTGTGCGCGTTCGTCACCAACAGCATGCTCTTGTACTTGTGCATATCGTCTTCCGTGTAGAGAGTATCGTCGGGAATTCTCTTGAAAATCAACTCGTAAAGACCAGGTGTACCGGCGTATCGTACGCCATCGATAATTATGTTGTCCGCGTCATCCACATCGAAACGTTTATTGCCAAACATCAATCCATCCTTGTGTAGGTAAATGCCGTACACGTGATCTATACCGCTCTCTTTATCTTGCACTCCCCTCAGGGCAGCCTCGACATACTTTTGCCCCAGTGGGCCCAAGCCGGCTCGTAACGCCTCTCGACCTTCCGACGTTTGCAGCTGATTTTGAATCTTCGTCGCTAGCGAGTCTTCCGTCGTTTCGAAAACATTCTCCAACGACTCTATCGTCGGTACGATTTTGGCACATGGTGTGGAGGTTATCGACTGTGCGCGATCGTGCGATCGATCATTGGATTTATGCAGAGTCGTGGAACGCTCGAACGTCTCATTCGCTTCTTCTGCCTTCTCCTTCTCTTGTTCCTCTTCATCCTTCCTCTCACGTTTAGAGGCAGACGTTGCATCTTCATCGTGCGACTCTCTTTTTGTAGCGCGCATGCTGGGGTTGTCGACGAAAAGTCGCAGCGGTTCGATAAGAGGTTTAAAATGTCTGTCCAACGCGATGCCCTCCTCGATTCTACCGGTTTTCAGAGCGCGATGTTTCTTGCGGATCGACTCACTCGTCTTCTCGATCTCCCTCGCGATTTTTTCACGCTCGCGCACATTCGCCATGTTCGTCTCTGGCTAAGTATCGGTAACGACTGGTCACGTTACGGTATCGCGAACTCGTTAAATCCTTTTCTATATCGTCCGTTTGTGAGCTTACTGTCTTTGTCTATCACTAGAAATCCATATTTTTGTTGCCAACAGTCGCGGCACAACGTGAAAAATTCATCGTACGACATGTCAGTATTCACATGATCATTGTAAACGTGTTTCAAGTTGGTACCGTCCTGTTTGAACAGGATCAGCAGGTTCGCGTTGTCACGTATCAGATGTTTAGGTATCCTCGCGTATGTCTGACAGAGATAGAAGCAGTCGATGTTCGCGTGGCGACCCATCGAAAAGTATTCTCTCACCGCATCCTGCTTGTCACATGCCACGTCATCAAAGATAAAGATAGAATTTGGATGCGCCTCGCTCGGTGGAACGATGTCGCTGTTGTTTGAGAACGTAAAATAGCCGATTTCGTCAATAGACGTAAACAAATTTTCGAGATATCGATACTTTGGCTGTTGCAACGATTTCGAGTAGACGTACACGTTTTCGAAACGCACGCCATTCGGGCTCTCGAGTAAGCTTATGAGAACGTTGGTTTTACCACAATTCGATGGGCCGCAAATGATCGCGCGTATAGTATTCGGCAGCATTTCGCCGTGCTTGCGCTTCTCCACGCTGCCTCCCATCATTTGCGATTTCACGTCACAGTTCGTGACGCGTATCGACAACGGTTGCGGCACGAATTTCATGCTCACACTAAGGCTACGCGCTCTCGAACGACTATTTAAAGGCGCGCGAATTTACGAGTCGCGCAGTAGCAAAATGTATCTCATGCTGTGTCATCCTTTCGACATTCAGGACTTGAACGCTGAGCAGCTGCAGTATATACCGAAGGTTGTACTCTTACGCGTGTACGGTGACTATATCGACTACGTGTGGGACAAGCTTCCGGAACACGTGAAGGCGGATTCGGAGGTTCAAACGTATCGTCGCTGCGACGAGCACTACAATCAGCCGTGGCAGAGGACGCACATCGACGGTCCCGCACCTAAGATAAAGGACTGTAACGAATGTCAGCGTCGGGCGGCAGTCTGTTGAATCGAACGATAAACGCGCTTCCTTTCGAGTTACATATTCCGGGCTACCAGTTTTGCGGCCCGGGCACTCGGCTTACGAAGCGATTAGCCAGAGGTGACGTGGGCATAAATCCGCTGGACGCGGCGTGCCGAGAACACGACATTGCATATTCTCGAAGCAACGATCTCACCGATAGACACGCGGCAGACAAAGTACTCGCCAAGGAGGCGCGGAAACGTGTCACCGCGAGAGATTCGGCTCTGAGCGAGAGAGCTGCCGCTGCTGCCGTTTGGGCAGCGATGAAAGCCAAGACCAAGATCGGCATGGGCATGAAATCAAAAAAGAAGATGACAACGAGGAAGAAGACAACGAAAAAGCGGATACTTCCAACGGCAAAACGAGGTGGTGCATTACCTTTTCTACCAATGTTGGGCGCGCTCGGGTCCTTGATTGGTGGAGCGGCCAGCGTGGCGAAAGCAGTAAACGATAGCAAAGCCGCGCGACGTCAGCTCGAGGAGCTGCAACGTCACGACCGCGCGATGGAACAGGGCCGCGGTCTGTATCTCGCTCCGTACAAATATGGACGCGGACTATATCTCGGCCCCTATAAACGCGGACAGGGTGTAGCAGCGAAGAAAAAAAAAAAAACGCCAAAAAGACGATAAAAATGCCCTCGGGTGCAACTACCAACGTGCAATTGGACGTGCTCGCGAGACGTATGCGCGTACCATACTTTAGAGGTGTCTTCATGCGTAACGCTTTACCGACGAGCGGGGTGCACCGAAACGAAAGCGGTATTGTGAATCTGGACGATGCGACCGGGCCGGGTACTCACTGGGTAGCATACGCCAAGAGGAACAACCACGTCATATACTTTGACAGTTTCGGTAATCTTCGACCGCCCAAGGAACTAGTGCGATATTTCGAGAACGGTGCTACGACGATAGAGTACAATCGTACGTCCTATCAGACGTACAATCAGAGCTTCTGCGGTCAAATGTGTCTGCAGTTTCTACAAACGGTAGACGCGCGTGAATTTAAAAAGCTCGACGAGGTGCTGTAAAATCTCAGTATTAGTCGAACGCTGTTTCCGTCATGTCGCTGACACTTACGCTGAGCGGGAAGAGCACCGTCCTCGCGGCGAACTACTTTCCCTCCATAGATTTGAGTGACGGCGATTACGAGCTCGGTCTGGTGATTTTTGAGACTTATCACACGATACCGAATGTAAACGAATCGAATAATAAATTTTATTTTGGCAAAGACGATGCAAAAATTACAATTCCCGAAGGTTCGTACGAAGTGCGAGACATAAATGAATTTTTGAAACGTATGATTTTACGGAGACATTTGCACCGCAACGCACTTGAAACCATTGACGTAGTGCATGATGACAACAAAAACAACAACAACAATAACAGCAACAACAACAGCAACAACAACAATGACACTGATGATAATTGTGAGGGTGGAGAATACCCGATTACGCTCCGCGCAAACTACAACACGATGAGATGCGAGATTAAATGTGCATACAGAATAAACTTTGGCAAGCCCAACAGCATTGGATCGCTGCTGGGATTCTCGTCGAAGCGTATGCTGCAACCGCGAAGATGGCACGAATCGAACATGTCGATCAACATAATGAATGTAAACGTTATCCGCGTAGAGTGTAACGTGACCGCGGGCGCGTACAGCAACGGCAAAAGCGCGCACACGATACACGAATTTTCACCGAGCGTGCCACCAGGATATAAGATATCGGAGAGGCCTACGCAGATCATTTACCTGCCGATCACGGTACGGAGCATTACGGATTTAACGATACGCGTCGTCGACCAGAACGGACGATTGCTCGATTTTCGCGGAGAGGAGATCACCGTCAGATTGCACGTGCGACAGCGACAGCGAGCGTGAGATGCTCGTATTGAACGGAGCGGAGCGCACGCAGAGAGATAACGCATTCTTTACAAAGCTGGTAACATCACCGCTCGATAACGCTTGCTCATCCAACTGCGTCAGCAAGAAGAAGCTCAGTGCGTCGAACGTTAAATTTTTACAATCTTTGGGATTCGTGGTGCGCAACTTTTAAGATGACTGATATCTTAAACATTAAAGATGAGCCGATCTTTGACGATCGCATCGTCAAGATTGAGACTCACACGTACAATCCGTTCGCTAATACAACATTTGGGTACAGTGACGAAATAAGAATACCTATACAGCAACAGGATCTGTACACACTGCCGTACGAAAGCTTTCTATATGTCGAGGGAAAACTGACGAAGAACAAAGCTGTCCAAGATGCTCATGTGGCATTGGCAAATAATTGTGTCGCGTTCATATTCGATGAGATTCGATATGAACTCAATGGTGTGGAGATTGATCGTAATAGAAATGTGGGTATAACTAGCACGCTCAAAAACTATGTAACAGTGTCATCCGACAGAAGCGTGATTCTACGGAATGCCGGCTGGGATGCGCAGACTACTGCAACCGGATATTTTAATTTCTGTGTACCGCTCTACGTACTGCTGGGATTTTGCGAAGATTACAAACGCGTGGTGATTAACGCTCGTCATGAGTTGATTTTAATACGAGCGCGCAACGACAACAATTGTCTGACGGGAGATCCGGTGGTAGAGCCAACGCTCGAATTATTCAAAGTACAGTGGCGAATGCCGCATGTGTTATTGAGCGAGATAAATAAGCTGTCGATGTTGCGCGCTTTGGAGAGCGGACGATATCTGAGCATGGCTTTTCGCTCGTGGGATTTGTACGAATTTCCACTCTTGCAGAGCACAACCAAACATTCGTGGGCCATCAAGACGGCTACTCAGCTCGAGAAGCCGCGCTACGTTATTTTCGCTATGCAAACAGGTCGAAAAAACATCATGTCCGAGGATGTAAGTCGATTCGATGACTGCAAATTAACCAATGCGAAACTTTACCTGAATTCGGAATGTTATCCGTACGATGACTTGAATCTGGATTTTGACAAAAACAGATGTGCGATTCTGTACGAATTGTACGCGCGTTTCTGCAAGGGCTACTACGGATACGAGTATCTCGAGCCGAGTCTCACCTTTACAACTTTTTTACGTTATGGTCCATTCGTGATCATTGATTGCTCTCGACAGAACGAATCAATCAAGAGTGGCACCGTGGACGTGCGATTAGACTTTGAATGTAAAGAGGATGTACCTGCAAATACAACAGCCTATTGTCTCATCATACACGATCGCGTGATTCAGTATAATCCATTGACCAACGTTGTGCGCAAAATCACCTAAGTGCACCTCTAACACGATAAGATCTACGATACGACCACAATCGACTGCAGTCTTCTCGACAACATGCTCATGCCAACGTTCGTGGATCTGCAAGGATTCATCGTTAATAAGAAATTTATCGTGAAGGAAGTGGCGGTGCTAAAACAGGGGACCGTTCTCACGCATTACATTTTTACGAGTCCTGTGCCATGGAAACTTTTGACAAGATCCGACAGGTTTTGCGCCTCCTGGTTGATTGCTTATCACCATGGATTGCAATGGGAAGACGGGACGATCCCGTACAACGAGGCGAAACGTCTGATCACAGCAGCTGTATTTGAAGATGATGCTATCGTGTACGTTAAGGGACGCGAAAAACGAACGTGGCTGTGGAACTTGCTTTTGGACGATGAGCGAGAACGTATTTACATTGAGACCCTGGATGCAGTTTACGAAGACATGGAATCTTTATCTAATCTAGATGTTACTAATATTATACGATGTGGACAACATGTTAAGAATTGCGCGTTACAAAATGTTTTGAAAATATATAACTGGTGGTTGCAAAAGAATTTTTTTAATAAAAATACATTAACATATTTATTATGTATTTCTTTTCCCTTCCTTTGTAATGTATAAACGTATGTATAAACGTACGTATGTGTGTATAAACATATGTACGTATGTATAAACGTATGTGTGTATAAACGTATGTATAAACGTATGTATGTATGTATGTATGTATAAACGTATGTATAAACGTATGTATAAACGTATGTATAAACATATGTATAAACGTATGTATAAACATATGTATAAACGTATGTATGTATGTACGTGTGTATAAATGTATGTATAAATGTATGTATAAATTCGTGATAAAGAAAATATGTAGAAAGACTTGATAAAACGTGTCGCAACATGTTCGAAATTTTTGGAAAAGAGGGGGAGAACCTATCTTCTCTCATCGATTCCAGAAGTATTACCATTTACACGGATGCAGTCAGTCTTACGATACCCGCTTATACGAACGGTCGAAAAAAAAAAAAAAAAAAAAATGTACGCTAAAGAGAACAGTGCATCGTGTGATGTGAAGAAGGAATATAACATGTAAGTTCCAACGTTCTATACATAAAAGAAACGTTTTTTAACATTATTGTATGTACACAGTACGGAGCATCGTGCAGTGCGTTTACTGAGCAGACGTTACGATCTGACGAATACGGGCTACAAATTTTTAGAAATTGGAATCAACGTTGGCCCACCGAGTTACGTGGAGATCGTCCTTGGAGATCATCGCGGACACGAATTATCGCTATCTCTCGAAACATGGAAGAGTCTCTACGAGCAGCGAGGAAATATTTATAAGCTGTTTCGAAATGAATACAAGGATAATTTTATTAGCGTTGGACCGCTAATCATCAGTGTTTTCATGCTGAACTATGCTACGGTCGTACGTCTCGATTCTTCATCGGTACGCATTATGATGACCGAAACGACGCTACGCCGTATGTTTGACTTTAACGGGTGTGTCGATGTAACATTCGAACGATTAGCTCGACTCATCGATACGGTAGATACCAAGTATACGCGATTCTCCAACATCGCATCTGAGAACATTATATGTGATAGCGACATTTTCAATGGACAGCAGCTCATTGATTGTGAATTGTTAGCTTTAGTTTTTAATAAGTACGAAAACCGATGTAATAAAATCTAAATAAAACATTTTTTGTTAGCCTTATTTCATGTGTATTGTCTTTTACTTCCCATCCTTTGCCTCGACGCGCCAGGAAAAACCATAAAAATTGAAAAAAACTGTATCATACAAAAGAAACTCGTACTCTATTAATTCTTCCATCCTTTCTTCACTCATAGCACGCGCGCTCTATCTTTCTCTAACATACAAGCCTTTATTATAAGCGATTCTCCAACATTGCATCTGAGAACATTATATGTAATAGCGACATCTTCAATGGACATCAGCTCATCGATTGCGAACTATTAGCTTTAGTTTTTAATAAGTATGAAAACCGATGTAATAAGATGTAAATAAAACATTTTTGTTCGCCTTATTTCATGTGTATTGTCTTTTACTTCCCATCCTTTGCCTCGACGCGCCAGGAAAAACCATAAAAATTGAAAAAACTGTATCATACAAAAGAAACTCATACTCTATTAATTCTTCCATCCTTTCTTCACTCGTAGCACGCGCGCTCTATCTTTCTCTAACATGCAAGCCTTTCATCGATTGCGAACTATTAGCTTTAGTTTTTAATAAGTACGAAAACCGATGTAATAAGATGTAAATAAAACATTTTTGTTCGCCTTATTTCATGTGTATTGTCTTTTACTTCCCATCCTTTGCCTCGACGCGCCAGGAAAAACCATAAAAATTGAAAAACTGTATCATACAAAAGAAACTCGTACTCTATTAATTCTTCCATCCTTTCTTCACTCGTAGCACGCGCGCTCTATCTTTCTCTAACATGCAAGCCTTTATTATCGATACATTTTTAAAGAAAAGAAAAATATGTCATGGTCAAATTCAAACCTTTATTATCAATGCATTTTTAAAGAAAAACATGGTCTAATTTTGATAACAAAAAAAGGAGCCCTATTGTGTAGGAGCCCTATTGTGTAGGAGATTAGACCTTTCCCCCTCTTTCCCCCGCGTTAGGTATTCCCCGCGCCTACAAGTACTTCCCCGCACCCCGCATTCCCCTCTAGCCCCATGGCTTAGAACCCGCCTAGTATATCTACTGGCAGCGATGACAGCCAAGACTAAGATCGGCATGGGCATGAAAGCATCGAAAAAGAAGACGACGAGGAAAAAGACAATGAAAAAACGGATACTACCGACGATGAAACAAGGCAGCGCATTACCGTTTTTGCCAATGTTGGGCGCGGTCGTGTCCTTGATTCGCGGAGCAACAAAAGCGGTAAACGATAGCAAAGCCATGTGACGTCAGCTGCAACGTCACGATCGCGCAATGAAACAGGGCCGCGGACTGTATCTCAGTCCCTACAAACGCGGAGAAGGCATAGCATCGAAGAAAACACAACGCCAAAGAGACAAAAAAAATACCTTTGAATGCAACTACCAACGTGCAATTGGACATGCTCGAGAGACGTATGCGCGTACCGTACTATAGAGGTGTTTTCATGCGTAACACGTTACCGACGAGCGGCGCGCGACAAAAACGGTATCGTGAATCTTAACGATGCCATGGGACCCAATACTCATTGAGCAGTGTACGCGAAAAGGAACAACCGCGTCGTATACTTCGACAGTTTTAATAATCTTTGACTGCCCAAGAAGGAGCAATATTTCGGAAACGATGTTACGACGATAGAGATACGATCCCACATATCAGACGAGAGCTTCTGCGGACAGATGTGTCTGCGGTTTCTACGAACGATCGACGTGCGTAAATTTAAAAAGTTTGACGAGATGCCATAAAATCTCAGTATTGATTGAACGCTTTTTCCATCATGTCGTGTTGACATTTACATTAAGCAGGAAGAGCAGCCTCCTCGCGGCGAACTACCTCTCCGCCATATATTTGAGTGACGGCGATTACGAGCTCGGCCTGACAATTTTTGGGATTATCATACGATATCGAATGTAAACGAACAAGACGACACAAAAATTATAATTCCCTAGGGTTCGTGCGAGACAGATATGAATTTTTGAAACATTCGATTTTACGGAACGTTCGCGCCCCGACGCAATTCAAATCATTGATATAGTGATGACAATAGCAAAAATAACATTGATGACGACGATGACGAGAGTGGAGAATACCCGATAATACTCCGCGCAAAGTACAACATGATGAAATGCGAGATTAGATGCGCCTACAGAATAAGTTTTAGCAAGCTTAACAGAATTGAATCTTTGCTAATAGCAGTTCTCGTCGAAGCATACACTGCGACCGTGAAAATGGCACAAATCAGACGTGCCGATCAACATAATGAACGTAATTGTTATCTGCGTAGAGTGTAACGTGACCGGATGCGTATAGTAACGACAAAGGTGCATACACAATACACACAAATTTTTGTCGAGCGTACCACACAGGGATGTAAAATGTCGGAAAGACCCGCGCAGATCATTTACTTACCGATCATCGCACGGAGCATTATGTATCTAACGATACGCGTCGTCGATCAGAACGGACGATTGCTCGATTTTCGCAGAGAAGAGATCACCATCAGATTGCACGTGTGATAACGATAGCAATAACGCGAGCGTGAGATGCACGTATTGAACGGAGTGGAGAGCACGCAGAGAGATAATAAATTCTTTATAAGGCCTCCATTATGACATCGCCGCTCGATAACACTCACTCATCTAGCTGCATCAGCAAAAAGAAGCTCAGTACGTCGAACGTTAAATTTTTACAATCTTTAGAATTCGCAGTGCGCAACTTTTGAGATGATTGATATTTTGAATATTATCGGTGAGCCGATCTTTAATGATCGCATCGTCAAGATTGAGACTCACACATACAACCCGTTCGTCAACACAACATTCAAGTACAACGACGAGATAAGAAAATCTATACAGCAACAGGATTTGTACCCGTTGCTGTGCGAAAGTTTTCTTTACGTTGAAAGAAGATTGACGGTGAAAAAAAAAACGATCAGATGTCAACGACGCTTGTAAATAATTGCGTGGCGCTCATGTTCAATGAAATTTGATGAACTCAATGATGTGGAGATTGACCGCAACAGAAACGTGAGCATAACTAACACACTCAAAAATTACATGTCGATGACATACGACAAAGCTTTGATTGCACTGAAGGATAAATGTAACTCTAGATCTGATACGGAGGAAGGACATTTTAATTTTTGCGTGCCGCTCAGCACGTCTTTTGCGAAGATTACAAACGCCTGATTGTCAACACTCATCACGAATTGGTTTTGATACGAGCCCCCAATTACAATTGCTTAGTGGGAAATCTCGTGACGGCGTTTGAGGTCGAATTATTTGAAGTACAGCGGTGGATGTTTCACGTTGCGCTAAACGAAATCAATAAATTATTAATACTGCGAGCATTGGAAAGCTATCGTTATCTGAGTTTTCGCTCGTGGGATCTGTATGAGTAAGCTCTGTTACAGAATATGACAATAATATTTTTAGTTTTTTTAAGTTATTCATGGGCCATTAAAACGGCGACTCAGCTTGAGAAGCTATGATACGTTATCTTTGCTCGACAGACGGTCAAAAGAATATCATGTCAGATGTTAATGTGTTCGACGATTATAATTTGAGTAACGTGAAATTTTATTTAAATTCAGTATTATCCGTAGGACGACTTAAATCTGGATTTTCAAAAAGAGATAGGCCCTCCTATTTGATATGTACGCGCGTTTTCGTAGACAATATTTGGAATCGATTGCTTCAAAATGCTACTCAACGTGCTCTCATTTATCGAGAAAAGACCTTTTGTGATCATTGATTGCTTGCGACAGAATGAATCCGTCAAGAGTGCCATTGTAGACGTACGCATAGAATTTGACTGCAAATAAAATGTGCTCGCAAATACAACAGCTTAATGTCTTATCATACACGATCGCGTGGCTCAGTATAATCCGTTGACCAATGTATTGCGCAAGATCATGTAAATTGTAACGTCAACATGTATTTAGAATTTCAAAGACAGAGAAAAACTGGAGTGATATGCAGTCTCGAAAAATTGCTCGTCATGGCGACGTTTGTGGATCTTCAAGGATTCATCGTTAACAAAAAACTTATCGTAAAGGAAGAGATGGTGTTGAAACAAAGAACCGTATTCACGCATTACATTTACGAGTCCCGTGCCGTGGAAATTTTTGACAAGATCCGACAGGCTTGGGCTTCCTGGTTGATTGCTTATCACCATGGATTGCGATGAGAGGATTGGACGATCTCATACAGCGAGGCGAAACGCCTGATTACGAAGTTTGTATTTGAAGATGCTGCTATCGTACACGTCAAAGGACGCGAGAAACGAACGTGGCTGTAGAACTTGCTTCTGGATGATGAGCGAGAATGCATGTACATCGAAACTTTGGATGCAGTTTACAAAGACATGGAATCTTTATCTAATCTAGATGTTACTAATACTATACGAAAACATATTAAGAATTGAGCGTTACAAAATATTGAAAATATATAACTGGTAGTTGCAAAAGAATTTTTTAAGTAAAAATACGTTGACGTATTTATTATATATTTCTTTTCCCTTCCTTTGTAATACATGTATGAACGTATGTATAAACGTATGTATGTACGTATAAACATATATATAAACGTACGTATGTACACATAAACGTATGTATGAACATACGTATGTATAAATGTATGAACGTATATATGTATTAACGTATGTACGTATAAACGTACGTTTAAACATATGTATGCATGAACATATGTATATTCGTACGTATGAACGTACAAATAAATATATAAACATATGTATAAACGTATGTATAAACGTATGTATAAACTCGTGACAAATAAAATTCGTAAAAAGACGTGATAAAACGTGTCACGACACGTTCGAAATTCTAAGAAAGAGGGAGAGGCCTGCCTCCCCTCTTCGACTCCAAAAGTATTACCATATACATCATAGTTTACGCAGATGCAATCAGTCTTGCGATACCCGCTTGTATGAACGGTTGAAAAAATGTTCTTCGCTAAAGAGAGCAGTGCATCGTACGATGTGAAGAAGGAATATAACATGTAAGTTTCAACGTTCTATACACAAAAAGTAACGTTCTTTAACATTATGTATGTACACTGTACGGAGCATCGTGTGGTGCATTTACTGAACAGACGTTACGATCTGACGAATACGGACTACAAATTTTTAGAAATTGGAATCAACGTTGGCCCACCGAGTTACGTGGAGGTCGCCCTTGAAGATCATAGCGGACACGAACTATCGCTGTCTCTCGAAACGTGGAAGAGCCTCTACGAATAGCGAGGGAATATTTACAAGATGTTTCGAAACGAATACAAGGATAATTTTATAAGCGTTGGACCGCTTAACCGTCAGTGTTTGCATGCTGAACGATGCTACGCTCGTACGTCTCGATTTTTCCACAACGCTATGCCGTATGTTTGACTTTGACGGATATCGATTCGAACGATTAGACTCATCGATATGGTCGATGTCAAAAATACGCGATTCTCTAATATCGTGTCTGAGAACGCTATACGCGATAGCGACATCTTCAATGGACATCAGCTTATCGATTGCAAGCTATTAGCTTTAATTTTTAGTACGTACAAAAAAATCAGTGTAACAAGATGTGAATAAAAAAATTTTCGTTTGCATCACTACATACATATTTATTTTCTTTTACTTCTCATCCATTTTATTCTTTGCCTCGATGTACTAATAAAAAAACCGTATTGAAAAAACTGCGTTATAAAAGAAAGGACTTTTACTCTATTAATTCATTTCTTCCGTCCGTTCTTCGATATCACGTTACACACACCGACATCGTCGCGCTCTATCTTTTTCTAACATGCGAGCTCTTGTTACCTACGCATTTTTTATGTCTAAAGTTCTATAGTTCTATATTCTGCAAACAATTATGATCTTAAATGTTTCGTATGCAGCGCAAATGTAAATGTATCCTAGATAGCCTCGTTATGGCAAAGGATGCTTCTTAGCGTCAGTCATTGCCGAATCTCTGCGCGAGCATATTAAATATAATGAAGAGTTTGCACCGTGAATAATTTTTTTTATAAACTTGCAAAAGTATTTTATTATTTAACGTTAATGATAGAATATTTTTGCACGTTTACGTGATTAAGTAAAAAAATTATTTTTACAGTGCAGTTATATTATACATGATGGGTGATCAATAACAAAAAGTTGTGGCGACTGCCTGCACCTCTTCCACGGGTTCCATCATTCAACATGATGAGAGTATAACAATTGATCTAACTCGATTACCTGTCGATGAAATAGAATTATTCCCCCGAGATTGCCGATGAGGTGGATGATCTCACTCAAATATGTATCAGTAAAATTGAGTTCGACAATCTCGATGAGGTTATGGAGAAAAAAGATGAAGAGGAAGAGGATGAGGAAGAGGAGACTGCCTCCTGAATTTATGACATTCCTCAGAATGGGAGAGGTGGTGAAAGAGGAAGAGGAAAAGGCTGTGGAAGAGGAAAAATATGAGGCAGAAAAAGAGGATGAGGAAGAGGAAGAGAAGAAAGTGGAAGGCGTGGAAAAGAATTGGAATTATAAGTATCATAAATTTATATGTAAATTTCTCTTCTTATATATATTTCATGCTAATGTAATGCTTTTTGCATTACAGAAACAATGGCGTCAACCCCACAAATTTTTAAAATTTTTTATGTTTATTTTTTTTTCTTTTAATTAATTTTTTTTCATTTTTTTATTATAATAAAATTTTATGTAGTGCGAAAGCAATATATGTAAATTACATTATTTATGCTTTGCATCTATTCGTTTCTTTCCTTCTTTTTTATCTCCGCGCTAATAAATTATGCTCGTCGAGCATCATCGCGCTCGATGGTACTGTTACGCCCGTATTAAGCATTTGATCTCTTTAAATTATTAAATAAAAAAAAGTATGATAAAATATTTTTGCACGCGAGAACAAAATACAACGGGAGCGACAACGCGGTGGGAAAGATGATGACAGATAAGAAGAAGATAGATAGTAAGTGTATGCAAGCTTTTGTTACCGATGCATTTTTGAAGAAGACGACGGCAATGGATGGCGCTAGGGGACGAAAAAAATACGGAATGCATAGCGGAATGTCAGCATGCGTATCATGTTTATATAATTTATCGACCGAAGTCGATATGTTTACACAAACATAGGACCCTGGTTATCATTGTTTACATAAACAGCGATACTGGTCCCCCTTAGAGGACCACAGTTAAAATCCGCCTACTAATATACCTACTAATATATCTACTAATACCTACTAATACATTGCCTAAACTCATTTTTGAAAAGAGAATGGGAACAGACAGACTTTATTGTCGCTGACGTTGATCCCTTAGATATAAAAAAAGATTCGATATCGTCAAAGTGCATTCTTATATGTGTGTCATTGCATAGTTTAATATAAGTAATTACACTGAAAATTAACTTGCATATTTGTAAAGTAAAATTCCACATTGATCCACAGGAAAAAATAAATGTATAAAAAAATAAAAACATAAAAATAAATGATATATGAAAATAATGAAATAGAAAACGCATGAAGGAAAGAGAGATCTAATACATCAATTGCTCAATGAATAGTTACCGCTGCAGTCATCGCAAAAAACATTTGTGAGGATATTATTAGGTGTATAACTTTGCTTCCGCCGTTTTCCTATAGATGGCTTTAGCGATAAGTAGTGGTCGAAATAAATAGATCATAGACGTTATACAATAAACTTGGGTATCTGTCAACATAATCCTATAGAAACATTAGTCGATTTGTGTCTGCATCATAAAGTTATTCTCGATTGAAAATGTCAGTTTACGAGCCAAATTCTCGTCATTTGCGGGAGGTTTTAATTTTCTGTTTCAATATGAAGAAATCTGCGGCTGAGGCTCATCGAATGCTCTCAAATACTTATGGTGAGGCCGCTATTAGTAAAAGAACGTGTCGTGAGTGGTTTCAACGCTTCAAGAACGGTGATTTTGACGTCGAAGACTGGTATAGCGATGGAAGAGAGAAAGTTTTCGAAGAATTGGAAGCATTACTTGATCAAGACTCGTGTCAAAATCAAAAAGAATTGGCACGATCATTAGGAGTGACTCAACCAGCCATTTCAAAACGCCTCAAAGCCATGGGAATGATTCAGAAGCAAGGAAATTGGATTCCGTACGAGTTGAAGCCGAGAAATATTGAACGGCGTTTGTTTGCTTGTGAACAGCTGTTGAAAGGCAAAGACGGAAGGGATTTCTGCATCGCATTGTGACATTGGGGACGAAAAATGGGTTCATTACGATAACCCCAAGCGCAGAAAATCATGAGGAGTTCCCGGCCATCCTTCCACGTCGACGGCCAAACCGAATATTCACGACTCCAAGGTCATGCTCTGTATTTTGTGGGACCAGCTCGGCGTAGTGTATTATGAGCTGTTAAAAACCAACTGAAACAATCACAGGCGATTGGTATCGAACACAATTGATGCATTTGAGCCGAGCATTGAAAGACAAACGGCCGCAATATACAACGAGAGACACGATAAAGTGATTTTGCAGTATGATAATGCTCGATCCCATGTTGCGAAAGTGGTCAAAACATATTTGGAAACGTTGAAATGGGAAGTCCTACCCTACCCACCATATTCTCCAGACGTTGCTCCCTCTGATCATCACTTGTTTCGATCAATGGCACACGGCCTGGCTGACCAGCACTTCCGGTCTCATCAAGAAGTAAAAAATTGGATCGATTCGTAGATCGCCTCAAAAGATGATCAGTTTTTTCGACACAGGATTCGTATGCTGCCCGAAAGATGAGAAAAAGTGGCCAGCGATGGACTTTGAATCATAAATGTATAACCAGTTTTTTACAATAAAGCCTCGAATTTCGGAAAAAAAACGGCGGAAGCAAAGTTCTACATCTAATAGTTATTGTCAAATGAATTTTAAACATTGAACAGTTTCCTGGTGAAAATTTTTCTCATAATTTTTATATGAATTTTTCAGAAATACTAAGAAATATTCGAAAAGTTTACATCTTCTTTCAGAATTCTTCATACAAGTGAATTCTAAAATCGCCAAATACAGAACATGACCTTGGAGTCGTGAATATTCGGTTTGGTCGTCGACGTGGAAAGATGGCCGGGAACTCCCTATGATTTTCTGCGCTTGGGGTTATCGTAATGAACCCATTTTTCGTCCCCAATGTCACAATGCGATGCAGAAATCCCTTCCGTCTTTGCCTTTCAACAGCTGTTCACAAGCAAACAAACGCCGTTCAATATTTCTCGGCTTCAACTCGTACGGAATCCAATTTCCTTGCTTCTGAATCATTCCCATGGCTTTGAGGCGTTTTGAAATGGCTGGTTGAGTCACTCCCAATCGTGCCAATTCTTTTTGATTTTGACACGAGTCTTGATCAAGTAATGCCTCCAATTCTTCGAAAACCTTCTCTCTTCCATCGCTATACCAGTCTTCGACGTCAAAATCACCGTTCTTGAAGCGTTGAAACCACTCACGACACGTTCTTTTACTAATAGCGGCCTCACCATAAGTATTTGAGAGCATTCGATGAGCCTCAGTCACAGATTTCTTCATATTGAAGCAGAAAATTAAAACCTCCCGCAAATGACGAGAATTTGATTCGTAAACTGACATTTTCAATTAAGAATAACTTTATGATGCAGACACAAATCGATTAATGTTTCTATAGGGTTATGTTGACAGATGATCAAGTTTATTGTATAATGTCTATGATCTATTTATTTCGATCACCTGTGGCTATTGGATCACGTGCTACGCAATGGCGCCGGTGGTTGCCAACCACGGCGAAGGACAAATGGCGGGAAATCGTTAGGTTGAGAATGAGCGCTACGCACTGCTTCTGATTTTTATGCCATGAGGCGATTTAATACACACTTAATATCTAACTAACTAAATACTAAATACAAATGTAGATTAGAAAGTAGAGATGTGATTGCGCGTGTAAGACGGCTCGGATACCGGCATCGTGTCGCGGACAATACTAGAACTATGAAAATACACTCTAAGAATTTATCTGACGACGCTAACAATTATCACAGACATGAATAATGATCGGTATCGGTCTCGCGGAATACACAAAGTAATTCGGAACCTCAACTTCCGAGTTCTAACTTACTGACTATTGCAGAGACTTACACGAGGTCTGCACGCGGCACGCCATGACACCAGAGAGAGCGAAAGGAAGAAGTAACGGAAAGAACGACCGCATCAGCGCCGCGACGGACGCATGCAGCGCCGCCACTGGCGCTCGCAGCGCCGCAGCTAACGTTCGCAGCGCCGCGACCAACGCTCGCAGCGCCGCGACTAACGCTCGCAACGCCACACACCACTTACCGCTAAAGCCATCTATAGGAAAACGGCGGAAGCAAAGTTATATACCTAATATACTTTAAATGTTAAAAAAGAATTGTACGTTTACGTTATTCTGTGTGAAATTAATAAACAATATTGCTCCACGATCATGCATTTTAGTCGCAGTATAAAGAACTTGGATTTCGTGCTTAATCGCAGTAATACATGGTGTACCAAGCCATAACAGATATATAAACACATCAATGTGTGTGATTCGAAGTTTGATTACGTAAATTTAAATCTTCCTACATGTCATTGTACGATTCATGATGTTACTAATGTAACATACAGCGAAGCTCATTCATACATAGATATTGTAGAACATATATTACTTCAATGTCATAAAATGTAATTATGATATCTATATTAAAGTAAAATCGTATAGAGGCGAAATTGAAGTAACTTTTGACACATATAGAGGCGAAATTGAAGTAACTTTTGATTAAAATAATAATTTAAAATAAATATAATGTTATAAAATAATAATTTTTAATGATAACTTGGAAAATGTTGCTGGAAAATGTGAAACGATGAGCACTAATTAGTGAGACTTATGGTGACATTACTGATTCAGTCAGTTAGCTCACTACATACGCTGAGGATTCTGTGGAATGCGAAGTTTCTAGAAATTCGTGATGGGGCTCACTACTTAAAAAAAGAGACTTACGATACATAAGTCTTATTATATTAGTCGCTCTTTGGATCGCTCCTACTACATAGAGCAGATTGCTTTTATTGTATCAGAGTATATACTACCCTTGAAAATGTCTTACGTTATGAAATATTACGTAATTCAACAGGATGAGGTGTGCGAGAAACAGTAGTTTATTCAATTTTTATAAAATTTTGATTATACATTTTATACGTTATGTATTTTTCTAAGGTCTATTTACATACATTTTTTCTATTTTCTACAGTACATCTTCTCATATATCTTCGAAACCTCGCTACATACCTCATCTTGATAAGGAGATATACATTGACATTGACAGCGTATAAGTTCTTGGACATCGGGATCGTCGTGGAACGTCTCATGTAGAAATTGCGATCTGCGACAATCGAGGCAACCGCATAATTCTGCCCCATGCTATGTGGAAGGCATTCATCGAGAGACGTGCAGATATTGAGCGATTAATGCAGTCAATTGTCCCATCATCATCATCATCGATTCAAGATCTGAATATAGATCTTGTTAAAGTATGTGATACGAAAAATGTAAAATTGTCATTGTATGATACATGCTTGTACATGAAACCAACAACTGTACTCTTCTTATTTGAGTTCGAGCAATGTGTCGAGCATGCGTACTATAAACTAAGTCAATGTACGCATGGTGTTAATAAAAAATTCAAATATTTTGTATCATTTTTAAGACAAAATTGTATTACTAATAAACGCGATGCTGCAAACACTTTGCACAAAATTTATGATAAAAATTATATTATAGGATGTGAACTAGTAGTCTATAGTTTAAATTATATTATACGTGCTGCATTAAATATTAGATAAACAAATCGCAGATAAATAAATCTATATTAAAAAATATACATATTTCTTTGAAAATTTATCTTTTCCCTAATCTCTTCATCATTCCCTCTTTATATGTGCGGGAATGCACCGCGCGGAAAGATTCGAGTGAGAGAACGGCACACGGTTGATATGATACACGACAGTAAAGAGAACTCCGTTTCTTTGTAATTTAACAAAAGAATTTTCTTTAATATGCACAGTTACAAATTCAGAAAATATAATTAATTAAATATTAGATTAACAGAATATTAAATGCGATCATCTTTTCCAAATTGTATTTGGAATCGCGGTGATGGAAAATCTCGGCGATTTTCTCGGCACTTCTCGAAAAGATCTGTCTTATAGCGGTTTTCACTAAGCGGTTAGCACGGCGGTTTTACGAAACGATATAGTAGCGAGACTATGACTCTAAGAACTCTAAGCAGGAGGAACGGCGAGATCGACGCATTTATTGCTTTCGGCCTAGGCTTTCTTCTTGGGAAAAATCCAATAAAATTTTACCACAATCGTAATTATTGCGTGGCATTAGTTGTACAAAATTGATTGGCGCTTTGGATTCTTTTCTAACGACGTTCAACGTAACAGTCATGCGCGACAGAAAATCCGTACGTGGGATTGGTGACAGCGCGTGACGTATTCGTCGGAGCGCGGCGCTCGCGTGCGCGAATTGAATTGTTCTAGAACTTTCGATTGTCCGTTGCCGGTGCCTGTTTGCGTGTACCGAATTGTTTTAAAAAGACTAAAGAACGACGAATCCCTGACTTTGACGAGGATTAAGGTCAGGCTCGAGATGAAATCACGAGCTCACCTTATGCGTGCGTTCAATAACAATTACTGTCGGTCGATCGAAAGAGTTCTTACTTTTTTTCCGAATTACCGATCTCAAACATTATATTTTTGTAAAAATAAATTACTTAATAAGAAAGCGCGTCCAGTTGATCGACTTATACCATTAAAATATTATTAAAATTGTGCTCATATCATTCTATTGTAAAATTGCATCATGAAAGTGCATCATAAAATGAATACCATATCTTTTTAATAAAATCGTGCGAGAGAATATATACGAAAAATTTGTGACTATTATATGCCAAAATTATATTATTTATATAACAATAAATGTGATGCATTAAAAGATTGCGTGAAGTTTATGATGAAACTTCAATCATGGAGTGTGAATTAGTAATGTGTGCTCCAGATGAAATTGTATACACTGCGTTACATTTAAAGTAAGCAATAAATTAATGTTTTATAGAAAAAAAATGTATAATATGATACTTCTATATTACTGAACTTTTTAAATTATTTTCAATCTCCTTTTTCCCTGCCTCTATTCGGCAGTTTAGAATTATATACGGTAAGAAAGCGTCCAATTTTTCCTCAAATAAGTTAATCAAATTATTAAAATAAAAATTGAATAATAAGAAATTATAATTTTAATCTCTATTTCTCTCTGGGTTTTCTAAAATATATTTTTCACTCACTTCTATGACACCATCTGCTTATCACGTAACTTTGAAACCCGCACATTCCTGTTTCTCCTTACCGCAAGTAGAAAAAAACCTTTTTTCTCTATAGTTATTTAGAATTAATTAATAATATGATAGCTATTCAGTAAGACGACGTAGTACAATAAGTGTTCGATAACTACTCAATAATAGTTTAAAATGATTTGATAATTAGGGATGCTCAGCTATTTGTTATTACATTATTAGGTGTTGGAATTAATTCGTAGCGTTTTACAAGTGATGGGAAGTACTTTCATTAATGTATTTTTTAATGCTCATGTGAAATAAATAACATTCTTTCATTAAAAAACGCTACGAATTAATTCCAACACCTAATACATTACTAAAAATATTATTATTGGAATACAAATAAGTTTCCGTTTTTTATCAAAAATTAAGCATTTATTGTGAAAGAACTGTACATAATGTTTTATTGAAAGTATTATCGCTAGCCACTACTTTTTCCCATCTTTCTGGTAGCGTACGGATACCGCGTTGGAAGAACGCTTCATCTTTTAAGGCTATCCAATTATCGATCCAATTTTTGGTATCTTCATATGATGTGAAGTGCTGCTCAGACAGGCCATGCGTCATCGATCGAAATAGATGGTAATCGGAAGGGGCAATGTCTGATGAATACGGAGGTTGGGGTAGAACTTCCCAATTGAGTGCTTACATGTAGGTTTTGACCGCCGCAACATGTGATCGAGCATTATCATGCAGGAGAATAATTTTGTCATGCCTGGAGTAGTAGTGGGTACGTTTTTCCTTGAGTGCTCGGCTCAATCTCATCAATTATGTTCGGTAGAGAACCCCAGTAACAGTTTCGTTCGATTTGAGCAACTCATAATACACGACACTAAGCTGATCCCACCAAATACACAACATGAGTTTTTTTTCCATGAATATTCGGCTTAGCTGTCAATGTTGAAGCATGGCCAGGTGATCCCCATGATTTCCTCTTCTTTGAGTTATCGTAGTGGATTCATTTTTCAGTTACTATACGATGCAAAAAAACCCTTTCGTTTATGCCTGAGCAGCATTTCACATATGGAAAATCGGCGTTCAACGTTTCTCGGTTTCAGTTCATATGGAACCCAATTCCCTTGCTTTTGAATCATTCCCAATGATTTCAAACGATGTGAAATTGCTTGTTGAGTCACTCCTAATGTAAGTGCAAGTTCTTTTTGAGTTTGGCACGAATCTTTATCCAATAATGCTTCCAATTCCGCATCTTCGTACACTTTCGGCCTTCTGGCCTTTCGTTCTTTGTCTTCGACGTCAAATTCACCGTTCTTAAACTTTTGAAATCACTCAACTTAAGGCAGCCTCACAATATGCTTCTACAAGCAATCGAGCCTCAGCTGCAGATTTCTTCAAATTAAAGAAGTAAATCAAAAGTTCCCGCAAATGACGCTTATTCGGCTCAAAACTCGGCATTTTCGCACAAAAGAAAATATATGATGCTGATATAAAATCGCTAGTATTTCAAGGTTATGTTGTTGACAGATGTCCAACCTTACGATATAACGTTTTACATCAGACAATTTTAACCATAGTTTGCTAGTGGCGCCGTGTTTTGTCAAACGGCGGAAACTTATTTGTACTCTCAATATAATTAGTTGCTAAATTATATATAAAATAATCTAACTAATAAATTAAGTAATATCATAAAAAAATCGTAAAACAAATATCATATTTATTTAATAAAATTGTGAGCAAGAAGGAAAAAGAACGTGGGAGAGAAAATAACGGGAAGAAGAAAGACCGCGAATACTATAAGTATAGAACCACAATGAGTAAGAAAGAGAGCACGAATACTATGGCGAGTACTATACGACTACAACGGATGGGACATCACTATTTGGCAATGTCGCAATGCATCTCGATCTATAAATTTTATATATCATTATGCATACTATTTGACAATGTCGCAATGTATCAAAATTACATTCATGATATCATCGCGAAACATGTCGTATTAACACGTCGAATGTCATTAAAAGAAAATCTTTTATTAGAAGGTGCTTGCATTTTTTATCTCTCGCTTATGTTGATTGAATAATTCCGTATGCATTCCTGAAGAAATGTGGTGGAGGGGAAACTTAGAAAGAGCGAATGTTACTGCATCAGTCGTTCAGACGGATCGCTACTGCAACGCTTTCCAAGCATGTACGATTCCTTGAGATTTTACGTTCCTATTAAAGAGTTTTATAAATAATAAGTTTTTATTTTATACATTTTTTTTTATACCTTTTCTCTACAGTTTGTTTATTTGTTTTCCTTTTTTTTCTATTATATAGATATAGATTTTTGGAAAAGTTGTTGGGCGGCGGCGGGTGGCAGCGGCGGGTGATGAAAAAAATACGGAATACATAGCGGAATGTCGCGTATCATGTTTATGTAATCCATCGATCAGAGTTCTATGTTTATACAAACATCACTGTCGACTGGGGACCTACGTCTTCGCGCCTACGAGTACCCCCCGCGTCATCGTGTATCCTAGTTCAGAGGAAAGTACCCCTCGCAGTTAAAACCGCTACAATATATCCTGTTAAACGCAGAGAGCAATTGTTTTTAAACTCATGTATATATATATATATATGTGTATATATATATATATATATATATATATATATATAAAGATGCAGAAGAAAGTTTTTATATACATATTATTTCTTCTGCAGAACATCTTTTTGTAATAATCATACACCTATCATACACCTCGTATACATTAGGAAGAAAATTTACACTGACTCCTACAGCTTACAAATACCTGGATGTCATGAGACCTATGTTTAAATTTTGTGGAAATTGCAATTAGCGACAACCAGGGTTACAACATAATTTTGTCTCGTGCAATGTAGCGAACTTTCATCGAAAGATGCGCGGATATTGAGCAGTTCGTGCAATCAATCGAACCTTCATCATTGTCAGTCCAAAATCTATGATAGAAATCGTAAAAATGTGTGAATGTGGTCAAATTAACACTGCGCGATACATGTCTGTATATGAAGCCGTCAATCGTGCTTTTAATATTCAAATTTTAACATTGCGTCGAGAACGTATACTCTGAACTGTGCCAGTATATGCATATCATCAATGAAAAATTTAAATATTTTGTAACACTTTTATGTGAAAATTGTACCATCGAATATAAATGTGATGCTGTATCTTTTGCGCAAAATTTAATAAAAATAATAAATATCAAATATAGAGTGTGAATTAATAGTTTATGCTTTAGATAATATTGTAAACAGTGTGAAAAATAAATGTACATTTTATTGCTAGTCGGAAGCAGGTGTTTAAAATTCGATTTATTATTAACTAAATTAAATTAAATTAATGTCCTTAAATTAATTTCCTGCTTATAAATATTGTAAGAATTATATATTGTAAAATTACGTTATATATAAAAATAAATGCATATTTAAACTATATATCTGAGTATATGACATTATTCGATCCTTTTTTATTTTCGCAGCGCTATCATATTACGCGCGCTGCTATCATTTTCGCGTTCGACTGTACTGTAACGATTACGACCATATTAAGCGTTTTCTCTATTTAATTCATTAAATAAAAAACGTATGATAAAATATTTTTGCGAGAACAAGATACAATGGGAGCGACAATGCGGCAGAAAAGATGATGAAACATAAGAGGAAGAGAGATAGGAAGTATATGAAGTATGTATTTGCAAGCTTTTGTTACCTTTGCATTTTTAGAGAAGTTGACGGAAGGCGGCGAGCGGCGGCAGCAGGTGACGAAGAAAATATGAAACGCATAGCGTCATCACGCATGTCACGTTTATGTAATCCATCGATCGGAATCCTATGTTTATATAAACATAGGATTCTGGTTATGACTGTTTATATAAATAGCGATGTCGGCAACCGGGGATCTTTCCCTACGAGTATCCTCTCGCGTCATCGAGTACCCTCCGCGCCCCACAACTCCTTCAAAGGACCGTAGTTAGAATCGCTACAGTATACCTACTGATATTCCTTAAAGACAGTCTCGACCCTGTTAAATGCAGAGAACAATTGTTTTTTAAACTTATGTGCATGTACAGAAATATGATAAGGACCTAACAGCGACCCATGCCTAGCGGCTAGGCTGAGTGTAATGGCGCGCCGGCAGGGTGACGAAGCGACATTGCCTCATTTTCCGAGCGCTTACTCCCAAACGAATGCGTGTCCCATTACGTCCTTTTGAAGTAACAAAATAGAGATCTGGAGCTACATTTTAAGTTATATTAAAAGAAAATCGAAACTGACCTTTTAATCACACCGTCATTTTAAAAACTTAAAAACGGACAGAAATCGTCAAAAACGGTTTGATTAGGTTTGATTAAAAAAAGAAAGTATTTTCACGTGAAAAAGCATTCAATTTTCTAAAAAAATGTCAATATTTCATTTTCAAACTTGTCTTTCATACCCACTAACGACAAGCGAAAAAAGCGCTGCAAAATTCCAAAAATTGATGGCCCTATAGTTCGGTAATCAGTTAGCCTAAGGGTCTATTATTCGACATAGAGTCTTTATTCATCAAATTGTTCAAGCTCAAGCAATATGAACGAAATCCATAAAATTTCGTAAAATGGATGGCTGGCTTGACATGATATGCACCCATGTGAAGCTGGCCCCCCAACTTTTGAAAAAATTAATTTTCTATAGCTATTCGATTGCACATCGTTTACACATTTATGTACACTTTGAATTTTCGTTTGCACACTTCTAATAAGAAAGTTATTAAAAAAACAGTTTTGGGAGGCTAACTTTAGTTCCCCAACTTCGAGCACATTGGATCGAAAAGATCTCCAATCAATAGATGTTTGTTTGCACATTTCGAAACAAGTCGATTTTTCGTTTGCACACCTTTATTTTAAAAGTTATTAACAAATGAGCGTTGGAGGGCCAACTTCATACTACGTAAAAATTCGTTTCCGCGGTTTGAATTTAATAAAATGGAGTTCAAAATACTAATCAATAGGTTTTCGTTTCGTGCACATTCCGAAACAATTAGATTTTTTGTTTGCACATCTTTACTTAAAAAGTTATTAACAATTAAAATTTCGAGAAGGATTCAAAGCAACAAATAAGTTTAAATCGCACCTACTATGCTCAAAATGGCATGAATCAGATAGATTTTCATTTGTACATTCCGAAATTAGTCTATTTTTCATTCGCACGCTTTAAAAGTTATTAAAAAAAAATGTTGAGTATCAAATTGAGTGTTCACTCGGCAAAAATTACATTTTTCAGATAAATGTTATTGACAATTATTGTTTCGACTTCGCTATATAAATTCGAAACAGGAATATTACGTTTAAATTGGTAATAAAATGAATATCATTACACTTTGATATAATTTTTAAACTACAAGTGTTCAAACGAAAATCAATCGATTGAGATCTTTTCGATTCAATTTGCTCAAAATTAGGGGGCTAATGTGAAGTTAGTCCCCCCCCAAATTGTTTTTTAAAAAATTTATTAACTAGAAGTATGCACACGAAAATTCAAAATGTGCAACCGACGAGCAATCGAATGAGCTATAAAAAATTAATTTTCTTAAAAGTTGGGGAGCCAATTTCACATAGTTATGAAATGCCCCATATATAGTATACCTATGCATAATTCACATTGAATTATTTAAACTATAGAAATCAAAGCCTTAAACGGTTTAATTAGATCTTAAATGCTTGTATGATTCTTGTGTGAATTTATATAATATATTATATAATATATAATATATTTATATAATATATAATACATTATATGGGGACTACGTATGTACGCGCACCAAAACAATTTTTCGGTCTTGAAAACGTTAACTCTACTAAACTACCATAGTAATATCACGAGATAAATTGGCTAGCAATTTAACAAATTTTTGATGCTTATTCGCATCTTCGAAACGATCTTAATAATGTTGAACATTAAAATTTGTAAATTACTACTATATTAAAATCTGTAAGGTCTAGGTAGTCTAAAAGCTTAGGACACTCGCACGGAATGCAAGGGATCCGGGTTCGACTACCGGCCGAGGTAATATTTTTCGCAATAAGAATTAATTAGTTACAGATTTTAATTTTATAGTTTGTGTTATCACAAACGTATGTTTGTGTTATCGCATACGGTTCTATAATATATTATTTATATTGAATTATTTAAGCATTAAAGATCCAGCTTCGACCGGTATAAGCTTCTAGTTTATCGTTTGTATTGTAAAATTGATACTTGTAACTGTTTTTTCACAAAAAATTCACGAACAATCGTCGATTTTGTGATCCTCCGAATTATCTGATCTCCTTAAAGTAAATATCACTAAATACAAAACCGACATGTATGCACACAACATAAATAATACAGATTCACAAAGCAATTTAATATAAAAATAGATCAACATATTTTTGACAAATAGGAGAAACCAGGGCTGGTTGTTACAGTTTTTGATTAGTGATTTAAAAAAAAAGGGGATGCCTGATTTTAAAGTATTATGTACGTTATAATACCTGTATACCTGTACATTCTTTAGGTATTTAAAAATATATTACTCATAAATTCATCATATTGTAAAAATATGTTATTTAATTTTAAATGAAACTGCAAAAATGTGATAATTAACCACGTGTCCTGGGGTGATTGTCACATGTTCTAGGATTGACAGTAGCATATTTGTTATGGACAACACATAAAAAATAAAATTTTTATTTTAATATTAGTTTTATATTTTGAGAAATAGTAGTAATTATGGTATTAATCCAAATAGAATAATTATTTTAATTATAAAATATGTAATTTATTTTTATACCTAGTTTTATACATAGTTTCTGTATGAAAAATAAAAAAACTATATGTATATCATATGTATATTATATGAAATATAAGATATTTGGAAGTATATTCCCTAAAAATATTAGGTGCGCAACTAAATTCTCGCTGTTATTTTGATGAAAATGCAACTTTATTGTGAAAAAATGGCTTGGAAATGGCTTGGCGGGTAACTCCTAATACTGAAGCAAGCTCTTCTTGCATTTGGCACGGATCCTCGAGCAATGCCTCCAATTCAGCATCTTCGAAGGTTTTTGGCCTTCCTTCACGCGGACGGTCGTCAACATCGAAATCACCGTTTGAAACGACGGAACCAATCTCGGCACGTTGTTTCACTTAGAGCAGCATCTCCGTAAACTTTTTGGAGCTCTCTATGCAGCTCTCTTCAGCCGCCGTTTTCTTCGAATGAAAGAAGAAAATCAATACTTCCCGCATATGACGATTATTTGGAACAAAATCAGACATTTTCACACAACCAAAGGAATATGACGTAAAAACAAAATCACTAATGTTTCAAAGCGGTTTGTTTACCATATGTCTAAGCTTGGTTCATGACGTTTAGGTTATGTCAGAATCGATCAGCACTTACTGCTGGAGCCATCTGTTGACAAACAGCGGGAACTTAGTTGCGCACCTATGTTCTCTAAAGATATTAAAATTAATTACCTCATCTTGTTTTTAATCTACCCCTCACTGCCATTTTTAATAGAAAAGATTGTATTTACAAACTTTATCAGGATAATGATTAATTAATTGTAGCACAGATCTTTTAAGCATGTAATTTTCTGTGAATACAGATATTACGATTAATAATGTCAAAATAAGAAAAATTTACTCATCAATTTCATTTTATTAAAAATCTTTATATATAATATATACAATGCTTGTGGTACAAATCATTTTACACAACAAATTAATATTACATCAGCAATCTAAAAAATTTTTCTGCTACATCCTGTTTGAGTTATAAGCATTTTGACAATCAACCCCATATCACAGCTCCGGTCTCCCCTACAATAAGAAAATAGTTAAAATTACAAAATTTAATGTAAAAAAACCGAAATGTTTATGTATTTTAAATAAAATATAATTTGCACTCGTACAGCAACTAAAAGGTTGCAACACTCTTATTTAAATAAGTTTCGGAATGCAATCTACTCACTGAGTGATTGGTTCTTATTTTACTTGATTAAACCATAAGTAATAATTAATCGCTCGATGAGTAGGCTGCATTCCGAAGCTCATTGGAAATAATGTGTTGCAATCTTTTTTAGTTGCTGACTGTACATCCTATGCTGGCTTTAAGAGGCTTCACATTTTAAATTGATTCATTGGAGTCTTTGGTAGTTTCTCAAATTTAATATATCTTTATTTTAATTTTAATTATTTGAGCCCTTTATCTGTTTCCTTATTTTAATATATCTTCTTTATCGATGCAGCATAGTTATCTTTTATACACAAATTAGCTACCAAAAAGACACGTTCTATTATATGTATTACAACTGCAGTGATGTAACAGTTGCGGTATTGTTTAATGCATACTTTTAAGCAGTGCGTACTCTTGGATAGTCTTATCCTATCTTTTATTGTTTCTTTAATGTTTTAAATTTTTAGTAAAATCGTTCTTATTAGATTAAGTATGTTTTAAATACTTACAAGAGGAACACACCAGGTGACGGTGTCGGGGATTTTGATGTGTTTTTACGAGCTGTTCTTGAGCGAAGAAAAACTATACGTGTCCGGCTATTTTAGCCATTGATTCATAGTTTCGAAGAAATCGATTTTTTAAATTATTGTAATAATTTGAAAAATGTATTGTATATAAAAATATTATTATCGTTACAAATTTCATTTTATTTCATTAAATATTAATAAAATTATACCTGAGTGGATAATTCTAAATTTCGGATGATGATTCTGAACGTGGTAAGTAGACCGTGTGTAAGTCGAAATGTTGCTCACTTCAATAAGCATTCGACTTACTCGCGCGCGCAGCAATTTTTCGAACTAAAGAAGTATTTCAATAAAATTTATTATCATGGAATAAATGTTCATGATAAAATCGCATTTGCTAATAGAGTAGAAAATGCGATTATTGCCAAGACAAAACATCTTTGTCATTCTTAAAACAAAATATAATTGATGAGCTGAAAATTTGTGGTCAAATGTTATACAAACTACAACTGGCTGAAAAAGTGGAAAGTTCCAAATTATGTGAAAGAGCAGAGATTATTGGAAAGAAAATTGCAGAATTTGTAACAAAAATAATTCGTGATTTTCATTTCGAAGCAGATGAAGAATTACTTTTGGAAAAATGCATCACAAAAGAAGATATTAATACGATTAATTCTAATATTCTATTACTAATTTATTACATTGACAATTGATAATTAATGAATTATTACTGAAAATAATAATTGCTTATTTAACATTACATTATTTGAAATATACAGGGTGCGCCAAAATCCGGACAAATTTCAATTCAAATTTTCCGCTATACTGTGCCTCCGCCAGAGATTGTTATTGGCGTCCAAGAAAGCCTGATGCTTCTAGTAAACAGTCATATTCTCAAAATGGCCGCGATGTTGCAACCAAGTGCGGAATATAATCGAAGAGCCGCGATCATCGAAGACCTTCGCGCCGGCCGCTCAGCAACGGAAATAATTCGGTTCTTTGGATACCCGAGATCCACTGTTTATGACGTTGTGGCAAAATATACAGCTTTAGAACAGTCCAACGAAGGTTCCAGTATGCCAGCGAGGAAGAGTCACTCGAAAGAACGCACCGCGAGGATCCCTGCAGTCGTTGAAAGGGCTCAAACACTGATTTCGGATGACCCAAGGCAATCGTTGCGAAAATTAGCATCGATTGTTGGTGTAAGCGAACCAACAATGCGTCGAATTGCCGAGGAGGACCTTCGATACAAATCATACACATTAAAGAGGCTCTCTGAGGCTGTCACGACAAGGAATTGTTCGATTTGTTCGGATTTTGATGACGCACTCTGTATTATATAAATTATTAATTAATTTTAATGTAATGAATATAACATTATGATTCGTTAAAGAAATTAAAAATTAATTTCATTTATCAATAATTAATAAAATGTATTTTGAATTATTAATTATGAATAATTTATAATATATAATTATAACAATTATAACGTTATAATTATAACGTGGTTTATAAATGAAAAATTAACAAAAAGAAGAGCATAAAACTATAGCACAAGATATTCTTTGTGATATTTAATATATAATTACATTTATAAATTAGACATTTCGGCCACAATCTGCCACTTTCAGTAAAATTACATCCATAAAACACAGAATTTACATAAATTTAACATTAAATTCAGCGTCCATAAATATAAATATACATCAATGCATTCTTCCTTTTGTAACAGTACATCGTAAAACGTGGTTGCAGAGCCAATTATTATATTGCAAATTATATAGAACAAGAATTGTCAGATTCTAATTTTAAAAATCATAATATCATTAATATCTTCTATTCTTTGATAAGGATTAACAATTCGTTACCTGTTTTACAGACAAAATGAATCTTAAATACTTTCTTCATGCAGATGGAAATTCATCGTGACATGTATTATTATTTATCTATATCTTCATATGTGTCCGCTATTTATATGTGCGTCAAAAATTTAGATTATTCTAGAATTATTTTTAAGCGTGAGAGAGATCTTTCTTTAGAAAAGACAGATAAACATTAGGCAAATCTTCAGTGTCACTTTTCTCATTGATACTACTTATTTGGCTTTTTATATATATCATCTCAGAAATTCTTCTTTTGAATAATGATTGTTCTGTGTCTGAAATTCTAACATTATCCCAATCCAATTCATGTATCTCATTAACATGGCGTGAAACTACTGACATATCAGTGATGGATCTTATGTCAACCTTATGTTCTTTAATTCGTGTTTTTAATTTCCTTTTTGTTTGGCCAACGTAAGAAGACTCCAGACAATTTTTCTTATAAATCTCCCCACAATGGTCCTCTTTACATAAGCGATCTTTTCCTGTTTTTATAAATCTATTAAGGTTATTAATAGGTTTGTAAGCAATATTAAATATGACTATGTGATAATTTATTAAATTTTGTACCGATATATTACTTAAATATGGTATTACAAAAAACTTCTTTCTTAAATTAGAATTAGAGAGGTTTTCATTATTATTCCAATCACTATTTTTATCTATATTGATTCTATTTTCTGAAGTTTTTATTCTATTTTTGAATGTTGCAAAAATGAATTCCAGAGGATAACAGAGTTATTAATTAACAGAGTGCGAACTAAGTTTGAAATATTTTTTTTATGAAATTTCGGATGGGATAAAAACAGTATTCTGTCTAATTGCCCGATGAGTACACCCCTTTTATGCACTATTCGAATAATAAATTCAAACATCTCCCTGAATTAGTTGGTTTTTTATATATGTCGAAGATAATTCTTTCTTCTCGTTTCATTAGTTTAACGTCTAAAAAATTAATGCCATTTTCGTCGTCAAAATCTACTATGAACCTTATCCTATCATGATACGAATTAAACAATTCCGAACAAAAATCTGCTTTTAAAAGCAATTATACTCTTAGTTCACACTCTGTTAATTAATAATTCTGTTATCTTCTGGAATTCATTTTTCCAACATTCAAAAATAGAATAAAAACTTTAGAAAATAGAATCAATTTAAATAAAAATAATGATTGGAATAATAATGAAAACAACTCTAATTCTAATTTAAGAAAGAAGTTTTTTGTAATACCATATTTAAGTAAAGTATTGGCATAAAATTTAATAAATTATCACATAGTCATAGCTTTAATATTGCTTACAAACCTAAATAAACTTAATAGATTTATAAAAACAGGAAAAGATCGCTTATGTAAAGAGGACCATTGTGGGATGGTTTATAAGATAAATTGTCTGGAGTCTTCTTACGTTGGCCAAACAAAAAGGAAATTAAAAACACGAATTAAAGAACATAAGGTCGACATAAGATCCACCACCGATATGTCAGTAGTTTCACGCCACCAAGTTAATGAGATACATAAATTGGATTGGAATAATGTTAGAATTAGACACAGAAATCATTATTCAAAAAAAGAATTTTTGAGATGATATATATAAAAAGCCAAATAAGTATTAGGTGTTGGAATTAATTCGTAGCGTTTTTTAATGAAAGAATGTTATTTATTTCACATGAGCATTAAAAAATACATTAATGAAAGTACTTCCCATCACTTGTAAAACGCTACGAATTAATTCCAACACCTAATAGTATCAATAAACAAAGTGATACTGAAGATTTGCTTAATGTTTATCTGCTTTTTCTAAAGAAAGATCTCTCTCACACTTAAAAATAATTCTAGAATAATCTAAACTTTTGACGCACATATAAATAGCGGACATATATGAAGGTATGGACAAATAATAATACACAATGTCACGACGAATTTCCATCTGAGTAAAGAAAGTGCTTAAGATTCATTTTGTCTGTAAAACAGGTAACGAATTGTTAATCCTTATCAAATTGACTAGAAGATATTAACGATATTATAATTTTTTAAATTAGAATCTGGCAATTCTTGTTCTACATAATTTGCAATATAATAATTGGCTCTGCAATCACGTTTTACACTTACTTCACGTTGTACTCTTACAAGAGGAAGAATGCGTTGATGTATATTTATATTTATGAACGCTGAATTTAATGTTAAATTTATGTAAATTATGTGTTTTATATATATTTGTAATTTTACTGAAGATGGCCAGATTGTGGCCGAAACGTTTAATTTATAAACGTAATTATATTGTATTAAATATCATAAAGAATATCTTGTGCTATCTTGTGGTTTTATGCTCTCCTTTTTGTTAATTTATGAATAATTCCACTAATGCATACATTTTTGCGAACAGATTATTTGATATATACAGATTGGCAATTATTTCGCTAATTACATATTCTAGTAAATTACAATAATTGATATTTATAATTGATATTTATACAGTGTTCAGATCATCATCCGAGATTCGGAATCATCCACCCAGACGTAATTTTATCCTTAACATTTGATAAAGTAAAATGAAATTTAACAAAATATTGATATTTCTATACAATACGTATTTCAAATTACTACAAAACCTACTTAAAAAATCAATTTTTTCAAAACTATGAGCAAATGAAAAAGCCATATCATTTTCTTTTTGCTTAAGAACAACCTGTAAAAAGCGCATCAAAATCTCCGACATCGTCATCTGATGTTCTCCTTGTTATCACTCAGAAAAAAATGACCAGGACTCTCGTGAATTTTACATATTATTCAAATGTGAGTAATATGGCAGTCAAAATGTTAATTATATAACAGACTTCACAAAAAATCTATGACATTTCTTTCTTCGATATTTGTATATGTTCTCCAAATTTAGAATAGAATGATGTCACATTGGCATAATGCAACGGTATAAGTTATAATATTAGTAATATTAATAATATATAAATACGAGAAGTCTCACTTGACGGTTAAAGTTAGATGTTAAACTAATATACGTATTCTTTAAATGAATTTATCTCAGAAATACGATTGCGTGCTGTTACTGTCAAACTTTCAACGCAATCGAATTGTAATATTAATAATGTCCCCAAATTCAATTACATACATCTTAAAAACCTGTGAAGAACTTATTGCAAGAAATATTACCTCGACCGAGAGTCAAAACCGGATCTCTATAGCATTTCGTGCGAGCATCCTAAGCCAATTTAGACTACCAAGGAGTTAGCAATATTCTTTGCAAAAACCAATATATATAGAAAGTTATACACGGAAAAGCAAGTGTATGTAAGCAATAATAATATTGTAAATGAAATTATTCATGTGAGTACATCTCCTAAATTCTATCAAACTTCCAATGTAATCCATCTGAAATATTAATAAACCCTTCAAATATAATTACGTACTCTTAAAGCCTTACATCTTAAAAGGCATCATAAAAAGTTCTTTACGGATTTTTAAGATGTATGTAATAAAATTTAGGTAGATTATTAATATTTCAGATTAATTGCGTTGAAAGTTCGATAGTAACGGTGTGCAATCATATTTCTTAAACAAATTTTTTTAAAGAATATATATATGTATTAGGTCATCTAACTTTGATCATTGAATAATACTTTTCGTATTTAGGAGATGTATTCACATAAACGATCTTATTTCCAATCTTATTATTGTTTATACACGCTTGCCTTTCAGTGCATTACTCTTTATATATATTGATTATTATGAAGGATATCGCTAAGACCTCGGTGGACTAAAGGCTTATGAAGTTCGTACGGAGTGTTAGAGATTCTGGTTCGGCTCCCAGCCGAAATAATATTTCTTGCAATGAGTCATTTACAGGTTTTTAATATGTATGTAATTAAATTTTGGGGCATTACTAACATTTCAGATGGATTACGCTGAAAATAATCCAATAATAATCATATTTATTTGATAATCATAATCATATTTATTTATTACGAATTAAATTAATTCATTTAAGGAACGTATTAGTCCAACATCTAACATTCAACCGTCAAGTGGCGTTTCTCGTATTTAGATGATGTACTCAAATAAACGGTCTTATTTCTAATCTTATTTATAATAGTAATATTTATTACCACTTATAATATTGTAATATTAGGGTTTGCATTAAAAGCCACTGTTCACGTTTAGATGACAGTAGCTGCGTATGCTATGGTCAGAGACATCTGCTACTTTTATCATTTTGAAGTGTGAACATTTCCTACTAAAATTCAGTCAACAGACATTATCCTTGTTTATATGTGCTTTTCTATAACTGAATTAAAATGGAACGTGATAAGTTGTTTTTCCGATGTGTACACTTCTACACTATTTTGATTTGAGAAAAAGTGCAGCTGAAATTCATCGATTGCTTGCGGAAATTTATGGTGAATCTGCTCCATCGGAAACACTATGTAGAGACTGGTTTCGACGATTCAAAAGTGGTGATTGTGACGTTCACGACAAACAACGAACAGATCAACCGAAAAAATTCGAAGATAAACAACTGCAAGCTCTATTGGAAGAAAATCCAGCTCAAACACTCAAAGAATTGTCTCAACAACTCAAAGTCAATAAATCAACTATTTTACGACGTTTACAAGCTATGGGAAAGATTCAGAAAGAAGGAAAATGGCAGCAACATGAATTGACCGAAAATGTCATTACCAACCGTTTAAACATCTCAATTTCTTTGCTTGCAAAGCATAACAAGAAGAGTTTCTTGTGACGTATCGTGACCGATGAAAAATGGATCTTTTTCAACAACCCAAAACGCAAAAAATCATGGGTTGATCCTGGCCAACCATCAATATCGACTCCAAAGCGAAATATCCACGGTCACAAAACAATGCTCTGTATTTGATGGGATATGGAGGGTGTCGTGTATTATGAGCTGCTTAAACTGAACGAAACAATCATCGCCGAGCGTTATCGACAACAATTGAAACGTTTAAATGATAATTTGATGCAAAAACGACCATCAATTGCATCAAATCGTCGAAAGGTGATTTTACTTCATGATAACACTCGGCCGCATATTGCTATAGCCGTGAAACAAACACTGATGAATCTCGAATGGGAGGTTCTCCCGCACGTATTCTCTGGACTTAGCATCAAATGATTATCATCTGTACCGATCGATGCTCTGGAAGATATACACTTCCATAATTATAGCGAAGTCGAAAATTGAGTTGCTGAATGGATTGATTCAAAAGACAGATCATTCTTTCGTCGTGGAATTCAACTTTTGCCTGAAAAGTAGCAAAAAGTCATAGCTTACGAGGGAAAATACTTTGATTGAGGTATTCATATATTTTGTTATTGAAATAAGTGCTCAAATACAAAGAAAAACCAGCGGCTTTTAATGCAATCCCCTAATATATAATATTACCACTTATAATGTAATATTAGTGATATTTATTATATCTTGCGAACGATTGTAATCATATATAGCACAATGTGGATTAACTATTAACACCGATTCTTGTATAACAACTAATATATTTACATACTAGCATTGTGTCGTATATCAAAGCGCAGAGATGCACTGCGTTGATGATAATATGCCAAAAGATAATAGGTCCATAGACATATTCCAGCGTTTGGCGGCATTGCAGTAACCTTTGATGCTTTGCCACACATATCCTCAACAGGTTCGAAAACGTCTCGGTCAGCGGTGGATTTGTGAGTTTGAATGTCATAGCTCTTATCGTCGAAGTAAATTGATAAACATAGAAGCCAAACATGCTGTCAACACTGGTCGCCGTCGTACAACTGAGTATTACCATACTTGTCTCGTAAAGCAGATGAAAATGATACAAAAAGTTATCGGGAACTGTCCAGAAATATCCAAATCCCTTAGTCAATGGCAATGTGTAGTTCGTTGTTAAATGAAAATGGAGAAGAAAGTGGCGGATTATAATGATATACGAAGGCGCAAAATGTGTCAAGACCAATGCTGTCATAACGGTGAAGTATACATATGCCATTGTGTACATTGTGCGCAAAGGCGAAAATATTATCATTCTGATTTTTTCATTTTGCATTAGTTCCTCCTCAAAAAGATTATTCAGTGTCCGGTGATAATTTATCAAAGAACCGCGATGTATCATGAAGCTTGTCACCTTAAAAAAATCAGAGAATCATATTTCTTCTCTGCGCAATAACAAAGATTTTTGATAGACAAGATGTATTATGTTTAATATTATAAATTACAATCTTTAAATTTTAAATCAAAACTTCTTCCTTTTTATGAAACATTACTAAGGAATGATATTTATTAAAATCATATTTAGACGGAAGGAATGACTTTTTAGATACACAATTAAATTAGACCGATATAAATCTAAAAATATATTTAAGTTGAATCATCTCAATAAATAAATTGGACATTTAAGATATTGAACATTTAATTGTTAAAAATCAAAATTTTTTATAATGTAATGTTTAAAGGCCTTATATAATTAGAAAAGTTTTTGAGTCACTGCGACTCAATACTATCTCGATGCGATTAGATATTACTAATCATAGCAACCGGGTGCCTAGGAACTTTCTATAGTCCCAACTATAGAACTATAGTACTATGAGTAGCTTGTATTCAACTGAAATGTGTCTAATCGCGCTCACATCGCGGCCAGTTGCCAGAGGTTTTAAAAAAGGAAGAAATTCTAAACAAGTGTTTTCATGTTTTAATCAACAGTTCGAAGTATAAAACGATTAAATTTAAAAGTGCTACAACGTTAAGGGAGGCACTTGGAAGTAATTTATCAATAAAGCTTTTTTTTTATTTTTCGATTAAACGAGAAAAGATATCAAAAAATGACAACAGAGTTTTTTTATTGCTGCTAAAATTTTTTATAAAATAAGTTAACGAACTTTGTGCTATGAATATAAGGTCTGAAGATACAGAGGTTTGAAGATGAGTGAAATTTCTTGAACAAAAGGCAAAAAATGGGCACTTTTTCAGTTATTGCCTTTTACGTCGTTTTGAGTGAATCGGAGAGTAAAAAGTGACATAAGATAAATTAAGTAGACATCCTTTCTGAAAAAAATGGGATTAGATTCAACTCAATACGATTAATACTTCTAGAGATATCAGGCTTCAAAGTAGGCACTTTTTTGACAAAATTCGTTTTTTCGAATATTTCCTTTTGAAATATTTTTTGTTTTGTATATATAATGAATTTATATATAATGAATTAATAATTAACAAATTTATAATTGAGTAAAAAGTAGTTTTGTATTTTGTAAATATCATTAGAAAGAAATTATTTATATTTAGTACTATCTTCACTCCATATCTGATATCACATTTTTTTCTAAACAATTGGTTTTCAGCATATCTTAAACTGTCAATTATCTCAAAATCTATTTAGTAATTTTCATTTGGCAACATTGTAAATATGGAACAAAACAAGCAGTATTTTCGATGTTTAATGCTTTACTATTTTCGCAAAGGGAAAAATGCGACGCAAACAAAAAAATGCATCGTGTACGGGAAAACGCTATAAGTAAACGCTTGTGCCAAAACTGGTTTGCGAAATTTCATGATGGTGATACATGTAAAGATGGTAAGATAGGCCATTGGTGGTGAATGATGATCAAATCAAAACATTAATTGAAAATAATCAACGTTATACGGCAGAAGAGATACCAGATCAATGTATCTCAAAAGACCGTTGTTGTTGAATCAATTACACATGCTCGGCTACATCTCGATACGATATTTGAGTACCTCACAAATTAAGCGAAGAAAATGTATTGGACCGCATCTCCATTAGTGATTTATTACTGAAATGCAATGAAAATCACTTTTCCATTTCAATTTTTTAAAACAGAACGGGCGACGAAAAGTCGTAATAATATAGAGCACAAAAGATCATGGAGAAAGCGAAATGAACCATCGCAAAATATCGAAGCAAAACATCCATACAAAAAAAATCATGTTGTGTATTTGGTATGGGAAAGAAATCGTGTATTACGAACTGTTTCCGCAAAATCAAATGATTAATTTTAACAATACTGTTCCCAATAGGACTTAAAAGAGCAATCAATGAAAAGCATCCAGAATTGAATAATTATTATACGTCAATATTGTATCGATATATTATATAATACGATTGTTACGTTCAAACTTCATAGTTTTCTTCGATGAGAATTTTCGTCATCATCATAAAAGTTCTTAATAAGTATTACCTGTAGATCTGTTTCTACCATAGGAAGTTGCAATAGTGACGAGCCAAATAATAATCGGTTTTATAGAATAATAATTTACCCGGGAGGAAGTCATTGAATTAAATATTTGCATTAGGTGTCAAATAAAAGAACTTTATCCCGAGAAACAAAAGAAGTAAATAGATTAGAGATTTACAAACTGAAACAGCGATTGTCTGTAATAAATGACACATTTGGCTCTAAATTTAATTGAACATTTGGCAAATGATCGAAAATGACGGAAAAGGCTAACTCATTTTAAACACTTATAATATATCCCAGTATCCAATTCACAACCGACACATTTAATCTTAATCCTAAATTAGATCATTAACATACGCGAGGCCTGCACATGGCACTACTAACTCGCGAATATAAAAGCAGGCCCTTCGCGAATGCGGATTCAGCCAAAATTCAGCTACGGAAGGTCACTTTGCCGGTCCGCGACTAGTCAGTCAAAATTTAACCAAGAAACTCTGTCAGTTCGATACTAGTCAAAGTTACTTTATCAGCCGACTCTGCCGGTCCGCGACCAAATTTTTCAACTGATTTTAATTATGATCCGCGATCAGATCTCTCAACTCTCCCCTCTCTCCCTTAATTGTGATACGCTCGAGTCATTCGATCGAAATCCAGTGTCTCTAAATCGCTTGGTCAAGCCCACTTTGGGTCCAATTAGCCACAGGACATCCACTTACAATTAAAATCGGACCTCTAACGATCATCTCTAAAAGTTAAAACTCACTGAATAGCAGCGAGTTCTCATTTAAATTATATATATATGTATACACATATATATAACACACTTAAATTATATATATATACACATATATATAAATCACACATCCCTCCCTATATCCTCTATCCCTCATCAATCCGTCTGGCCAGCATGGCGAGAAATAGCCAAAACCCCACTAATGAAGATGTCAAGTTCAAGAACAAAATTATCTTAGGTGAGTAGGATAAAGAATCCATCTCACACTGATTATTCAGTCTATCCAATTCTGGGGGACGGAGGGGGGGGGGGACAAAAACTTGATTATTGTCAAAAAACTCCCTAAAAACAAGAGGACTATCAACCTAAAGATTGTAACATACAATATATAAATTAGATCACTGGTCTCAGAGAAAAGATTCAAAGAGGAAGAATGGAACTGTCAAAGATCAAATGGGACATTGGAATTAGCGAGGTGAGGAAACAAAACCTGATAACATTAAGATTGGACCACAAATTCTATCATACAGGGGAGGAAAACGAATCAGTAGAAGGAGTAGGCTTCTTTATTCATAAGAGATTTTCAGATAATATATCAACCATAAAACATGTTTTTACCAGAGTTGCATACTTGATTTTAAAACTAAATAGCAGATATAATTTGAAAATCATTGCGTATGTCCTACGGACACACAGACGAAGAAGTAGAGGTTTTTTTACGATGATATATTAAAAGCAATGGAAAAAGAATCTAGTCATTTCACAATTACGTACGGTGATTTCAATGCGAAAATTGATTTAAAAACAGACTCAATGGAAACAGCATTAAGAAACTTCGAGACAGAAGGTAAAAACGAAAGAGGTAAACAATTATTAGAATTCCTATTGGAAAATGGACAATACTAAATGTATAGTTTTTTCTCCAAGAAAAAACACAAATAAAGGAAAACCCAAACGGAATAATAAAAAATGAAATAGATTATTTTATCACTGACAAAAAAGAAATATTTCAAGACGTTACAGTATTAAATCAGTTTGCTACGAGCGGCGACCATAGAATGGTAAGAGCTACATTAAATATACGATTAGGGAAAAAGATATAAAAAACAAATGATACAAAAAATAAATAGAAGATCTCACAAAATATAGAAAAGTTCCAAAATTATATCAATACAACATTAGAGAACAAACTAACAGGAGAAGTTATAGTATAGATACACCAAATAATACACTAAGGAAAACCATACAAGAAACTCAAAAGGAATACTGTCCAGGAAAGAAAGGAGAATAGAAAATAAGAACACACAAAAGCTTATAGAAAAAAAAAACTTCTGAGGAATAATAAAGAAGCAAAATAGAACTCAAAGAGATAAATAAAAGAACAACCAAAGGGGAGGATTTTCGACAATATAGACTAGAAAAAATCAGACAAACTAAAGAAAAGAACAGAAGTTTCGAAGTATTAAAAAAAAATCTGGCTAAGGGCAAAACTGAAGTAGTGAGGCTCCAGAACAGAAATAATGAAATAGAACACAACAACACAAACAAAGGAACAAATTATTTGAAATAGTGGAGAAATTCTATGAAGAATTGTATAAAAATCGCAGAAACGAAAACTCAACACTACCCATAACAACAAAAAGAGGAGTGTTGGGATTCGAAGACCCGAAATAATTAGGGGAGAAATCTAGCATGCTCTTAGAAAAAATGAACAATAATAAGTCACCAGCGATGATAAGATCGTCATAGAGGCTATCAAAATAGCTACAAAAAAATAGAAGCACTTTTTAACCTATGTCTCCAGAATACCATCATTCCTTGTAAGTGAAATAATGCGGTGATGATCCTACTCCATAAAAAACACGATAAAACAAATTTAGAGAATTATCGGTCGATTAGCCTATTGAACCATCTTTATAAACTTTTTACTAAAATTATAACAACAAGAATGGAGAACAAATTAGATTTATACCAGTCAAGAGAGTAAGCTGGATTCCATTCAAATTTTGGAATCAACGATCATCTACGATCTATCTAGAGTCTGAAAGTCATTGGTTCCAAAATTTGAACGGAATCCAGCTTGCTCTCTTGACTGGTATAAATCTAATTTGTTCTCCATACTTGTTGTCTTATAACTTGTTATAATTTTAAGGTATTAATAGAAAAATCAATGGAGTATAATAGACCATTGGTGTTGTTATTCGTAAATTTTCAGAAAACCTTCAATACAATAGAACAAAATAAATATTAAAAACATTAAAACATTAAAGGAATGTCAAATCTATCGATATACAAAAATTATCCATAATATTTATCAACAAGCAACAACAGCAAAATTACACACCAATAAACACATAAAAATTGGACGAAGAGTTAGACAGGCCAATCCAATGTCACCTAAATTATTCAACATCATTCTGGAATACGCATTTAAAACACTAGAGTGACATAATAAAGGAATAATTGATATAAAAAGAAAAAATCGATGGAGAATATTTAAGCAACTTCCGCTTCATCGACGATATTCTTATTATAGCCGATGATTTGGGAAAAGCAAGAGAAATGACTATGGAGCTCTAAGCAACAGCAGAAAAAGTTGACTCAAATATAAGTACTGGCAAAACAAAAATAATGACTAACCTAGTTCCTAGTTATAATATCACCATTAAATAACAAGAAATAGAAATAGTTGCAAAATGTATATATATATATATATATATATATATATATATATATATCTTGGTCACGAAATCAAAATCAGCAGAGACAATCAAACATGCGAATTGCAGAGAAGAATATCTTTGGGCTGAGTAGCATATGGAAAGCATAGAAAAACGTTTAAAAGCAAATTATCGGTATGTTTGAAAAGAAAAATGTTTGATCAATGCCATTGCTAACATACGGAGCAAAAACTCTGATACTAAATCATCGGCAACTAAATTAAAAATCACACAACGTAGAATGGAACGCTCAATATTAGGAATAACTATGCAGGACAGAGTGAAAAATGAAGATCTGAGACAAAGAACTAAGATTAAAAAGATATTGAGATAAGTTAAAGAGAAAGATAAGTAAAAGAGAAAGATAATAGATAAATTAAAAAACGAATAAAAGAAAGATCTAATTTAAAAAATATATATAATGTTTCTTTACATCACAAATTAATATTGAATGTCGTATAAATAACATGGAACGTTTCGATTATACTAAGTGATCAGCCACATTAAATCACATTAAAAATTTTTAATTAATAGTAAATATTTAAATTTACTATTATTGGGTGAACTCTAAGAATAAAATTATAAGGTATATAAACAGAAAGACAAAGGGCTATGAGCCTAAAACAATTATCATATTAAAAAAATTTTTTTGAACAATTAATAAATAAAATATGTCATCAAGTTAAAATATAAACTTTAATTTGACCGGTAACAAGTAAAACAAAACAAACGTTTCGATCCCTGTTGGATCATTTTCAATGTGAACAAAAATAACAGTGGAAATATTATTATAGATAGATAAGATAAATAAAAATAAAATTTCGCTCTCGATCGCAGTATTAAATATAAATCTCCCTCCAACATAAAATGAAAATTATAAGAAAGTTGTAATCGACAACAATGTATTCCTCTGGATTGTGTATGTAAATTAAGGACGAACATGTTTCAGTTAGAAAGTACAAAATGTAATGTAAAATTTCGCAGGAATAAGAAATCAAAAATAATTAAAAAAAATACAAAACGAGTCGCAAGTAGTAAAAAGAAAAGTACAAAATGAGTCGCAAGTAATAAAAATAAAATAAAAAATTAAAAAATATTAATAAGACTCTATACGTATAAAACAATGTAGTACACAAGAAGGGCAAAGAGCCAATAATGTATAAAATAATTTTAATTTAAATTAGCAAAATTCATACAAAACAATTACAATTAACAAACGTTTCGACTCCAATCGAATCATTTTCAATGTAGTCTTAAAATATCAACATCGCCCTGAATCAAAAATATGCATATGATCTTACAATATTATTATAATTCTTTAATATCTTATATAATATTAAAATATCTTATATAATATTAAATTTTTCATTCTGTGTAGTACGCTGCGAGTGATCTTTATCAAGAATTAAAGTAGTCAAGAAAATTCTTGTCAGTGATATCAATAAATGTATTAAGAGTACATTGATAAAAAGAGAGAAAAAACGCAGGTAGATTGTAGTCCATTTCATGATACAATATAATAGTCTTTTTATTCTATAAATTATTTTAAGCAAATTTGCAAAAGTAACAAGTATCTAACTTTCACGATGTCAAATAACGAAATGTGACATTTCACAATTGTCACATGAAATCTTATAAACTACATTTTGATTGGATAGAAAATCAAGCTTCTCTTTTTCTCTTTTTACGAAACTTTTTAATGAGTTAGGGATAGAAAAGTTTACAATGGAATAGATACTGGAAATAGGAAGAAAATTTTCGGAAATAGAGACTTGAAGGAAATGGAAACTTTCGGAAATAGAAACTGTTTTTGATTTTGAATATATTTTGATTTTGTTAAATGTAGTATCTTTTTTTAATAATATTTCTGTTGAGCTAGCATTAAATAGCATCGATAGGAGATGGGTTTACATTTCGGCGAAGACAAATATCTCAAAAAACGAATTTATTATTGCAGTTAGATTTATTTTAGATTCAACACTTTTTGCTTTTAATAACAGAATTTACAAACAAGTATTCGGTACATGGGTTTATCGTCGATAATCGCCGACAATGTAATGCAAGATCTGGAAGAAATAGCATTTAAAAAATTGTCAGTACAACTATTGTTTTACTTTAGATATGTTAATGATGTCATTCTTGCACTTCCATCTGATACTATCAATGACGTTTTAAATATTTTTAATTCTTTACATACGAAATTGCAGTTTACTTTACGCGCGCACACGCACACGCGCACGCACACGCACACGCACACGCACACGCACACGCACACGCACACGCACACGCACACGCACACGCACACGCACACGCACACGCACACGCACACGCATAAACGGTTGATTTAAATATGTATCTGTATAAAAGATAAATCAATTATATGATAAAAAAAGAACTAAGATTAGAGATATTATAAAGTATATAATAAAACAAAAATAGAGATAGGCTGGACACGTAGCGAGAATAAAAGATTGACGATGGACGAAAAGACTCTTGAAATAGAGACCGAGAATGGACAAGCGAAGTGTAAGAAGATTATCAACTCGATGGACCGTCGACCCGATAAGAATAGTAACAAATTGGATTGGCACGGCGCAGGATAGGAAAAGATGACGAACATTAGAGGAAGCCTATTTTCAGCAATGGACGAAACAAAGGGCTGAATGATGAAACGTAACCTCCATCAAACCAGAAACCTAGATCACTTTGAAAATCTCTACCAGCAAGAGGGTATTGGAAAGGAGCCAGAGGAAACTACGAACGATACGGAAGATTATATCGACATTGATATGATCACATCAGAGGAAGCAACTATAAGCTGAAAAACGTAAATCATCAATGAAATTGCGATGTTGTTAATGCCTGGTGATTTACGTTTTTAGGTATGACGGCTAGCGATTCAGATAGCGCATTTGTTCCGGATCATCAAGGATACATGCCTGACTTCAAAGGAATGGAAACCAGCATTACGGTGCCAGTATTTAAAAAGGGCATGAAGTGTAAATCCCGTAAACTACAGAGGCATAATGCTATTAAGTTCTGTAGTAAAACTTCCCACAAAAATCTTAATGAAAAAAGTTACTAATAAAGTACTTGTGAAGGCAGTAAGGATTCAGGCCGAACAGATCAACACTATATATAATTTTATATTACGGCAACTAATCGAAAAGTGGAATTCAACAAGTCAATGTTTGTATTCTTCATGGAACTAAAACAAGTATTTAACAGAATAAGACTACGGAATGTAATCGCTATCCTAAGATAAAGGAAAATTAACTATCTAGACATAATCAAGGAGCTCAACACCAGCAACAAAACAAAGATAAAGACAGATCATGAGTTAACGAAAGAAGTTTCGGTCACCAAACAGACATCAGACAAGACGACAGCCTAACCCACATTCTTTAACTTGATCATAGACAAAATTATCCGAAGCGTCAACGAAGTAGGCTGAGTATACAGAATGGAGGATCGCACGCAGAGAATATTGTGCTACATGGATGACGCCATACTTTTGACAAAAACGATGAACGACCTACAGCGACTCCTGTGCAGATTTAAACTGACAGCAGAGAAATTTAACATGACTATATCAATCGAAAAAACCCAAGCAATGACGATCGCAAAAGATCCGTGCGATACAAGGTAATAGCTGATGATAATATCATCCCAATAAGTCACGAAATTCAACTACCTAGGAGTAGAAACGGCATAGAATATTACTGAGAGAGACGAATGCAGACCGATAAAGTTGCAAGGATATCTGCCTCAGGAACATTATATGGCGAAATCAGTATATGATTGCACGGAGCAAAGTTAGAATCTATATAAGATCTGTGTAAAGTTGATCTTTACCTATGCAGCCGAAACAAAAGTAGAAACATCAAAGACTAAAAAAATAATAAAAACAACCGAGATGAAAATACTGAGGACTATTAAAAGCGTAATCCTTAGAGAATAGATAAGAAACAAAACAATAAGCAAGGAATATGAAATCCAAGATATAGTGAGGTGGACGAAAGCGACTCCAATGGAGAGACCACATTGACGGAATAGACCTAGAGAAAATGGGAACCCAGAGCGGAATGGGTAAAGGTGCACAGATCAAGCAGAATTTATCTACCATCCAAACACTGGTACGAGAATTGGACATTACACTTATAAAAGATGTAACAAAGGCAGAACAATAGACACAGGTAATAGTTCTAACATAAGAAGAAGAAAGAAGAAGAAGAATAAGAATAACATAGATCGAAGGACGGTAAGACTGAGAAGGACGTACTGATGAGATAAGCGTCAAAAGATTATAAGGCTACCAATCCCCAACATTGCAGGATCGGGAGCATCGCACGTGTTGAATTCGCAACGAGAGACTATAGCTCATATGAGATCGCAGCGAATGATTGATTGTTTATCTTAACATTGGTCAAATTTAACGATTAATATCGCTCTTCGGGGAAGAGCAATGCTTCTTTTTGCTAGATTCATTCATTTCATGCAAAAATGCATCGAATGAGCGTAGTTTTATCGAGATTGGACGTAAGGAGACTGAACAAATAATATTTACTATTGATAATGAGATAAATTTCTTTAAACAAATGAAATGCTGTTATTCTTTATCAAAAAATAAAATATTATATATTCACTTTTTTTTTAAATTGGGTGTATTTTCCTTCTTTTAGAATAAGATTTCATTCCAAAATGTTTGAAAGTAGTCATTATAAAAATCATCAAATGAATATATAGCCCCATGGTATGATTAATCTACTAGCCCCATCCGTTCTTTTCTTAAAAACTTTTAACAGTATACGATAACAATTAATAGTACACCATAACAAAAACAGATAAACAAAAATAATCTGTTGCACTGTATTAAGTGTATTACTCTCATTATCTAAACAGAAATCAAATATTTCAGACAACTACATATGATTATAAAACAAAAAAACTTTAAGAATGAAAATATTTACTTACCTGTACAATTGTTCAAAATTGGGAATATTTCTGCCACAGATGCATACGCAACGAGATATCGGAACAAACTGAGCTACTGCAATCGCTACTGCGTGCTCAGACACGTTTACGCGTATCTAGTTTTATTTTGTATGTAGTCTCGATTAGTCTACCTATTCCTATCCGTGTTTTTCCAGCAGATAGTAAACATCTTGTTCCCTACGAGGAGAGAGTGTGTTTCTCTCTATACAAGCCCACCCCCGGGGTGGAGGGAGGAATGCGGGGTGACGGTAGCTGAGATGAAGACCGCGAGGAGGCAGTTTCAAAGCTTTCAGGTCGGATAGAGTTTCGGGAAGAATCTGGAAGTTGACTATGAATGAAATCAGTCCGCGCCTTCGGACTTTATTTACAAGCTTCCTTAAGTCGGGTCGCTCCCCTCCGAATGGAAGAGGTCCTCGTTGTTTCTCTTGCACAAAAAAGCCAGCAGACTCCCTGTCTGCCCACAGACCGATCTGCCTGCTGGACGAAGTAGGGAAAAAGTTCAGAAATAATTGCTTTCCGAATCATTCAACATATATCCTGGGAGAGTCCTGATTTTCAGGAAAAACCAGTTTGAGTTTCGTGAGGGACGGTCCACTGCAGATGCGATTCTGCAGGTCCATTCCTTCGCGGAACAGATTGCCGAGGAGGATGATGTTTCGTTCGACATAGTCAATGCGTTCAACTCCATCCCTTCGGAAGTGGTCGGGAGAACTGCTAAGTATTATGGCCTTCCCGACTACTTCAGAGGGATTTTCTGAAACTATTTTTGAAACAGAAAGGTTATCTACACCGATCGGCTGGGGTAGACAGGGGACAAGGTACTATCCTCCGGAGTTCCGAAGGAGTCGATCCTCCGCACCCCATTCTTATTGATTGCAACCTTATCTACGCAGACGGCACTTGGTTGAAAGGACTAGGAGCTGCGACAGAAGTTGCGGTTGCAGGATGATCAAAGATAGTGCGGATCAAAGCAGGGTTGTGGGTAGCTCCTCAGAAAACAGGCCATAGAAGCTGTAACGGAGGTACAAATTGGGACAGCCCGCATTGAGGTGAGCCGCCAGTTAAAGTAAAGTACTTGGAATTCATATTGGATGGGCTATAGGGATTTTTGAAACACTTCGAAAAGATAATCTCTAGAGCAGGCAAGATAGTGGTCGCGCTAGCTCGTCTCCTGCCCATTCACGGTGGTCTAGACGCCAAGATAAAGCGTCTGTTTGCAACATGATGTCGGTGATCTTATATATGGTCCCGGTGTGGGCTCAGGATATGGAGGGAAATGCGCACATTAAGTGTTTAGTTTATTCTATACGAATCGCCGCGCGGATAATCCGGGTCTACCGTACCGTGTCGCAGTCACAGCCCTTGTGTGTCATGACTCAGTTGATCTGGTGGCTTTTGAACGCACCGAGATCTGTATTTATAGGTTTAAATTAGGAGGAGGGGGAGAATTAATCTGGATAAAGTTATTGAAATGATAAGAGAACGTAAGAAGGGGAGGACGCTAAGGAACTGAGAGGAACGGCTCCTCAATGAATCTTCCTTCGACCGCGAGACCACCGGGACCATCTAGCTCTGTCTAAAGAGTTGGGTGAACAGGGCGAGCTGTCCTATCATTTAGTGCAGGTTCTCACGGAGCATGGCTGCACTGGATTAAGGAGCATACTGTAGTGTGCTTCTACTGTCACCTAGCGGAGGACACGGCGCACCACACTTTGGCCGAATACTTAGCCTAGAATGTGGAAAGCACCATGAATTGACATAATTGTTCATGTTTACTCCTTCCGGCCATCGTTAAAATGGTCGAGAAGGACGAAACGTGGAATGCGATCTCTCTCTTTCTGCACTCGATTAATGAAGGTGCAAAAGGAGAAGGCGGAACGAATAAGAAGGAAGGATGTAATTTCCCTCTCACGAAGATCTCAGACGGCTTCGGCCGTCCCCCAAAAGAAGGCGCCGGCGCTCAGCCCGTCCATGGTGAGAGTAATAGGAGGAGGGAGCACACAGTGGAGCAAAACGTAAAATTTCCGGACATAGCCCGAAAAAAATTTTTTTATTTTGAACAATTAATTTATCATTAAAAATATTTACTAAAATGTTCTGATTAAAACTGACATTACAAAAAACCGGTAAATAATTACAATTCATAAAAATAAATTATTAAGCATTTTATCAATTTAGTAGAAAGATGTGGTACCTGATTCAATTATAAGATAATTATGTAAACACGTTTGATGAACGGTAGTGTATTTTGTAAACATGAATCTAAATGCATCTAAATTTACCATGTATACACACTTTTAGAAGTATACTTTAGAAGTATACTTTCATCTAAAATTTGGAGTATAGAACGGGCAAGCTCAGGAATTTTTTTAAAACCTTTGTTAAATATTGTAATAAATGACTAAAATTTTCAATAGAGGACAATGAAACATAAAAAAAAATATTTTTTATAAACTATATAGAAAAATTATTTAATATAGTAATACTAATCTGATAATATAGCCTAAATTGCGAGGTAAATCTATTTATATAATTATCTTATAATTGAATCAGGTCCACATCTCTTGATCAAATCGATAAAATGTTTAATAATTTATTTTTATGAATTTTGAGATCGAAAATCCAGTTTGTCACAGACTTATATCAAACGATTTGAAAATTTTTTAATTACGAATATTTTATGATATTCTGTAGAGCAAATAGATTTAAGATAATATATTATTAGTGTGAAAAAGAGATACAGAATCAAATAATAACTTACGGTAATTTATATAAAATACTGTAATCTAAACTCTCCAAAGATTCGGTTAAGTACAATAAAGATATTGACTGTTGCTCGTTTGAAAATTAACTAATGTGAAGTGTAGGTCAAATAAAAGTAAGTCAATAAAATCGAATATAAAAACAAGTCTGTTCAAAACTATGATCATTCATGTTCTCGTATATCGTCAAGTATGTTAAAATAAGAGATAAATATCCAAAGATAAATATCCAATAACTCATTATCTTCCATTAAATTTAAACCATTTTTTTGTTCTTTAATGTGTATCATTTGAGAAATATTTCTTTTGCGATAATTCTTTTTCAAAATCAAGAATACTAACTTTCTTCCAATTAAAGTCGTGATTAGTTTCTGTGATATGTTTCGAGATTACTAAGTACTTGGACCGGTCTAATTTTATATTATTGCGATGTTCTTTAATTTTGATCTGCAATTGTCTCTTCGTTTGGCCAACATACGATACATCGCAGTTATTACAACTTACTTTATATGACATTATTATTTTTATCATGTTGATTTTTGTTCTTATGAACTTTAATAAATTTATTAAGCTTGTTTAAGTACCTATAGCCAATCATATTTTTGGATTTGTTAATAGACTTAGTAATTTTATTAGAAATAGATCTTATATATGGGAAAACCATTATCTCTCTCAAAACTCCATCAGTTTCAACGTTATCTGAAATCGTGTTATTAACCATCGTGTTATTAACCATCGATTTTTTACAAGCCAGACTTTTTATCCTTTTGTTAATATAATAAAAAATCATTTCTAGGGGATAACCGTTATCCTTCAAATTCTCTATTATAAATTCTATTATATGTTCTTATTATAGAATATAGAATTTGACAATAAGATCGCTTTATCAACTAAGTTATATATAGTCCCTATTTTATGACATGCGGGATGATTCGAATAGAACGATAAATATCTACCCGAGAATGTTTTCTTATGGTACCAATCTAAAATAATAGTATTGTCTTTATTGATAACCAACAAATCGAAAAAATTTAGACAATGATTTTCTTATTCAATAGTGAATTTAAGTTTATCATGCTGATTATTGAATGAATTTAAAATTTGAGTGACCTTATCTTTAAGTGCAATCATAAAGACATCATCAACATAAAATATGCAGAAATCCGAAATTGTAAAGAATTTATTGTACTTAACCATCTTTGATGGAGAGTTTAGATTACAGTATTTTATACAAATTACCATAAATTATTATTTGATTCTGTACCTCTTTTTCTCACTAATAATATATTATCTTAAATCTATTTATTCTACAGAATATTATAAAATACTCGTAATTCTCTCGTAAAGAATTCTCAAATCGTGATACAAGTCTGTGACAAACTCGATCTCAACCGAGAAATTTGGCAAATCTATTTTATCGATGAACATAATTAATCTACTGTTGACTGAAGTATCCAAATGTTTCTTTTTGTCATCTGGCGGGATACTTATTGACATTCGAATTTTTGTATATTTTTTTATATTTTTGTATATTCTTTTATATTTTTTTATATTTTGACACTTCATTGAGGGTTTTTAAATTTTGTATCCGTTATTCTTTATTCGTTAATGTAAGATTGTATTTCTGCGTTGTAACACTGAAGAAGGCTTTGTAAGCCAAAATGTCCGTTAATTATATTTGTTAATTATATTAATTTAAAGTTAATTTAATTATAGCTCGAAATAAGCCATGACATTGTGTTAATTTTATTTATCTATCGGTTTTTTTTTGTAATGTCAATTTCAATATAGGAATGAAAAATAGAATCATTTTAGTAAATATTTTTAATGATGAAATATTCGAAATAAAAAAATTTTTTTTCAGGCTATGTCCGGGAATTTTACATTTCGCTCCACTGTGGAGCGGGACTTCTTGCCTTGCTCTCCTCACTCATAACGTAAGTGAAGAGGGCGCTCCCTTCACTCCCCTTCACCTCTTCGTCTCTGAGAGGGAAAAAAAAGAAAAAGGAAAAAGGAAGGAAAAAAATAACGGAACGCTCTTGCGTTGGAAGGGGGATCGGAAATATTATATATCACTGGTGATTCCCAATTCCTTTCCAAATACGGGTCAAAGGACGGTCGCAGTTGGGTTTTTAACGAGTAGATGGTCGCCTTGCCACTCCTTTCGGGAGATATAAAATGTACTAAATCCCACATTAGTCTCGGATTAAGTCAATTCCTGAGGGGTGTTTTCCCCTTCATAGTGCGAGGATGGGATGAAGGCGTCTATGAAGATTATCCTTATCCAGGAAAAAAAGTCTACCTACTCCTATAGTCCTGGTCTCCCCTATGTATGTGTGACTTATTGTACAAATATAAATACAAATATAAATGTTTTTCTATACTTATATAATACTTTCTTATGTAGTAAATTTGAAATAATAAATAGCAAATTCCTCTTATCATACCTTGAGAATGGCGCTAACTCCAGCTGTTGTTATACCTATGGCTTTCATCATATTTCTCAAATCATGTCTAAGATTATAGCTCATATTTAAGTTTGTTATCGTATATGTGATCATCGCTAAAAGCGTACAAATTGACCAGTAATATGTAGACTTGCCAGATTTTGTAGGCATGTACCAACAACCACAAATGCTGAGTAGAGTTTGGAGGAAACGTTGGTATGTGCGATATGCTTGTAATTGTTTGTCAATCATCTTATTGCATTGAATATTTCAAAGAGATCTTGTCAAAAGGCTTTAAATCTAAAACAAATTGATTTTCTTAAATAAGAAGGAAAGAATAAAGTAACATGAACCCTGAACTTACATGAAATTGGCTTTTAATGAATCAGCTGATTTTCTCATAACTTGCTAAACAAAACATTTAAGGTATTTCTTCGAGATATTGAGTTTCCACAGTTTTTTAAAATTTGGATTTTATGTTTAAATTAATTGATAATTGTGCACTTTAAGGGATGCGCTAATGATTTGACCTCGACATATGTTATCAAGGTCATGACTCTGAGTGACCTTCAACAGGTTTTAAGTGGTGGTCGTTCTTTGTTAAAAATTTATTAACAAAAAACTTTTTTTTGAGAAATAATAGTTCATTTCTGCCACTTATAGTATTAAAAGCTACTAGCTTCTGAGATATTTAGAAGTTAGTCTAATTTGTATAAGTCTTTCTATTTGTATAAAAAATTTTCTGCTTTAAAATATATTTTATGACTTTCTACGCGAAATGACTTTCACTTCCCCTAACCCTTTAAGAGCGCACGACTTCTATGCGAAGCGACTTTCACCCTACCTCTCCTTCCCTATTTTAGGAGCGCATGACGTTCTATGTCGCGAAACGACTCCTACCTCACCTTCCCCTCTGCTAAAGGAAGCGTGAAAAGTTGTACGCCCTTTGAAGGATAGAATGAAAGTTGCTTCACGTGATAATCGTGCGCCCCTGAAGCAAAGGAGGAGGTAGTGTAAAAGTTGCTTCGCGTCGAAAGTCATAAAATAAGTTTTAAAGCAGAAAATTTTTGTTTCATATAAAAAAGAGGCACTATTTTTCGAACTTCTTTTGTTAATAACTTTTAACGAAGGACGACCACCTAAAACCTGATGGAGGTCACTCAGAATTATGATTTTAACAATATATGTCAAGGTCATCGACGCAGTATCTCTTAAAGTGTATAATTAATAATTTTATTACATATTAATTTTTTTACATATAGTTAAAATTTCAAAGATCTAGTGGTGCCCAAATGGAGATATTCACCTTCAAAGTTTCTTCTTTTAACACATAACTTCTATATCAAGCTTTGTCGAAGTGATGTTTTAATACTTTACGAAAATCTTCTACAAATTTTTTATAAAAATAAATATGTACTGTAGAAATATTATAGGAACCTTATAAAAAAAAAATGGGGAAGCCGTTTCTGAATTAGAGTAGTTTAAATTTATAATAGAATTTTCTTGCTCGCACGCCGACATGTTGCCACATTTCAACTGTCTTTAGAGTGCGGACCAGTGTTCGTGCACACATATACGACATTTATGCGTGTGTATGCTCGTCTCAAAAGTTTCTCTCTTCAAAGAGCATACGCAGAGAGGCATGTTCGTAGGTTGTATGCGATTAAAGCGTGATTGTAGCTGGAGAAATACTTTAAGATTTAGAGCAAAAAAAGATTTTTGTATTTTTGATTGGCTATAGTAGAAATGCGCTACTTATGACTCGCGGATCGCATGCAGCCTGCCAATTAATTTCCTGGCTTACTGATTTATAATCGTAAATACAAAATGACATTATCTATTTTATGTAAATTATAAAAAATGCAGTTATGCGTAGAAGTTCAACAGCTTCATTTGACATTTATTAGAAAAAAACCTTTATAAGTTTATAATTTAAAATATGGCTCATATTTCGTAAATGGCTGTTTGTAAAATATTTAATTTTTATAAATTATTTTGATTTCTTTTACTTTCTTATAGACAAGATAAAATTCAAAATTAATTATTCTGATAATTATTACTACACAAAATCCTAAAAACGACTAATTATTGTCTAAATGAATAATTAGATGTATAAGTATGTTATGTCCTACAGACATCACGATTTTTTTTCTTCGACTTCACATCGCGACTATGGTTGGCGTCTGCGAGACTCGAGCGGAGCCTTCTGATAACGGTGTGACAGAATTGAAAAGAAAGACCGGACAGGCTCCGCGAAAAGTTGTAAATGCCAATCAATCCGGAAGGAATAACAATCTTAATGTAGGCCCTAAAAGAGACAAGATTGCAAAAGACATTATAAATACCGAGGTATTTATAAGTACCGAGGTCACGCAATAGAAAATCTAGGCTTTGTCATCCGAGACTGATTAACAATTTCATTTTAGAAAACAGGCGCCACGTTGCACTTAAAAAATCATAAAACGCATAGGATAACTTTCCATGGGAGCGTTATCTAAAATCAGGCAATGGTAGCCCTGCACGTAAACCTATTTGTGCACGGTAACCATCTGTTTATCTAGCCATATTTTCCGCGAGAATAATCATCCGTCAGAATCCGTCGGAGCAATCTTGGCTCTTTAAGGAAAACCGTAAATCACTTTCTCTTCTTTTCGAAACTATGTACTTTAGATCAACAACGATAGAACGTTATAAAAATCATAAATCCCGCGTGACAACTAACTTTTTTTAGCAACTAACTTTTGCATCCTAGACAAAGGACACAACGCCCTTTTTTCGGGGTATAAATAGAGGTCCGCGGAAGCGCAGAGCGTCAGTACGGAATTTTAAATCATTCGGTCCACGTCAGTGGAGTTCGCGCTCAGTTACTCATTGTCTCGGGCAGTCCGAAAATTATTATAACCCGCGCTAATCACGCCAGTTCGCGATCCCGTCCGAGTGCAAACTTGTAACCAAATCGCAACTGAAGTTACCAGCCATACGCTACGGCGACTGCCCTTCGGACACTCTTCGCTGACGACAGATCTCCTTGGCCATTCGCTTAGAACCTACCCGATATCTTGGGGACAGCTACTAAGTAAGTCGTAATTATTTACAGTCCACCCCGCGTTTCCCGCATGAAAAAACCCATTCATTGTGCATGAATACATATGCACGCGTTTCCAACGAACGTACTTCAATTTTAACTCGTCAGTTCGTAGTGCGTACCATCAAGAAACGCGGGCGATCCCCCTATAACCGGAGGAGTAGGCGGAACCGTTCCCCAGGGCCACCCACAATCACGCCCCCACAATCGACTGGCGAACAATTCGCAGAAATCTCCTACTCACCAACACAACCGTTGGACCTCACCTCTTCTCCTGTTATCGACCTCGACATCCAAGAAATCCTTGGTTATTCCTCTCCTTCTCTCGAGAAACGATTTCCTCCCCCTCCTCCTCTCGAGCAATGATTCCTTCCCCCTCCTCCTCTCGAGCAACGATTCCTTCCCCCTCCTCCTCTAGCTCCTAACTCCTGCCCCTCTCATTTAGATTAAATCCCGAGCCGATCGACTGGGATCGGATGTTCCGGTTCTATACGTCCCCCTCCGACAAAGGGGATAGATTAGTCACCGTGTATATCCCCGGAAATCCCGCACCTTACACCGTCCTTTAAGCACTTCATCCCGATGTGTTCCTGCAACACTTTCTTTGCCGCCCATACCCGCTAACCCTTTCCCCCCCCCCCCCCTCACACACACACACACACACATTCATCCACAAGCTATAGTATGTATATTTTTTTGTAAAGAAAAGCCTTATAATGTATAAAATTCCTTTGTTCCACTATATTTCATTTTATTAATAAATGTAATTTAAGGTATTCCCCTGTCTTTTATTGACATCATCCCTCTCATTCACTTCCCTCGAATACCTGAGATCGCACGAGGTCCCGGGTCAAAGATTAAGTTTCTTGATCGAAAAAGTAGGACCGACGTTCGCATTGTCCAGCGGAACAAATGTCATAGCGTCCCTTCGGACGTTGACCCACATTCCGGGACTTAAAAGGTGCATACGACTCACAGATGTTCGCCTCCGCGCGTATGCCTGTGAGATTCAGTCTAACCGTCCTTCCATACCTTCTCCATTCTCCCTCATTGTCTCCTTGACCAAATTTTCAAGGGCTTGGACGTAACAAGTAAATAAAAAGATTTTACAAGAATATAAATAAAAAAATTATAAAAGTCCTTTTAATGTCCCATCTCAAATAACTTTCTTATTTTTTTCTTAGAAAAAAATGTTTTAGACAAAAATTGTATAATTTTGAGGGGGATATAAGATGGTGTCATTAGTTTAACCTTGAATAGTTGCTTTAAGATCACATGAAGGTTATCCTCAATTTCTTGAATTGAACCTCCTACTTTTTATTACACATTCTTGTAGATCATCTCGAGAGCTTTCCAAAACATTATAATTAAGTTTATTTTCATTAAGTATTTTTTGAATTATAAGATGTGCAAGTTACAGCATCGCCGTTAGCATTATCCAAGGTATTTGACCAATGACTCTTAAAATTTTTTAAATGTTGTTCAGAATCATGTCCTAAATAACATTCGTTAAGATCAAGGTCATTTGTTTCTCTTATTTTCATTTTTGCACCAAGAATTCATTTTTACGTAAAAATAAATGTCATCCATTTAACTTATCTCCCTTTTTATTTTAGATATGTAAATGATATTTTATTTACTACACCAACAACTGAAATTGACGAAATTATCTATTTAATTCTATTCACATAAGATTGCAATTCACTATAAAGATAGGTAGGGATGACGAGATTAGTTTCCTTAACATAAAATTGAGGAAGAAAGGATTATGTTTGATATGTACAGAAAATCAACGAATTCTGAGAGATATTTATACTATCATTTTGATTATCCTATTGCGTATAAGGAGGATTATCATGTCTGCTTGATAGAGTTTTGTTTCTATCGAAACCAAAATTCCATGAAAAAACTTGAAAGAATCATTTTCATTCTTTTGAACAATGGAATTGTTTTTTGGAATTTATATTTGATGTCATTAACAATACAATTAAAAATCATATTTATAAAAGATCATAATAACAACGAGGATAATAACATAATTCCAAAAAAATATTTCACAATCCCCCATTATAACATTTCTGATAATTTTAGATATATAAGTAAAAAGCATAATTTCAATGTAGCTTTCAAACCGATAAATTCATTAACTAAATTCATTAGAACAGATAAAGATAAATTAGAACCGCTTTCATTTAATAATGTTGTATATACAATAAAATAAATTGTAGAGACTGTGAATGCATTTATGTTGAACAAACAAAAAGGAATTTAAAAATTCGCATTAAAGAACATCAAAATGACATTAATGACAAAACGACTGGAAATTTATCGGTCAGAACATCGATTAGAAGAAAACTATGACTTTAAATGGAAAGCAATAGAAATATTAGATAAGAAACTATTTTATTGTAAAAAACTATTAGCAAAAATGCATATAATATTAGCAAATACATATAAAAAAGCAGATAGTTTAAATAGAGTGATACGGAGAAGTTTCCAAATATCTATCTTCCAATATTGGAAGATACATCCCTCTTCAATGATAATTGTGGGGGATGACAGGATGATTTGTCTTTGCGTATTGTCAACGATACATATGTAATCGAGTCGTTTTGCTGTCAACATTGTGCTGCTCTTCGTTACAATTTTGCGAGTTTAACGAAGAAATTTATAGATAGGCAATAATGTTGATCAGGTTATACGGGTATGTTATAAACAACTATTTTAAGTTATTATTTTACAATTAGGTTTTCATTTTAATGATTATATATTATAATATTTTTTCAAATTAATAATGACTGTTTTTTCTTTTAAGTTTGTCCTTTTAATATTTAAAATTGACTAACTGATTAATTTAACTTTAATAACATTCTTATAAAAATTCTATTATATATAAATTATATTAATCTAAGTTTAACTAATTTTATTGTATTATATTATTGATTTTCATATTAAATTTTCATATTAAAAATTAATATAACGATTTAATAGAATATAGACAAAGGTTCAAGTTTTAATGTGATGTTACCGAAATGACGATTTCTATGTAAAGAATTACCATGGTTGTTGCAATACGAGGTGTGTACAAAAAGTTCGTGCACTCGGTTCATCAAAAATCCAAATTAAATTATTCTGTAATGGAGATGTGGTCACCCTCGAAGTACTCTCCCCTTGACAGAATATACTTGGGCCAACGCTTCTCCTATTCCTGGAAGCAGTGCTGCATGTCTTCCTTTGTCAGTTCCTTCAGGAGCTTCATCGTTTTTCGTTTTACAGTATCAACAGCCACAAAATGTTCACCTCGCATGATATTTTTTACTTTAGGGAACAGGTAGAAGTCACAGGATGCTAGATCAGGTGAATAGGGAGGTTGGTTTATGGTAGTTATATTGCTTTTGGCCAAAAACTGGCGCGTAACGAACGCGGTGTGCGAAAGTGCAGTCTTGATGCAGAATTTATGCGTTCTCCGCCCACAATTCGGGTCGTGTACGTCGCACACATTCACGTAGATGCTTTAAGACTTCAACATAGAATTTTGCATTAACAGATTCACCTTCTAGAACATATTCATGATAAATATCGAAAAAAACTATGAGCATAGTTTAATTTTCGAGCGATTCTTGCGCGCTTTTTTAGTGCGAGGCGAATCACGATACTTCCACTCTTCTGCCTGTTTGTTTCAAGATCATACTCGTAAATCCAGGATTCGTCTCCAGTTATCACCCTTTTGAGAAAATTTGAATCTTGAGCATTTTTGATCCAGTCATTGTAACAGTCAACACGTCTTTGTTTTGCTCGTTAGTCAAAACTTTCGGAACAATTTTTGCACATAACTTTCACATGTTTAAATCTTCTTTTAAAATTATCTGAACACTACCGTTACTTATTCCAAATTTTTCTGCAATCATTTTAGTGATAATTCGACGGTCTGTCTTCACCAAATCGTGAACACGTTGAATGTTCTTATCGACACGTGATGTTGAAAGACGCTCCGCCCGTGCGTCGTCATCGACGCTCTCCCTTCTCTCCTTGACCGGTCCACCCATTTATACACAGTTCTATTCTTCATGGCAGATTCATATTTCCAACATTTGAAGAATTTCCTGGTCGTTTTGCTAAGTTTTACAAGAAATTTGATGGTTCTTTAGTCGGTTAAAACGTCTCGCTCCATTCCGCCAACACACGACTAAAAGTACATTAATAAAAACAGACACGAAAAACAGAGATCTCTCTCGTGATCTCACCCGTGATCTAATTTTTACTAAGGACATATGACTTCTCCCGACGCGTTGCATCACTGTATAAGCTTACAACATCACCACGTTGGCAAAATAAAATTCAGTGCATGAATTTGTTGTACACACGTATAAATAAAATACTAATGTATAACACCATTTTATGACAACATCAAACTATCTATAAATTAAGCTGAATAATATACTGTCAGTGAAGCATACTTGTGCGAAGATAAACGGCGAGTACAAATCAAGAAATCTTAATTAATATTCGCAATTGTTATTCGCAATTATAATTTATACTTGCTATAATTTTTTTAATGTAAATGTAGTTAGAGTTTAAGACTTAGGAAAATTATTTATAAGACAGAAAGAGAGAGAGAGAGAGAGAGAGAGAGAGAGAGAGAGAGAGAGAGAAAAGAATGACAAGAAAGTTAACGAATTAGATAAACATTGTATTTATAATAAAAAAACTATTGAAGATCTAATAATGGTCGAAATGTTTAGATCTTATTATATTATGATGTGAATAAATAATACTAAGTATTCGCAATAAAAACCAGCGTTGGCTTATATGCTTATTCAAATATTGGGACATTTTAAGAGGTTAGTCATCGGTTAGACACTTTGCGTAATGCTAATGCTGGCGATATTAACTTGCAAGTCTTGTAACTCAAAAAGTACTTAATAAAAATGAACTTGATTATAGTGTTTTGAAAAGTTCGCGATATGATCTACAAGAATGTGCAATAAAAAAAATAGTTCCATGTAAGAAATTGAAGGTAATTTACACATGACCTTCAAGCAATTATTCAAAATTAAACTAATGATATCATCTTATCGTTCTTCTCAAAACCATACATACAACTTTTGTCCGAAACATTTTTTTCTAAAATCAAAAATAAAAAAGTTATTTGGAGTGGAACATTAAAATGGGACACCTATACAGTCAACCCTCTTATAACACGGTATTCCAAGAATACGGTTTCGATGTAACACGGTGCAAAAATTGCGACAGATCTCGTACAATACAGTCTTCCGAGAATATTTCATATAGTAATTTATGTATTTGATTAAAAGTAATAAAAAAGGCTCTGTACTAATAAGCAAAAGGTAGTATAAAAAAAGGGCAAAGAGCCAATGACGTATATAAAAAAATTATAATTTAGATAAGCAAACTTAATACAAAAACAATTAAAATACAATAAAATAAAACAAACGTTTCAACTCCAATTGAGTCATTTTCAATGCCATAATACAATAATATAAATGTCATTCTAAATTAAAAATTCATACATAATCTTACAATATTCTTAAAATTCCTTAACAAAAAATTCTTTCTTCTCTCTGTGTAATACGCTGTGAATCATTTTTATCAAGAATTAACAAAGTCATAAGACAGTTCTGGAAAAGTAACCGTAAACATAAAGAATTAATATTAATCACATAAAAATTAAAAATATGATGATATACCTTAGTAAATCTGTTAAGAGTCTCATAATACACAACGAGAAAAAAAATGTAAAATCCATTTCGTGGTACCATAAAAAAGTCTTTTTAATTTAATAGGTTATTATAAGCAAATTCGCAAAGGTAACGAGCATCTGACTTAAACGATGTCACAAAACGAAATGTCAAACAGAAAAACATCGAGAACGGAAAACGGAAAAATAGGAGGAAAAGGATAGAAGATGTTAGAAAGGAGAAAGAGAATGTATAATGCCAGAATACAAATCCGGCAAAGACTCCGTGTCATTTTGTCTATTAATCCCATGCTTCTGTTTTTTAATATGGACCATTTCTGATATCAACCTTTTGTTGTATGAAGGCTCTATATCTAATATTTCCACTTTATCCCATTTAAAGTTATGATTCTCCACCATACGATGGTTGGAAATCACTGATGGAGATTTTGAACTTATATTGATATCAGAAACATGTTCATGCAATCTGGTCTTTAATTGTCTTTTAATTTGGCCAACGTAACTGGCATCACAATCCTCACAGGATATTCTATAAACCACATTTTGATTCTGAACGTGTTCCAAATCATCCTTTCCTCTCCTTATAAAACTTCTTAGTGTGTTAGGAATAGTAAAAGCCAATTTACAATTAAACGTATTGACAATAGGTATAAATCTTTCGGATATCGTATTAACATATGGAATCGTAAAGAACCTTCTCCCAGTGTCATCCTTATTCTTATTTAAATTATTAAACTTATTAATGTGATATTTTATTCTATTATGAATAGTCGAAAAAATAAAACTTAACGGATATCCATTCTGTAAAAAAATCTTAATAGCGTCAATCAAATTATTTTGTTGGAATTTCGGATAACAATAACAAAATATCTTATCCACGACTCCATAAATCACACCTCTTTTATGACAAAGTGGGTGGTGTGAATGGAAATTAAGAAATCTGCCAGAAAAGGTTGCTTTACAGTATACATCAAAAATGAGATTCTGTTCATCGATAATTAACATCGTATCTAAATAACTTATTCTTCCATCACCTATCTCCATGGTGAACTGTAATCTAGTATGTAATGAATTGAAAACATCCAAAATATCATAAATACTTTCAGAAGCGGCTAAGATAATATCATCGACGTATCGGTAGTAAAACAACAGACGACAAGGCAGCATTCCAATAGCCATCTTCTCAAAATCCTGCATAACAATACTTGCAACAACCGGTGACAAAGGTGAACCCATGGGGATCCCAAAAATCTGTTTATATATTTTTTTATTAAAAATGAAAAATGTCGAATTCAGAACCATACGAAAGGCTATCAAAAACTCGTCCAAAGGAATCTTAGTTCTCTTAGATATAGCATCCCATCTCACAACCACACTATCAGATGCCAAATCTATAGGTATATTAGTGAATAGGGATACTACATCCAAGGAAACCAAAATGGAATCTGATTCCAGCCTTACATTTTTAAGTTTATTAATCAAATCATAGCTGTTTTTTATGAATTTGATTTGGTCATCAAAATCGAATATTATTTTGCTAATTCGAATATTATTTTGCTGCAGTTTAGGTATAGCATGGAATTCATTTCCTCGATCTACATCACTTTTAAATTTCCCTTAGCACGGTTTCGATACAACACAGTACAAATCAATCGTATTACTGGAGGGTTGACTATAGTATGCATATACATTTGTATTAAGATGATAAAAATATATTAGGTTGCAAAAACAATGTTGGTTTTTTACTTTTCTGAATTGGTTCAAATGACAAACAAATATTAATTGATCAAAAATTATTGATTAATTAGTTCCTGTGCAATTTTTTGAGTTCTTAATGAATCCGCTTTAATAATTGTCTTCAAGATAATTATCAATGACTGCAAGCCATCGGACATTCTCATTTTTAAGACTTCCATCTCCTTACAAAATTCTTAAAATCATTATACTCCGTTTGTTTGTAGTTTCCTGAATAAACATTTTATTGATTTTTCTACACATTTCTGTTTCTTTAAAGCTCAATGAGAACTTTTATAAAAAATTGCTCTGAATTATTCCACTTCCATATTCACTAGTAATGATAACAATTAATCACTTAATATTAAGACATAATTATATTTAACAAAGCAGAATATACGCTTGAAAATGATGCAACATAAACACAATTAAACATAACCTGATGTAATTAGCTCTCTAATATTGGAAAATCCATAATTTCCTTTTTGCTGCAAACGTTTGCCCATCATTTGACCACGAATGCCCCGTTTGAATTTTCGTTTGCTTTTCTCTTAAAAATTACAGAAAATTCAATTTTAGGGAGCCAACTTCATTAGCCAATATTGAAAAATCTCAATCATTCTTGCAAACGTTTGTTCATTGTTTGTCCACAAATGCTCCGTTGGAATTTGAGTTTGCCACTCTCTAATTCAGGCCTGTCAAATTTGAGTTCCTATCCAAAACTCAAACTCATCAATGCAAAAAAATTAGACTCATATCAGTTACGTCCAAATCCTAAGGTTCTTTATTTTATGGGAAACAAAGGAGTTAAAAGGAGATATGAAAGGATGTAACTGATACCGCTCCTGTAGTTATCGCTCTGAGACGTGTTATGAGTCGGAAGCACCTGAATGAATCTCAGATGTAGATCAACATCGATAGAGACGCTATTATCCCATTTGAAGCAGTGTATCTATCGATCCTTTTTTTAGGTCAAGGAACTAAATCCTTTTAACCATAGATCGGACCGGTGCGATCTTCAATAATGTTGAATGAAACAAAGGATAGTCGAGTAAATAACAATTAATTAATAACCTTGAATTATTTATTGTTTCTCAATATGAAAACTATTATTAAACTTACTACTAGAACTGTTATACTAGAACATTAAACTACTATTACTATTACTACTACTAAAATTTTATAATTTTTTCCTTAATTAGAATATATATGTACAAGTAGGACATATATGTATGAAAGTTAAAATATAATTGTATTTTTAGCTATCATAATATATGTATTTATTGTAACATGACAATTTTTGTCTGTTACTATTGGTATTTTCGCTAGGATCTTACGGAAACACCGCCATTCTCCCGACTCAAAGGGTGAGCGCACAAGCGAGCTTGCTTGCTTATTTTTATTGATTGATTGCTTATTATAAAATACTCTTCTAATTTGTTCTGAATCTAGATTTTTCTTCGCGATAAGGAACAGTAATCGGTGATTGTATCATTTTTTTTGTTTCCGTCGTCTTATCACCAATGAGCGAAGGAGGATCTACTATTAGAGAGAAGAGAGAAGAACCGCTACTGTTTTGAAAACGCTTCATCTGGGATCCAGTATACGCAGATAATGTTCTTCTGTATTTCTTTTGTTACGATGTCGTTAGAGCTCTGTAATTATCGTAACATAATTACAGAAGCATCATGGGAGAAAGGAACGCCATGCTTGAGACGCATTTTCTTCTGGCGGAGAACAAAAGTTATCGGAAGCAAGAATGACGACCGTGGATATCACCCGCCAAAAGGAAAGCAGTATTTGGCACTAAGTTAAGCGCAGCGACACTACTGTGCCTCCTTTACGCGAGCGAGCGAGTTGTGAAGGATCAAGATTATTGGATCCCAATAATGAAAAAAGGCTGAACCGATCAAGTTCTAAGTATGATCAATCGATTGCATCCACTCGGAATATATAATGATTATAATTATAATATAATAATTATAATTTTTCTAGGTTTATATTTTATATTAATCAATAATATTTCAATAATAAATACTATAATATTTTTAATTAATTATAAAAATATTGTTAATTATTATAAACGTAAAAAAATTATAATTATTACATTAACATATAATTTAAATATAAAGACGCTTGATTTATACGTAAACTTTTGAAACAGGAAGATTTATGAGAAAACAAATAAGGATGAAACTCAGTCAAATTGGCCATCTCTATATATTATTCACAAAAATGTCCTATAAATGAAAATACTATTCTGTATTCAGAATTCCGAACAGTTACATTTTGCATACAAAATTATTATATGATATATAATTATATTATGTATATGTTATTATTTCATTACATGTTAATTTATAATATTAATTTTTAATGTTAAACTCGCGTAAAAAATGTAAATAAATTTACAAAGTAAATTTATCTAATTGGTTTATTTTTATAAACTTATCTGGTGATATCCAATTAGTATTTTTTCGCGGCATACAAAATACGTCCTTGATTTTACGTATACTTCAATTCTATATGACTTTAATAACTATCATAATTACTCATTACATGCATCGATAAATGATGAATTGCACTATGAAAATTTCTGCGTTCAAAAAATCATCTACAAAAAATCATCTGCCTTTCTGCCTATGACTGTACTTAAAGATGGATTCCTGAGAGTTCCATCCAATGAACTGAAATGGAAAATGATAGCTCAAGATTTTGAAAATAAGTGGAATTTCCTTAATTGCATTGACGCAATAGATGAAAACATGTGATAATTGATCCCCCTTTATGATCAGGATCCTATTATTATAATTACAAAGGCATTACATTTAGTATAGTGCTTATGAATGTTGTAGATGCAAATTTAAGATTCATATATGTTGATATTGACATTAATAGTATATCAGTCATATCAGTGCTCTAGAGTGAAACAAGCTCTTTAAAAGCTCATTTAGATTCAGCCAATTAGGCCAATTAGGATTACCTGCAGCATCACCTCTTCCTGGCATTGCGCAAAATTTCTCATATGTTTTTGTTAGTGATGGCTTTCATCTATCCATCTCATTGTTATCATATCTAGGATCACAGTATACTGGCCAAAAGGATAGGAGAGTATATAATTACAGGTATATATTATATTAGGTATAGTAAAAAGAAATCCATTATTTTTCCAATAGATGGCTTTAGTAATCTGTATCACGCGTAGACAAGATTTCTTTTTACTATACTTAATATTAGTTTGGAAGTATAATTTAAAGTTAGCAATATAATCGAAGTATAATTTTTTATGCAGATATTCCTGCGCATGTAGAACTCCCGAGAATATCTTTGGAATTTTAGATGGAATTCTGCCAAATACATTACTTTAAATACGAAGTGCCATTACGGTTAAGATGTTGAACTATTATATATATTCATATAAATGAATTAATTTCAGAAATTGTGATAATTGCTTGCCGATATGGTTGTCGGATTTTCAACGCAATCAATCAATGAAATATTAATAATCCCCCCAAATTTTTCAAATTTAAAAAACTGTAATAAACTTATTGCGAAAAATATTGCCTCGGCCAGGAGTCGACTCCTTAATTTCAATTCTGGTTTATTTTTTCCTCAATTCTAAAATTGGATAATTTTCCAAAATAAAATAAATCTTACATTTGTGGAACCGAGCCTAATACATGTTTTCGTTCCTGCTAAGATGAAATATAGGAAACAGAAAAAAAATATCGATAATTAATCGATCGAATGTCCTGCATGATCATATTAACTCAGAGGGCGTAAGCATTTTATACATTGGAAACTTGTAATATTGACCTTTATTAAGTTTAGCCTTCGCTCCAGCATCCCCTTAAAGCTTTTTTGACATCACAAACTGAAATTGAATTACTTTCTGGATTAGATTCAAAAACATGTTAATGCATATCGACATCTGAAATTTGAATAACTGTTCTGCTTTAATATGAAAAGTATCAAAAGAATTTGCTTTTGTGAACAATTTTTAAGGTTACTCAATTCTTTGTAAGAAAGAACATTTAAGTAAATGTCTTTTGAATGCACGTAAGGAAGAATAAGTTTTATAACAATAAGATGCAGAACATCTTAGAGCAATATGAGCTTCTATACTCATGCTAAACTCATACTAAACATTCTAAACTTTGATATGTGCGATCAGAGATTTAAATTACTCATTTATTCTAAGATGCACTTTATTGTTATAAAACGTGAAATATCAATTTAATAATGTGTTGAAGGCCTTCGATTAGTGTTTCAAGGCAATACAAATTTTAATGACCGAATATTTATATATATGAAGTAAGAGATGTGTGGATCATTTTGTAATTGATTACGTGATATATATAAACTCAAATTTGTGTGTTAATTTTATTGTTCATAATGGAAATATTGTTTTGTATGTAAAAGTCACTTTCACGTAATCAATTACAAAATGATCTTATAATCACAGACAGATTTTTTTTCTAACATTAAGAATTATAAACATAGAATTACAAATTTAAATTGAACTTTAATTGAAACAATAGGCTTTAGTTACATTTTTGTTCAATTTAAAATTCTTGTTTGAAGAGTTTCAAAGATTTTGACAAGTGCACTGACTGAATTTTTTTATCATACCTTATGGAGATACGATACAGAGCTTATTGAATAAAAAGCCGTACATCTCTTGCTTCATATAAATATTCGGTCATTAAAATCTGTATTGCCTTGAAACACTGACCGAAGGCCTTCAACACATTATTAAATTGATATTTCATGTCATCAATAATCAGATAACAAGCTTTGTTCTATGATAGAGTCCGAGAACAATAAAGGGTTGAATCCTACTTTTAAGTTTTAAAGTCACAACACGCCTTTATTGAATAGCTGGGTCAATATTTCCTAGCACCTAAAAAAATAAGATATAAAATTTTTAATATATTTTACAAGGGAATACATTCAATTTTACAAGAGATTCAAAAAACTTAAACATGATTGACAACTTCATTTCAAAGCGAGAAAGAAAGCAATCTATCTTCGTTGTAATCTGTATGAAATAAGCATTGAGAAAAAAAGAAAGATATATTGAGGTCAAAATTATATAATATATAAATTATATATATAAATTATATAATATATAAATAAAATGAAAGGGCCCCGCACAAATCATAAAAAGTGCTTTTGGTCAAAAAGTGCTTTTGATTTTTTTTTATAAAAAATGTTGTAGTTCTTGTATCTCTAAACAAATGTCTCGAATGGGCATGACTTGATCCTATAGCTAGTTTCAGAGATATAAGCAATTAAAATATTTCCTATCGAAAATATGCACTACATGCGCATCATTATCGACTCCTTTGAGTTTTGTTTCTAATATATATGAGTTAAATAGTTATAATAATAATAATTATAATAAATACAAGAATTATTATATAATATATATAATAATAAAAATTAGAAAACAAGGAATATAAAAAACCACAGTACAGATTGTCGGTTATGATAATTAAACTTACATCAATGAAAAAAATTTTTTAAGCGCGTATCAATACAACATATCAATCAATAAACAATTAAACGTTTCGGCCACAATCTGGCCATCTTCAGTAATTAAAAATCTTCTTAAGACGCAAATTTACATTTAGTTGAGTTAAATACAACAGTCGGTTGTTAAAATAAAATAAAAGTGTTCTTATTTATGTGAAGATGCATCGTACGGTAATCTTACAACGCCAGTTTTCATATCCGGACAATGTAGAACAAGAATTTCCAGATTCTAATCAGAACAAAATTGTATATCGTTAATCTCTTATACTCGAAACATAAAGCATAGACGCGTTACCTGTTTTACAGCCAAAAAACTATTTTGGCTGTAAAACAGGTAACGCGTCTATGCTTTATGTTTCGAGTATAAGAGATTAACGATATACAATTTTGTTCTGATTAGAATCTGGAAATTCTTGTTCTACATTGTCCGGATATGAAAACTAGCGTTGTAAGATGATGTAAGTTTGATTATCACAACCGACAACCTGTACTGTGGTTTTTTATGTTCCTTGTTTTCTAATTTTTAAAATTATAACCACTTTTATTTAAGATATATATAATAATAATTATAATAAATATAATTACAATTGTAATTACATTATGATCATAATTATAATTGTATATTTTTCTAAAGTCACTGTATCAATCTAAAGGTTCATATGACTCAGGAAGGTAAAATATTGAAACTATATATATTTTCATACTTTCAGCGTTACTTTGGATCAACGATGTGCACGTGGCAGGATATCTGATTTGCGTGTGCATGCTTGCGTGCGTGTGTATGCGGACGTGCGTAACTGAAGTTGATAATAACGCTTTTCAGTTCATTTGCTTTTGTCAATCTTTCATAAGAATTCAGTCAATTAAAATGATATATTAAATATACCCAAAATAATAAAAGATGAAGTGCTAGATACTCTGGAAAAAATGATTAGCTGCTGTAGCAAATTAGATTGTAAACAAGAATCATATCCCAAACAGCAAAACTTGATCCTAGATACATCCTATAGATGTATGTCGAGAGATTTTCAAATATCTAAAGTACGTACCTGAAGAAACTTAGGAAGTATTTAGGATAAATTGAGGATGTTTATATATCCGCTTATTCTATACGTACGTTCATAGAACATCATTGTTTAAATATCATTATTAGGATGTTTCTGGATAAAAAATTTCATCCTGTCTTTATCCAGTGGATATCCTAAAATATTCTAAAATGTCTTTTAGAATGTTAAGATATTCTAAAATGTCTTTTAGAATGTTAAACTCTTGTAGAAAAATACTACTGAGCACTACTGCGCAATGTACAGTAGTACTTTTTTTACAAGGGTATATCCGCGCCTCGGTATGATACAAAATGCAGAAAATGAATTACATGAAATGCATTACATGAAACTAACATTAGTTAAATAAAATTGTTCATAAATAACTCTATTCAAAAAAAGTATTTTCAGAGGCTCTAGAGCACACTCTAATCAAGCTAAGAATAAGTGATGCATTCCATTCGCATACATCTCTTTATAGATTCGCATCATTTTCTCTTTACGGAAAACGAGTCCATCTCGCTGCATACTTCGCTGCTTGCTTGGCGGCACTCGTAATATACGTACGCCGGTTGTGGATCTTAGCACAATAATGATCGTAACCGAGTCGCGAATTGTGAGTCGTAATCGTATGTCAACGCACAATGTTTTGGCTTATCTGTATCGATCACAAAAGATCGACACATAATGTGATCGATACGGCATACAAATACGCCAAAACATTGTGCGTTGACATACAACTATAATTCATGATTCGCGACTCGGTTATGATCATGTTGAGGCCCTGTAGCATACGTATATTCTACTAGACAAGTGGCGTAGTACGCAGTATCGGTTTCGTAAGGAAAAAATGACGTGAATCCCTATAAAGAGCATATGCGAATAGAGTTCTTCACTTACTCTTAGTTTGATCAGAGTATGTTCATGGAGTCTCTGAAAGTACTTTTTTTAAATAGAATAATTCATAGTTAGTTTAATTAGTAAAATAAAAAAATCTTCATTAAAATAGTACTTACAATCAATAAAACCGATTTTGTAAAACATATCAAAAACTCCTTTTGTTTTGTCAATTAATAAATAACCTATATACCTATTTAAAAATAAATTATGTAAAACAAAAAACAAAATAAGCTATAGCAGCAACTGTCAAATTAATAACATATAAAGGTAAATATGATTAAATTCTTTCCGAAACAAAGGGTAGTATGCTGTGTGTAATATTTATGTAAACATTATTAAAAAATTAATCATTAAATTGCAAAAATATGTCTCTATAATATACGTAAAATACATAAATGTATTTATATAACACACATGTGTCGAAAATTGAAAAATGCAATTTATCAATATAAGTGATCAAAATTTTGTCGCAACAAAATAGGATATCCTAAACGTCCGAAGTGTATACGCTTACCGATTGTATAATATATGTACATGTATAATATATACTGGGTATATATCCCAAAATTATCGCCAAATATTTAATGAGCAGATAAAGCGGACTAAACTGAGTCGAAAAGTCCTGTACCATTTTGCAATATTTCCCCAATAGTTAATAAGATATTAATCCTTAAAGTTAACTAAATACACATGCCCGCTACTGCGAAGTATAGACGGTTACCGATCGCTTGGCGCGGACCGTGAAGAGTGGGGATAACCTGGCAAGCCATCCGAATTATGGTGGCTCGCGACGATGTGCGCAGCACGGCTCTTGCCAGGGAGTCCCCGCTCCCCACGGTCCACGCCAAGCGATCGGTAACCGTCTATACTTCGCAGTAGTGGGCGGGCATGTGTATTTAGTTAACTTTAAGGATTAATATCTTATTAACTATTGGGGAAATATTGCAAAATGGTACGGGATTTTTCGATTCAGTTTAGTCCGCTTTATCTGCTCATTAAATATTTGGCGATAATTTTGGGATATATACCCAGTATATATTATACATGTACATATATTATACATGTACATGAATATATACTATATTTGTAGTTATTTGAACTGCACGCCGAATTGGTTTTCCGAATTTTTGCAATAATTCGCTATAAATCAATTTTTCGCAAAAAATTAATTTACAGTTTTTCAACACATTAACATCTTTCTAATATGATGTCTGATTGAATCTAATTATTAAGAATTGCTTGTTAATTTAATTCATGATATTATTATAGCAGTTTAATTGTGTTTATAAGTCCGGAAAATTCGGCACGTAGTTCGAAGATTATAAAAATGATATATATGCATATATATAATAGTATATATATATATAATTAAAATTAAAATTAAACAAGACTCCAAAGATTAAATCTAAAGAAATATAAAGCCACTAAGAGCCGACACAGTTGTATGTGTAGTCAAAAATAATGTCAATCACCAATTACAAACGTTTCAACCACAGGATTAAGTCATCTTCAGTGTAACAATTATTTATCGGAATCAAAATTAATGCATTGTATCACATGCATTGTATCACAATAAGGTAAATGCTGTCAATGAATCATTGTTAGGCTGTTGTCCAAAATTAAGAACTTTATTTGTTGTACTTAGCTGGATACCCAAACAAGAATTCAGTCATTTAACTAAAATCGAGTTAATGTATGAAATTTATGAATTTTTAATCGTATTCAAAGTATTAAAATTAATTGCATCAAATGGATAAAACTTACATCGTATTTAGCATAACAATGATCTGTTATAATTATATATGCGCGATGTAATTATAACGAAGTCTTGAGAACGTGCGAGAGGACGTTTCACATACGCAATGTTTATAAGTACAAAAGTTAAACAGAATAAATACCAACGCAATCTCGACGATACACATTTATAACTTATAAAATATGGAAACAAATGAATACCAAGATTAACTTTAGTAGTAAAGGAAGGCGGGTTCTAACCCAGGGGCTAGAGGGGAACGCGGGGTGCGGGGAAATACTCGTTGGCGCGGGGGATACCTAACGCGGGGGAAAGAGGGGAAAGGTCTGGGCTCCTATACAATAGGGCCCCTTTTTTTTTGTTATCAAAATTTGAACATGTTTTTCTTTAAAAATGCATAATAAAGATTTGAATTTGACCATGATATTTTTCTTTAAAAATGCATCGATAATAAAGGCTTGCATGTTAGAGAAAGATAGAGCGCGCGTAACGTGCTATGAGTGAAAAAAGGATGGAAGAATTAATAGAGTACGAATTTCTTTTGTACGATACAGTTTTTTCAATTTTTATGGTTTTTCCTGGCGCGTCAAGGCATATATATATATATATATATATATATATATATATATATATATATATATATACTATCAGATCGGTGATATGTCGCCACGTTAATAGAAGCGCCAATGTTTTTCGGCTGCTAAACAAAAAACAAAAAAGAAAAAAAAAACCAAAAGAAAACACAACTCTTCCACGTAAATGTGGAAGACAGGATGTGCAAGTATTCACACAAAGGCGAGTACTCCAAGTCGAACGCACCCTTTTTTGTCATCGATTTTTCTTTTATTAGTTGTGTTCTCTCATTTAGAAAATATTTACCTAAATTTTACGATCAACAATCTAAAAAATTAAAAGCTACGCTTTGTGATTCCTCATTTATTTTACCAACTTCCTATTGTTGATGCCCTTCAACTTGCTTTTACACGTTTGGAAATATGAGTCTTTATTTATACACGATCGGTTCAGTAAGTACAAAATCTAAATGTGGATCCTATGTAAATAGGATTTTTTCTACATGATTTGTAACCTTTGTCGTAAATTTTGTCGTAGATCTGACGATTCTGAGGATCTATGTTTTTTTTTTGTTTATGTTTCCAATATCGTTGGAAAGTTTTCTAATGGCATGTTTCTTGAATATTATCACTCACCGATCGGTGACCGTTAAAGCTCGAGTTTTATATTCATGCTTTGTACTAACGATTGTTTTTTTCCTTTTTTTTTTGTTGAAATTTTCATGAAACGGAGAAATCTTGGAGTCCATTGGATGTAATGAAATATATAAAAGGGCATAAGTGCTCGATGTACTACAGTGATGTCCTGGAAGACCAAGGAATCAGTCGCTTCAGTTATTGACGATAAGCATAATATGGCTACCATCATGCGAACATAGCCAACGCAGTCGAATATGTTCGAAACGCAGATCCGGAACATATCAGAGACGCAGATCCGTTCGCACATATCAGAGACGAAGTGTTCGAAGTGCTCGAAGAAGTGAACGTCGAAAAACTAATGGATCAAGAAATCGATTCCGACGAAGAAACATTATCGGACGACGCTGGCTATACTAACGATTTGAGCGAGCGTGATACAGATTACGTACAAAGATTTGTGCCATCATCAGAAATCCAATGCACTACAGCCGTACTAAACATTGTATAATCCATTGTTATTATACGACGACGACGGGTGGTGCTTTACGTATATGTGCAGAATGCATGATTCGTTTGAATGAGACTGATATCGCAGGATTGTATCTCGTAAGGAAGCATGATATTAGACATATTTACGCGCTAAGTGGTCAGTCTTGCATAAATTGCAAACTACCAACATACGTTATATTTCCGTGCAACAAGTGCCCACAGTGCACACATTGAAAAAACTATTGCGAATAGTATTGTGAATGAATCACGTGCAAGTGCTCCATAGAAGAGTATGATCTAAAGACTGTAAAAAAAAAGACATGGAAAATCACGAGCAAGTGGTACGCGAATTGTTAGAACAGTGCGGCCAGGTCGCTACTCTGGTGGAATATTTCGCGTGGTTGCAACGATGCGACGAGTGCATCGAGCAGCTTGAAGAACTTTGTCGTGCTAAGCGTCCGCGTCTCGCTGTTGGACACAGACAATCCATGGTGGCGAGGATCGCGCGACTCGCGGGTGCAAAAGTGTAATTGGATAACGCCAAAAAAAAACACTCCGTTTCGGGGGCATCCATTGGTGGCTACTTATCGCGAGTAACGTATTTAGAGGAGTTTCGAGAAGAAAAGAAATGATTTATTTGTTTTTCTTTAGAGGCAAGATTGCTCCAGACGGATGACGAATTCTGTTATCTTCGCGGAAAATGTGGCTAGGTAAACAAATGATTACCGTGCACAACTAGTTTTGCGTGCAGGACAACCATTGTCAGCCGCGAGTCTGATCTTAGATAACGCTACCATGGGAAATTATCCCATGCGTTTTATGATTTTTTAAGCGCCTGTTTTCTTAAAATAAAATTGTTGATCAGTCTGGGACGACAAAACTTGGATTTTTATTATTGCGTGACTTCGATGCATTTATAATGTCTTTTGCAATCTTATCACTTTTCGGGCCTGCATTAAAGTTGTTATTCCTTCCGGATTGATCGGCGTTTATGAGTTTTCGCGGAGCTTATCCAGTCCCTCTTTTCAGTTCTGTCAGACCGTTATCAGAAGATTCTGTTCGAATCTTGTAGACGCCAACCGTAGTCGCGACGTGGAGCCGATTATTTCGAAAGAAAAGAATCGTGGCGTCTATAGGACGTAACAATATGTATCATTCGTATAAAAGATTTGATCATCAAAGTTGGCGCCAAGTGAAATTCCACAAAATTTTATGTATTATTCGTAAAAAAGATTTAATATCAACAATTGACGCCAAGTTAAATTCTATGTAATTCAGATAGCAAATTATATAAATAATATTAACTTTAATGATATTTCTATAAAAGATTTGATATTAAGAACTGGCACAAAGTTAAATCTCATTTTTTTGTACCATGCCAAATTAAATAAATAATGAATATTAATCTAATGATATGTATCATCTGTAAGCGTTAACCGTATAAAATAAAAAAATTTAATTTGAATAATAAAATTTTTTATATAAAAATACTTGGCGCTGCTAGATTGAATAAGAAAAACTATAAAAACAATTTAAAATTAGAATGGTAATTAATAAAAATAAATTTATATAATGAAAAATAATTATAATTTAAAAGTAATAATAAAAGTAATAATAAATGTAATCTGAATTTTACACTAAATAAGAATAAAGTTTACTATTTATTTCTCTTTCATAACGCCTTACAAATCGAAATTTATTTTTCTTAGACTTAAATTTAATATTCATAACGTTCATAATTTATACGACTGTATATCTCATTCGCATATGTACACACGTTAGATGCTTTAACTCTTATTAGGAATGCTTCTTATTTTTCTAAATATCACATTCATATTTTACTATGTTATTATATCGAGATCGAGCAACGCCAAGTGTTTTTACATCTTAAATTTTTCTATTTAAATTAAATTTTTTCATTTTATTCGGTTAACGCTTTAATTTTTTGTAATAATACTGAAATTGAGCAAAGTAACGCAATTTTGTGATAATGTTTTGTATAATATTTTGAAGGAAAATTAAATAATCTCTACTTCAGTTGAAAGAGAAAATGTCTTTGAATGTATTATGACATAATAATTTCATTTAAGAGGAATTTAAATCATTTAGATTGGAATAGAAAGATCCTTCAATAAGATATACGTATACTTAGATTTCATTTCAAAAATTGAAGATAATACCATTTGGATTAAGTAAATAATAATAAAGATAGTACTTGGGTTTTACTTTTTATTTTAGTAGTAAAATTTAATTTGGCGTCACAGTTGTTGATATCAATACGTTTATATATTAGGAGTACAAATTAGTTTGGTCCGTTTTCCAAAAGATGGCTCCGGCTATTGTGAATGGTTCATAGTGACAGCTGATTTTGGCGTTTTCAAAAAGGTTAAACATTTGCTAATAATATTCAGTTTATATCGCTTTGAGTTTCATATGAAAACTTTGATTTTTACTGTGTTTGAAATGTCGAATTTTGTGTTAACCAAGCAGCATTTGTGGGAGGTTCTAATTTTCTGCTTTAATTGGAAGAAAACCAGAAACCCATCAAAGTTTATGGTGACACTGCTCCAACTGATAAATCATGTAGGGAATGGTTTCGACGTTTCAAGGATGGAGATTTCAGCGTTAAAGACAAGCCTCTGGACAGCCAAAAAAATTCGAAGACAAAGAATTAGAGGCATTACTCGAAGAAGATCAGAGTCAAACGCAAAAGGAGCTTGCAGAATCATTGGAAGTAACTCAACAAGCCGTTTCTGCACGATTGAGAGCCATGGGGATAATTCAAAAACAAAGAAATTGGGTACCTTATGAACTGAAACCGAGAGACGTTGAAAGGCGATTTTTCATTTGCGAACAGCTGATTCAAAGACAACAAAGAAAAGGTTTTTTGCATCGGATTGTGACTAGAGATGAGAAATGGATATTCTACGACAACCCCGAGAAGAAAAAATACTACGCTAAGCCCGGTCAATCGTTGCCGTTGACACCAAAGCCGAACATTCATGGTTCGAAGATCATGCTCTATATCTGGTGGGACCAAAAGGGTGTTGTTTACTATTAGCTGCTGAAATCTGGCGATTCCATTACGGGCGATTGGTATCGACTACAATTGATTCGTTTGAGCCGTGAATTGTGAGAAAAACGGTCGGAATACGAGCAAAGACATGATAAAGTTATTTTTCTTCATGACAGCTCGGCCTCATGTCGCAAAAGTTGTAAAAAAATATTTGGAAACGCTCAAATGGGATGTTTTACCGCACCTGCCGTATTCTCCGGACATTGCTCCTTTTGATTACTGATTATTCCGAAAGATGCAGCACGATTTGACAAGTCACCGGTTCACTTCTCCAAAATTGGATCGCCTCCAAAGACGAGTCATTTTTTCGAGATGGAATTCGAAAATTGCCTGAGAGATGGGGAAAAAGTACTAGCCAGCAATGGACAATACTTTAATTAATCTGTTCATTCATTTTGTTTTGAAATAAATGCATTTTTGAACACAAAAAAACGGACCAAACTAATTTGTATTCCCAATACATATCATTGATGATACATATCATTACATTAATATTCATTATTTATTTAATTTGGCATAATGATATAAAGAAATAGGATTTAACTTTGCGTCAGTTCTTGATATCAAATCTTTTATAGAAATATCATTAATATTATTTATATAAGTATCCGAAATACATGGAATTTAACTTGGCGCCAATTGTTGATATCAAATCTTTTTTATGAATAATAAATAAAATTTTGAGGAATTTCACTTGGCGCCAATTTTGTTGATATCAAATCTTTTATATGAGTGATACATATCATTAGAGTTAAGTAAATAACAAGAAACAGTATCATTTGTGTTTTACTTTTTAATTTAATAGAATTTAACTTCAGTTATGATTGCAGCATCTGAATTTTAATTTTTCATTTGATTTCACATTAATTTTTTTCGAAGAATAATAATTTTTGACAGAGAATTAAAGTTACCATTATTTAGGATTGAAGGGAATAGGAATAAAGAGACCTTCAATAAAAATATCCTTGAAAAAAAGTTAAAACTGCTATTAATTGAGTTGGATACTTAGTATTATATACAAAGGATCGGTTTCACCAACTCGATTAAGCCGAATCGGTGTCAACTAAGTGGACAGAGAATTAAAGTTGCTATTACTTAGGTTGGAATAATAAAATTATAACATCATAAACATATTAAAATAGCAATCTGAACTTAACCTTTACAAATACAAATATAAAAAGTGACCTAAAAAAAGAGGTTCTTTTCGCCTGTTTTTTAAGCCCTCAAGTTTTTGAATTGTGTGACAAATACTATTCTGCAATGAGATATTAATTACAAAGAAGTTTCAGGTAACAATCGTTATCATATCTGGAGAGGAAAGTCATATATTACGTCTATGCGAAAATCCGTTTGATTCCACCCCTCTCTGCTCTGATAATATATTTTACCTCATTTTTAAATCTCTCTGTGATTAATGTCTGAATATAAGGTAAAATTTGTGGCATACACCCAGTCAGAAATAATTTCTCGAAAAGAGGTCATTTCGATGTCGAAATAAAAATCGAAAGTTTTCGAAATTTCTATTGATTTCGATGGATTTTTGGTTTCAATTGAGTTGGAAATAAAATCTTGAATTGATCTAGTCAGCATATAAATATAATACTAGTCACTAATGCAATCAGTAAATTCGACAAGTAGTGTCGCTAATAGCGTAATAGTGATGGAGAAAATTTCATTAGTTTCATTGAAATTTTATTTATATTTATTTTATAAAATAAGTATCATTGATTAGTATCATATTTCAGAGAATACATGACAAAATTATAATAAAAAGAAATTTATTTTATGAATTCGAGAACTAATTTTATGGTGCACTCAGCATGCGCGGTCACCCATCAGAATCCGAACTTCCGCTTACTATACTTCATTTCTGTGATCGTATGGGAACTAGAAGAAGTCCTTCGAGGAACTATAAACACTTATAATGCTAATGGATGTATAGTTGTAACATATCTGTTCAAAGATGTTGTGAAAGAGGTGGACAAAAAAAATATAATTAATGTTAAATATAGTAGTAATGTACAAATGATGATATCTATGATAATAATAACTTATTTTCAATAATACTGTAAAATATTATTTTTATTAGCTGAAGTAACACTAATTGCTCTAAATGATATATATACATATGTGTGTATTTTTTACTCTAATAAATTTTTTATACCAAATAATATTACAATTACTGGAACTAGTTCTATGTTACGTCATATGTCGTCGTATATTACTACAGTAGTAACACTATTAGCTCAGCTTTGACACTATTGCGTATCAGTAGTAATACTACTGCAGTAGCAATGACACTAGTAGTATTTTTATACTTCCAAATGATATTGGAAATTTGTATGATAGACCAACATTTAAATTTCATTAATTTTAAAATCGAGATCATTTCGATATCGATTTGAGCTAGAATTAGTTTAGCTAGATTTTGATAGAATCAATAATATTTTCCCTTGATTTCGTGCTCATTTATGGTAAGAAACAGTTAATAGATTGTCAGCATTTATGGTAAGAGATATTATTCCCTAAAATTCCTCAATACAAAAGTGACGTATTAAGATTATATTAAATAAATTACGAAGTACAAATAAAAATAATGTTATTCAGCAGTAGAACAATAAAATAAGATACAAAGAATTATTAGAAAAAAAGATGTAAACTTTATCGACAGTTGTAAAAAACGTTCCGATTCGTATAAAAAAATTCCAGAATTTTCTAAAAAGTTATAAAATTATTTATAAATTCTGAAAAATTTTAAGAAAGCTTTTATGATTAAAGCGATATTGCAATTGTTGAAATGAAATCGAAAAAAATGTCGATTCAATCTTTGAACGGAAATATTCAAAATATAAGATTATGTATCACATATTTATATTAAAAATATTAAAAATGTATCAAATTCTCATTGCACTCTCTATATAATTTTTTATTTTTTACTCGAAAATGTTGAAATTTCGATGCAAGTTTCGAATCAACAACTTTTCCATCGAAACGATGTCTTTTCGAGGAATTATTTCTGACTGGACAGTTCAGTTCCAAAATTGAGTGCCAAACAAAAACGGGTGATTTTCGCGGTCACTCTTTTTAAGAAACTATATAATCAAATTTAACATAAAACATTTACGAAGACATATATTGGAGTACTTTTTATTAATGAAGACCTTCTCAAAATCACCACAGAAGAGCGATTAAAATTCAATACAACTCATACAAATTCACTGCTTTAAAAACACATTCACTTGTTTAATCACTGCTTTACAAAATTCATTCCCAGCAAACGAGAATGGATTAAATGGATTAAAATTTTTTTAATGCATACTTTAAATCCACGAAAATAGATTGAAATGGATTGGATCCGAGCTGACACTAATTTAATATTCGGAAAAAAACGTTCATCTTTAAGGGTTACAAATTTTATTCCTAAGACATTTATAATAATTGTATTTGAAATTAACTACTTCAAATTGATATTAAAAAATCAGTCAGTATCTTAGTAGGATTCAAATCTGAGACCTCTGGATTATGTGAATCTTCTATGTTACCCGCTTCACCACTTCTTCAATTGGTAAATATGTTATTCTCTACTTCAATTACAAGCTTCAGCTAAACTAGTAACGAAATTATATGGATATAATAAAAATATCATCATTTAACAGATATAATAAAATATAAACAATTTATATTACTATGAGACAATATTGGGTAAGTGTCGAATAATCTAATCTCGCTTCGCCGATGTCGCGTGATTAGCCTAATATTCAGGCAGTGTTCGAAGGTTTGCGAGTGTTCATTCATCGATCATTCATTTTACTTCTAATCAAAGATAAATAAATGAACATAGCTCAATTATTTTTATGTTATAATTTTTTTGAACTTAGTTGGATTAAAACGAAAAATTTCTTACTTATAATTTTAAATAATTTAAGTAGCACTTATGGTCTATTTTTAAATACAAACTTCTTTTATTCAATTAGATTGAAAAACTGCATTTCAGAATATTGAATTGAACAATTTTCACGTTGAACAGAAATTGCTGATATTATTTTTGAATTTAACTGAATTAACAAAACTATACTTTCTATTCACAATTCTGAATTGAGTAATATTCACGATGCACAGAAAATGCTAATATTATTTTTGGATTGAAAGGCATAGACATTTATTTTATGCAATTCCTGTAAATGAATAAAAATGCATTCAGGATTGAAAGGGATATATTTTAACATTCATGAATCCGTATTCTGAAAATCTGAATTCATTTGAATCCATTTCAATCCATTCTCGTTTGATGGGTTACTTTGAAAACAAAAATAAACTAAATTCACTGCTTTAAACACAATTCTTTGCATTAGCAGTGAATTTTTAATGGCCAATCAACGCCGATCAAGCTTAATCGTGACCCGCCAGCGCTAGAAAGAAACGAACTTTTTGGTGTCAACCATAAATAAAATTACATAGAGTGAACTAACTTTGACCGTAATTGATAGTCTCAGAGTGCGGTCCCATAGTGCGGAATTGGCGTAATGCGGAATTGGCGCAATGCGGAATTGACGAAACGGTCGTGATTGGTCGTGACTTCATTCCGCCGATTTCGCCATTTTCTGTTATGCAAATTTATTTCTTTTGCGGATTCCGCCGATGTCTGCAAGTGTGCTTGTACATGTACTACTTGTATATGTATACTTATAAAAACTAATCTCGTTAAGCTGATTTAATGGAGAAAACTATCTCCTACAAGCGTATGATTAATCAACATGCTGAGGCATGTTTCCCACCTAGATGTTCTCCGAATGTTATGTCATTCTTATTTAACATTCGATAAATAACAAGAATGGAGTGATACTCCTGGGTAGCACTCAGGTGGAATCTAAACATAACTTTGAAGGTAATTAAGTCTCCAGATAAATACGAAGATCAATATGATCAGAACACGAATCTCGTATATACAGTATATAGAAAAGCGAAAATGTAAATCAAAATGAAAATGGGTACACAAAATGAAGATAGGGCAATGTTCTTATATATATGTGTGATTTCCGACCCGCAGGAGTTTTCCTATGTCCCATAGAACTCCCATGGAACTTGCAAATGTGCAATCAATGCGAGTCAATTTAATGACAAACGTTATTCCGGTGTATCTAATGTAAGCGATCTACGGGAAGGCTCTTGTGATTGGTCAGCGTTAATTGCGCATTCCGGAAATTCCGCTGTGGGATATTGGAAAACACATTTTAGCGGAAGGAAATCGACGGAAATGAATGAAGTCACGATCAATCACGAGCGTTCTTCCAATTCGGCACCATGGAACCGCATCCTCAGAGTGCGCTCCCATGAGATACAAAACTGCAGAACGTTTGTAATTGATCGTGGCTTTATTTCGTCGATTTTGCTGTTTTCTGTTGCTCAAATTTATTGATCGTAGTACAAACTCTTGCATAATGCATAATACATAGTGCATAAAGGAATCAACCAATTGTGAAATTCTTCTTTTCCATAAAATGGGAGGAAAGGAAAGGTTCTGATTAGTTGATTCGTTTATGCATTATGCAAAAGTCTGTGCTGCGGCCTTATTTCTTTTGCAGATTCCGTCGATGCTTCTGTGTACAGCTGGTCACAGAAAGGTTGCAACATTTTTTTTTCGATGGGTTTCGGAATGCAGCTTGTTTATCGAGCGATTGGTTCTTATTTATAAATCAATCACTCAGAGAGTACATGTACAACATAAAAATTAACCTTGTTAAATTGATTTAAACGGAGAAAGCTATCTCCTACAAGCACATAGTTAGGACCTGCGCACAATACAAGAAATAAGAAATTAGGAATAAAGAATAAATAATTTCAACCTATCAAAAATAGGATTCATCGGAATTCTGATAGGTTGAAATCGTTTATTCCTAATTCCTTATTCTTTCTATTGTGCGCAGGGTTTTAATCAACATGTTGTATGCTCGGATTCCCATTTGGATATGTTCCGGGTGTTATGTTATCCTTGTTTTTCGATAAATAACAATAATAAAGTGATATAAATAACAATAATAAAGTGATGAACAATAATAAAGTGACCTGGGTAGCACTCAGGTGGGAATCTGAATATTATCCTAAAGGTAATTAATTAAGTCTCCAAATAAATATGAAGGTCAATATGATCAGAACATGAGTGTCGTATACATAGTATACAGAAAGACGAAAATACAAATCAAAATTAAAATTAGTACACAAAACATAGTCAGCAATATCTTTGTATGTATATGTGATTTCCGATCCGCAGGAATTCATTTTCCAATGTCTCATTGAGCGGAACTTGCGGATGCGGAATTAATGTGAGCCGCTATTCCGGTAGATCTAAATAAAGCAGAGGAATGAAAATTGTACTGCAGTGTCTGCAGTGTATGTTTATATCGCAATATTTTATCGGTGTGACCAACTTCTTAATCTGAATAATAATCATCGATTTCAATGACTAACCACGGTTCACGGAGGCAGAGCAACACTTTTTTGTCAAACTTTTACTTACTTTTATGCGAAAATGCATCGATTGGATGTGTTTTCATCTATTATTAAACCCAATTAAGAGTGTCGTACAAATGTGGTCACAGTTCTTCAATGACAATCTTGATATTATTTGGATAACTTAGACATTTAATTACGCGAAAATACATCAACTAAAAGTATTTTTATCAATATTTGAGGTAACCGGAACCCAATATAATATAGCTTTAGCCACAATCGCACTTATTCAACTCTTCCCCGATCGCATGACCGTAACAATAATTTCAACTTCTAATCTCTGCAGAGTGTTGAATGTGTAAAATGTGCAGAATTGTCGCAGCTACAACGCTCGCTGATCATGTATGATGACAATGCATTGCTAGTGTCACATTTGCCTCTTGTGCCAAAAATTCCAAAAGGACATTACCCCCACTCCGTAGCGATGACGACGACTTCTTAATAAAAGTTTCAAATTTGTATTTTGCGTCGCAATATCTCCGCTCGTAGAGCACATAGAGAAAAAATAAAAACACTTTCATTATAAATCCTGATCGATTGCAATCGATTGAGCACATTTAGAATTTGATCGGTTTAGCCCTTATTGAAATCCAATAATCTCGATCTCGCGTAAAATAGCCATGACAGTGTCGCTATGCGTAGCTTAGCGCCGAGACACTATATATAACAGTGTCTTCAGATAAAATCTTGAACTTCATTAATGATTGTTATCCTTGAAAAAATCTTTAATTACGCTAAAAAAGCAGCTGTATATTAGCAAATGTTTCATTATTCGGCAACGTTGCATCATATCACATTATATATAATATATATTATTTGGCAACGTCGCATCTCAATTACATCATATTATATGTATTATTATTTGGCAATGTTGCATTTGTATTATATTATATTAATCATTGTCATCGCAAAACATGTCAAATGTTCTCGAAAAAATTTTTTATATTACGATGACAAACTCATATTGAAATTTGCAAATTTGCAGACGCTGCAATTTGTGATATCAGATTACATCAATGTCATCATTGGATATGTCTAAAAATCTTTTATTATAAAAATCTAACGCTTAGATTTTAATGTCATTGACCAGAAATGTAAATATTCGCGAGAATTTTATGCGCAAAATCAGCCTGTATAAAATGGCTAACCGAAAATATCCAATTACATTGATCGACATGATTTTTGCTGTTTGAATAAAAGATACCATTTCCGATGAATTTTCGCGCGTTGAATACAAATTCGGCAATGAAACTGCTCTATCATGTTAGGTTTTTGCAAAAAGAGCTAAAAGTGTCAAAATTGATGTTTTTTGACATATTTGTGATTTTTTTGCTAGCGAAGTAAATTTTTTTTCTACTTTCGTTTACGACAATCTAAAAACTTTTATCTTTAAAATATATTTTTTTTAATGCCGTATGTTTTTTTTACCAAGATAATCTCTGCGTAGTCACAAACAAAAACGTTTTGTGCCAAAAATGTTTTGACGAAAAAGTTTAAGAACTGTGATGACATTAGTAGTAAAGTTTTTAAGGTTACTAAATCCGAATCCGAAGTCAAATTTTCGAAATCCATAATGGAGAATCCAATATGGCGGAAAAATTTTTATCACTAAAATTTGTTATTTGCGCTTTAATTAAAAAAATATTGTTTACGATATTAATTTTAGAATTTTAAACATTAAAAAAAAATTTCAAATTTAAATTAAATAAAAAAATTGTTAATTGAGTAGAGAAGGTCCTGCATTCTGTTTTTTATGTCTGTAGATCATTTAGCCATAAAAAGAGCAATTTTATAATTTTTCTATGTTTCCCAGAGTGCACCACGTGGAGGCAGTCTACATTACACTCCTTTTTTTATTTTATATATTTTATTTTTATTTTTTCTATTGTTTCTATTTTTTTATTGTTTTTATTATCTACATTATTTTTATTGCTTTTTAAATTTCTTCAGATTTATAATTTTATATATATGATTTATTTTTTTAATCTTTTTTTTTAAATTACAACTAAAGTATTGTAAATGTTATTTAACTTTACTAGGACTTTAGTTGTATATTGTCAAAACAGCATCTCATGCGCTTTTTTTTATGAAGTTCTTCCGGTTCCTCATGCTTAAGACACCAACAGTAAATGGGTCAAGAGGAACAAAAAAGTTTTATAACATTTTAAGATATTCACTATAATTTTCGAATTAAAAAAGAAAATATCTAAGCCAATGTACGGTGCAGCCGCGCCGCTATCCTTTTCCTCGCTCCCCCCCCCCCCTGCGCGCTATTGCCATGGAGTGAGGCGCGATGGGCCATGCTACGAATTCGCGCGGCGCGGTTTCATTGCACAGTGTTGCTGCCAGGTTTGTAGATTGTTCCTTTTATATTTGCACTATCGATATACCACCGTTTGGCCATAATATGATATACGTTTAATTGCGTGTCAATGATACACGGACAACAGATAAAAATATTAAAGTGGAATCTTTTGAGCGCGACGTCTTCTGGTACAATTTTGACTGAGATATACACTTCACCCGAAGCATTGTACTTTTGCTGCTGATATTGATTATAATGATCTAATTATAATTGATGATCTAATTATAACTGATAAAATGTTGAAACTTCTTCGTGGAATCTTTTGGAGATATACTTTTGTCCGAAACAATATACTTTTACTTCTAATATAAAGCATGATCTAATTATCATCATTATTACTGTAATAAGAGCTCGTAAAATTTCTGTTTAAGCGTACATTACTATCTATATATGCTAAACTATATATTACTAGTAATCTACTTTAATCGATTAATTTAAATTACAAATTAGTCTTAAAATCTTCATTAATCTCAATTTCTGTATACACAAACACATAATTACAACATTTTAGTTTACTATTATATGTAAATATTTCGTCATCATTTTTATTGTAATAAGAATCGATAATTTCTGTTAAATATACTACTTATTTATTTAATTTGATTATAAATATTTTTTAATACGTTGTACGTATATTAAGGGATTTACTTCCGTTACATATAGATGTATCGATATCTCTCGTGACAAAAATTTGTTAATGAGCGAATGCATCAGGTAAAAGGTTATATTGTTATAACATAAGGTTATATTGTTAATAAAATACTCATAGCTATGATATGAGCTCTTTTGCAGGACATGTACGTATATTAATACATACATAAAACTAGAATTATGAGAACTTTTGATCAGTTATTCTATTAGAATAATTAATTAACTTCCAGTTTCTTAAAAAATATTAAACATAATATCTATTAATAATATAATATTTACAGAACACAAATTACTGTGAGCAGATGCTATTAAATATTAGTAGTAAAGCAAGGCGGGTTCTAACCCATGGGGTTCTTATTACAATAAAAATGATGACGAAAAATTTACATATAATTAAACTAAAATGTTGTAATTATGTGTTTGTATATACAGAGGGGAGCGCGGGGAGCGGGGGGTACTCGTAGATGCGGGGAAAGAGGGAAAGGTCCCGGCTCGATGTTACGTAAACATAGGACCCCGGGTTATTTTTTGTCGTCACCCACCGCCATCCGCCGTCGCTCTCCTCAAAAATGCTTCGGTAACGAAGGCTCTCTGTTAGAGAAAGATAGAGCGCGTGACGGAGCGTGTAACGTGCTATAAGTGAAGAAAGGATGGAAGAAATGAATCAATAGAATACAAATCTCCTTTATTTTTTACAACACAGTTTTTTCAATACAGTTTTTCCTAGCGCGTCGAGGCAAAGGATGGGGAGTAAAAGAAAATACAATACATATGTAGTAAACAAAAATTTTTTATTCACATTACACTTATTATACTGATTTTTTTCTCATTTTTTTATTATATTTTTTCGCGATCGAAAGCGTTCGAATGCGATCGGTGGCTCGAACATTGCTAGCAGCGCTTTCTGGAAAAAGAGAACGAAAAATTTTTTTCACCACTATTCGCTTTTTCAGCAGAGAATAAAATGCATTAGTATTAGTTACTCTAAATGCTATACCTTATATTTTGATGACATTGGTGACGTTGATGATGAGGAACACATTGGCGATTTTGATGCTTCTTCACTATGATATTCCCAATATCTCGCTTTTTCCCTCGATGGTAGTGGATTTGGCGAACCTGGTGACAAGAGATGGTACCCCTTGCGCTGCAATCGATTTTCGACGTATATATTTTTTTATTCTCGATCCAATGTCTTACCACTCCTAACTAAAATTTACTATTGAATGAAAAAAAGCTATTTACTCTGTTTATATACTGTCAGATCAGTAACATGTCGCCACACGTTAAGAGAAGCGCCGATGTTTTTCGGCTGCTAAACAAAGAACATAGTTCTTTTGCAGTAAATGTGGAAGGCAGGATGTGCAGGTATTCGCACAAAGGTGAGTATTCCCTTTCAAGGGCAAAGTCGAACGCACTCTTTTTTCATCGTTGATTTCTTTTTTATTACTTGAACATGCGTTCTCTCGTCTAGAAAGTATTTACTGAAATTTTACGATCGACAATCTAAAAAATTAAAAGCTACGCTTTGTGATCCCTCATTTATATTACCAACTTCTTGTTGTTGACAAGAAAATGCCCTTCAACTTGCTTTTACGTGTTTGAAAATATGAGTCTTTATCTATATAGGATCCACATTTAGATTTTGTATTTACTGAACCGATCGTGTATAAATAGGATTTTATCTACATGGTTTGTAGAGAAACCTTTGTCGTAAATTTTATTGCTGTGGATCTGATAAATTTTATTTTAAGGATCTATATTTTTTGCTTATGTTTCCAATATCGTTAGGAAGATTTTCTAATGACATGTTTCTTGAACGATTGTCACGCTCGCCGATCAGTGACCGTTAGCGCTCGAGTTTTATGCTCACGCTTTGTACTAACGACTATTTTTTGCCGAAATTTTCACAAAACAGAAAAAATCTTGGAGTCCACTGGACGTAATGAAATATATAATAGATCATAAGAGCTCGACACCACAGTTGGTGTCCTGGAAGACAAACAAATCGGTCGCTTCAGTTATTGATAATAAGAATAAATATGTCTAACCATCATGTGAATGTTGAGAATATAGTTAACATAGTATATTAAAAATGTGGATCCGGAACAGTTCGCGAATATTAGAGAGGAAGTGTTCCCACCCACGGTTACGAGACAAATGTTACGAGGATGGGTATGAAAAAAGACATTGGTGAAATAGAAATGTCAATGTAATAAAGAACGATTATTATTGGTCGAAGAAAATCGCAGCCAAGGTTGGTGCATATGCATTAAGATTCCCACGGGTAATGAAAAGTGCGTCAAACTGCTGATTGTTGACAATATATGGATGGAGTTTCGTGATCGCGATAAGAATCTTGTGCTAAAACTGTTTTCTGATAGATGCTTTGAGTATGAACAGTGTACTTTCGCAAACAAACATAACGAAAAAATGTTAAAACGTTATGACATTTTAGATATGTCGCGATATGTTGCAACGTGTGTGAAAGAGTCACGCAAGTTGCTCCGTGGAAGAGCACTATGACGTGATCTAAAGATTAAAAAAAAAAACATGGAAAATCATGAGCGAATGGAACGCGAATTGCTGGAACAGTGCGGCCACGTCACTATTCTGGTGGAATGTTTTTCGTGGCTACAACGATGCGACGAGTGCATCGGGCGGCTCGAAGAACTTTGTCGTTCCAAGCGTCCATGTCTTGCCGTTGAACACAGACAATCCGTGATGGCGAGAATCGTGCGACTCGCGAGTGCAAAATTGCAATTGGAGCGACGTTTCGTGCATGTTGGTGGCGGGTACGCGAGTCGCGACGAAACATCGTCTGGCGAGAGATCGACGCCGCGTTTGAAAGCCGTATATTAACAGGTGCTGTGATAAACTCTAATCACATTGAGCCGCGGCGGTTTTTGAAAGACGCGAACAAATAGTGTTCGAGCGTGTGCAAGACGCTGTAGAAAGACACGGTAGTGTAAAAGTGAACACCGCGTTCGCGACGAAGGATAAATGTGCTAATAAGAGCATAATTACAAAGAACATACCAATAGACATACCAATACACAGATTTGCGCGAGTGGCACGAGCAGCACGTCATCGAGCCTATCCTAGCATTGCTCGAAGAGTTCCAGGAACGAGATAGCGGGTGGGCATTGTTACGTATATGAATATTGAATTGAATGAATATTGAATTTGACTATCAATGTGAATAAATTAAATCCTATGCGCGCGGGATGTCATATCAAAGTGCCGTAGGAAATAGCGACGAAACGAGCGGTGATCAGTATACGTACGACGGATAATGCGTGCTTCGCGTGGTCGATGGTCGTCGCGCTGTACCCGGCTGAAAAGTATACGGATCGGGAATCGTCGTATCCGCATTATACTACAGTATTGAATCTCACAAACATTGAGTTTCCAATAACTTTAAAAGACATTTCTAAATTCGAATGATTGAACGCGGTGTCGATTAACGTGTATAGCATCGAGAATAAACAGCCTTCCTCTGCGGCTCACCAATGAAAAGAAGGAGAAACATGTCAACGTGCTATACATGCAAGATTCACTCAATGACGGTGTTGGACATTTTGCATGGATAAAAAATCTATCCTGTCTCGTAAGCTCGCAGATTAGGAAAAAGAACAAGAAACTTTTCTGCGATCGGTAAGTATACATGAAAAAATTATTATAATTTTCCGTCTTACTAATAAAATAATGATAACAGTTATAATTTTTTGTTTTTTTCAGATACTTGTTATTTTATGAACGAAAAATTGCAGTCGCACGTAATGGACTGCAGAAGATCAACGACTCCGCTATCCGACTGCCGAGAGACAAGTGGTTCGAATTTGAGAACTATTGCAATAAGGAGCGTGTCCCATTCATCGTTTATGCTGACTTGGAGTGCGTTCTACGGAAGATGGACAGGGAAGATGCGTCGTCGTACACGTATCAACGACACGAGGTATTTAATATAGTATATTACATGCGATGTTTGTACGATGACGAGTTATTATTATATTGGTTCCATCGCGATGAAGACTGTATAGCGTGATTCGTGTGACAACTCAACGATTTGGCGCATCGAGTGAAAAATATCCGCCAACATGCCTATGGAAACGTTGTTGAAAAAACAATGGGAGGCGTACCGAAGCGCGACGCGTTGTCACATTTGCGAGAAATCGTTCGCGCTGGACGATACGCGGGTCCGCAATCATTGTCATCTCACCGGTAGAGATAGATACCATGGTCCAGCGCATGCAAAAATTGCAATCTTAATTATAAAAATTTGTTTTATATTCCGATCGTTTTCCACAATTTATCGGGCTATTTTATAATTAAAGTAGCGCATACAGTAAAGACGCGCATTTTATAATTAAAGAAATTGCTACCGCGTACGAAGGACATGTAGATGTGTTACCGTTAACCAAAGAAAAATATTTCGTTCACTAAACATGTATAAGGTACCGCCGAGAGAGCAGACTCGCGAAAATGCATAAAATTACAGTTCTTCGATTCTTTCAAATTTCTAAATGCAAGCCTCGATAAATTGGCGTTGTTTCTAAGCAAAGACAAATTAAAAATCGTATGTTCCAAATTTTCAACACTATCGGATGAAGAATTTGAATTATTAACTCATAAAGTATCTTTCTGTACGAATACGTTGACTGCATCGAAAAATTGCAGGACACGCGCTTACCATCGCGCGAATCATTTTTCAATTTGTTAACGGGCGATACAGTATCCGAGAGCTGCGAATGTCTGGAAGCGATTCTCTATTTAAACGCTCGGCGAGTATAGTACAGTGATCTGTACTTGAAAACCGATGTCTTGTTATAAGCCGACATTTTCGAAAATTTTCGCGAAAGTTGTGTCGTTACGGTCTCGATTCCACGCATTACTATACATTGCTTCGTTTCACGTGGGACGCGATGCTAAAACATACGCGTATAAGATTTAAGTTACTCACCGACATCGATATGATCATGTTCGAGCGGCCTTAGTCAATGTTCAAGCAGATACGCGCAGACTAATAACAAGTACATGTGTTCATATGACTCATCGAAACCGTCGTCGTACTTGATGTACTACGATGTTAATAATTTACAGGGTCCATTATGAAAGTAGTGCGCATGATTTTATTGTGACGCGAATATCCATCGCAGCGGGGTAAAATGGGTCGGGAAATGTGGTGGGGGGGGTCTACCCTTCCAAGGCAGCCAGTTTGCTCCGAGCAGTCTGAGTGGAAAGACGTGCCTCCGCGTGAAGTGTGTTTTTCGACTTTGTAACACGGCGCGATGGAGCGTTCGCTTGAACAGCGATACGCCATCAAGTTTTGCGTGCGACTTGGAAAGAATGCAACCGAAACATTCCAGATGCTTCAAGAGGCCTTCAAGGACGACTGCATTTCAAGGTCACAGTCCGGGAGGTGGCACAAGGCGTTCAAGGAGGGCCGTCGCCGACGACGAACCCCGTTCTGGACGCCCAACAACGGCCAGAACCGACGAAAACGTGAATCGTGTGTGCGAAGTATTCTGACCGTCGATTGAGCATCCAGTACATCGCTGACACCCTAAACATGTCCACATTTGCGGTACATGGGATAGTGACGGAGAATCTGCAAATGCGCAAGGTCTACGCGAAGCTTGTGCCGAAAGTGTTGACGGAAGACCAGAAAGAACTTCGAGTTTCGCGCTGTCAAGAATTGTTGGATTTGATTCAAAATGAGCCGGACTTTCTTAACTCTGTCGTAACCGGAGACGAATCTTGGATGTTCGAGTACGACCCAGAATCGAAAAGGCAGAGCAGCGAGTGGCACTCAAAATCATCCCCCCGCCCCAAGAAAGCGCGAATGAGCAAGTCTCGCATCAAAACAATGCTCATTGTCTTTTTTGACATCCGAGGAATCGTCCATTTTGAGTTTGCACCGCAGGGAGAAACTGTCAACTCAGCCTTCTACCTGGAGGTGCTCAAGAGATTAAAACGCCGGGTCGCGCGTGAGGGCTGACATCAAAGACGCGATCAAGATCTACCATGACAATGCCCCTAGCCACACGGCCTTCATCGTTGCCAACTACCTGGCCCGGAGCAACACCCCGGTGGTCCCCCAGCCCCCTTACAGTCCCGACTTGGCTCCGTGCGACTTTTTTTTGTTTCCCCGTCTGAAGAGAGAGCTGAAAGGAAAGCATTGGGAGTCCGTGGAAAACATCCAAAAGCATGTTACAACATTCCTAAGAGACATTCCCGACGAGGAGTTTCAGCGTGCCATCCAGGCGTGGCAGACACGTCTCCGCAAGTGTATTGATTCAGGAGGAGAGTATTTTGAAGAATTTTGAGCATTTGTACCGCTACGATCAATAAATCTATTTTTCCCAGAAAATGCGCATTACTTTTATAATGGATCCTGTATACAGATAGGCGATGTGTCAATCATTACCATACGCCGAATTTCGATGGATCGAAGACGCTGTGAACTTTGACATGAGCGCGATCGCTCTGGATTCACCCACCGGTTACATTCTCGATCTCAAGTATCTACAATATCTACACGATCAATACACTGACCTGCCGTTCTGTCCGACGCGCGATAAATTTCCGGTAAGCGCGAGGCTAATTAACTTCTAGCGACGCTGTACGATAAACAGCGTTACGTCATTCACTACCACAATCTGCAGCACTGTACTCGTCACGCGTACGGTTTTCGCGTAACAAAGATTTCATCGAGTACTACAATTCACACAATTTCCATGGCGATTATATTGAACTCTGTTCGAGATCGGTAATTCAAAAAAAAGGTAAGAATTCCTTCGGTCGACCGACAGTAATTGTTATTGAACGCACGCACAAGGCGAGCTCGTGATTTCATCTCGAGCCTGACTTTAAGCCTCGTCAAAGTCAGGGATTCATTGTTCTTTAGCCTTTTCAAAACAATTCGGTACACGCAAACAGGCACCGGCAACGGAACATCGAAAGTTCTAGAACAATTCGATTCGCGCACGCGAGCGCCGCGCTCCGACGAATACGTCACGCGCTGTCACCAATCCCGCGTACGGATTTTCTGTCGCGCATGACTGTTACGTTGAACGTCGCTAGAAAAGAATCGAAAGCGCCAATCAATTTTGTACAACCAATGCCACGTGATAATTACGATTGTGGCTAAATTTAATTGGATTTCTCCCAAGAAGAAAGCCCGGACCGGAAGTAATAAATGCTTCGATCTCGCCGGTCCTCAGGGCAGATTGCGCAGATTGCTAAAATAGTCTACACCACTTATACCGTCTACACCGCTTAGAATTCTTAGACTTCTTAGAGTTCTTATTTCTAAAAGTTCTTCGAGTTCTTAGAATCATAGTCTCGCTACTATACCGCTTCGTTAAATCGCCGCGCTAACCGCTTAGTGAAATCGCGATAAAACGACTCTTTCCGAGAAAATCGCCGAGATTTTCCATCACCGCGATTCCAAATATAATTTTGGAAAAGGTGATCGCATTTGATATTTTGTTAATCTAATTTTTAATTAATTATATTCTTTGACTCTGTAACTGATTATATTAAAGAAAATTCTTTTGTTAAATTAAAAGAAACGGAGTTCTCTTTACTGTCGTGCATCATATCAACCTTGTGCCGTTCTCTCACTCGAATCTTTCCGCGCGGTGCATTCTCGCACAACTCAATTCAAATTTCAGAACTCGCGCTAAAAACGATTTCGAGAAAAATTTATATAAATTAATGAACAACGCGGTATTTGGTAAAACTATGGAGAATGTGCGCAACCACGTTGACGTAAAGTTATTAACAAAATAGGACGGACAATACGGCGCCGAGGCAATGATCGCAAAATCGAATTTCCACAGTCGTAGCGTCTTTACGGAAAATTTGATTGCCGTCGAACTGCGCAAATTCGAGGTGAAGTTCAACAAGCCAATTTACGTGGGTATATGTATACTCGACATATCGAAAGTCTGTTTGTACGAATTTCTTCACGAGTATATGTTACCACTATTTCGCGATAAATGTAAAATTATGTACACCGACATGGACAGTCTTGTATACCGTGTCGAGGGCCAGGATGAGACTATGAAACGCAGTATCGCTAGATACGACACGAACGATGGACAACGCGTACGATATGCCTCTCGCGAACAAGAAAGTACCCTGTCTAATGAAGGATGAAAATAATGGTGTAATAATGACCGAATTCGTTGATCTCAAAGCGGTGAGGGTGCACGGTAAGAAAGAAACTAAAAAGCCAAAAGGCGTAAAGAGTAACGTCGTAGCGAACGATAATGTTTAATGATTACACGCGGTGTTCGAATGAAGAGATCGAAATGACTCGTCGTCAATCGTGTATACAATCTAAACTGCACGAGGTGTACACGATATCCGAATCAAAAATCGCTCTGAATCCATACGACGACAAACAATACGTCGTACCGGACTCGATGGAGACGTTACCGTGAGGGCATTGGTGGATACCTGTAATATGTGTGTGTGTGTGTGTGTGTGTGTGTGTGTCAACATTTATTATGTTTTATGTAGTACTATTTATTATGTATTATTATTATTTACATTTCATGTATCGTACATTTATATACGTATTTTATATTTGTACACTGTAAAACATAGATGAATGGTAATAAAAATATACGTTTATATACTTATATACTTATATTGATATATTTTTTATATGTAGAAATAAAATATATGAATCAAAATTTTATCACATAACATTGTTTTTGTGTATCCATGAATTGTGTGATCCATCGAATTCCAGCCACTTGATGTACACCTTGTCTTCCTTCCTGCGCAATACTTTCTCCATGAGATACACATCCGGATGAGTAGCACGATGCAACTCGTAGAACGCTACAGCGACGATTTTCCGCGATAATCCTCGAGTAAATAGGTTACAGGATTGGTATCTTAACGATTGTAAACACCTCGGTGGTCCAATTTGGCGTAACCAAATTTCTCAAAAATCGTCTTGTACTTGCTCACGCGTATCGAATCGCCTACTTTGAATTTTGCAGAACCCGCGATCTTTATCGCACTGTGTCCAAGAATCTTATGGCGATCGCGGGAGTTACGTCGACGGGTCACATGCCGATGCTTGCGCGCGATGTAATCTGACACGAGACGCGGCAGCTCGTCGACCCACTTAATTGCCAATATAATTGCTGTTGAACATAAACATCTTCCATATGTCATTCTTGAGCGTGCAATTGAACCGCTCGACTGACGATTTCAACGTCGAATATGTGGAATAATGATTATGTTCGAGATCGGTAATTCGAAAAAAAAAGGTAAGAATTCCTTCGGTCGACCAACAGTAATTGTTATTGAACGCACGCATAAGGCGAGCTCGTGATTTCATCTCGAGCCTGACATTAAGCCTCGTCAAAGTCAGGGATTCATTGTTCTTTAGCCTTTTCAAAACAATTCGGTACACGCAAACAGGCACCGGCAACGGAACATCGAAAGTTCTAGAACAATTCGATTCGCGCACGCGAGCGCCGCGCTCCGACGAATACGTCACGCGCTGTCACCAATCCCGCGTACGGATTTTCTGTCGCGCATGACTGTTACGTTGAACGTCGCTAGAAAAGAATCGAAAGCGCCAATCAATTTTGTACAACCAATGCCACGTGATTGTGGTAATATTTAATTGGATTTCTCCCAAGAAGAAAGCCCGGACCGGAAACAATAAATGCTTCGATCTCGCCGGTCCTCAGAGCAGATTGGGCAGATTGCTTAAATAGTTTACACCGCTTATACCGTCTACACCGCTTAGAGTTCTTAGACTTCTTAGAGTTCTTACTTCTAAAAGTTCTTCGAGTTCTTAGAATCATAATCTCGCTACTATACCGCTTCGTTAAATCGCCGTGCTAACCGCTTAGTGAAATCGCGATAAAACGAATCTTTCCGAGAAAATCGCCGAGATTTTCCATCACCGCGATTCCGAATACAATTTTGGAAACGGTGGCTGCATTTGATATTTTGTTAATCTAATATTTAATTAATTGTATTTTTTTGACTCTGTAACTGATTATATTAAAGAAAATTCTTTTGTTAAATTAAATGAAACGGAGTTCTCTTCACTGTCGTGCATCACATCACCTTGTGCCGTTCTCTCACTCGAATCTTTCCGCGCGGTGCATTCTCGCACATTTTCTGGTCCTTCGAGCCGGATTTAAAGTAGCGAGAAAGACAAACGCCGCATCACTTTAAAAATTTCACGATCAGCGCTCTTGCTCTGGTTCGCTCTCGCACAATTGACACATCGTGCTTTTTCAAAATTTTCTTCATATCAGCGTTGTAAAACTCTTTCCCTATATTCGTTTGTAAATTTTTCGGACATTTTCTGCTCTTTCGAACGATCTCAGCGATAGCGTCAGCTGTTTTGCTTCCACTCTTGCTCTTGAATGGTATGGCCCACGCGTATTTGCTGAACACATCGATGACGGTGAATATGTAGTGGTGGCCTCTGTTGAAGCCCGAGTACGGGCGCATCTCAACGATATCAGCCTGCCACAGATCATCGTATCCCCGGACTATGATGCGCCTTCGCGGAAAATTTCTTCTCGCAGGAGCGCGCAATTCCTCGACGAGTTGGCGTCTCTCGGAGCTAATTTTCTCTCTCTTTTTCTTAGATTTCTTTTTCATGATTCGACACTTAATACACACAACAAGTGCAAGAAAATAATGTATTTTTTCTTACTGGTTTTTCTTACTCGACTAAATCGTTTCATGGATACGCGATTTAATTTATAATAATCAGCTTCGCAAAGTTCCTCGATGATCGACATCTCGTTGTCATGAGCATTATTGCCTGTTCGGTGCGAAGTGTCGAGCAATTGTAGACAGTCCACCAGCTCGTTGAGATCATCCCAGTGCACGTAATCGATCGCGTTGTCGTTCATTGCATGAGGTAATTACTTTCCAGATTTCTTCTTCTGTTTCTTGGGTGTGATCGACATCAACGGCGTGATTACGTGTTTGTATTTATATTCCCTGTTACTCAATAATCGATCCTGCGAAGTATAGTACTTGTGTTTTTGCGCGTTCGTCTCCAACAGCATGCTCTTGTGCATATCGTTTTCTGTGTAGAAAGCATCGTCGAGAATTCTCTTGAAAATCAACTCGTAGACCAGGTGTACCGGCGTATCGTACGCCGTCGATAATTATGTTGTCCACGTCATCCACGTTTATTGCCAAACATTAGCCTATCCTTATGTAGGTAAACGCCGTACTTGTGATCTATACCGCTTTCTTTATTTTGCGCTCCCCTTTATGAAAACGTCAAGTAAGCTTATGAAAATGTTGGTTTTATCACAATTCGACGGACCGCAAATGATCGCGCGTATAGTACTCAGCAGCATTCTCTTATCAGAGTAATACCAATCAAGATACGCAGTTATAATTACATAGTGCGAATTTAGTGAAGCATTTCTTATTTTCAAATTATATCGATATCACTGCGAAAAACGAATTTCAGAACGATTGAAGTATTATAGATATAAGAGATCATGTTGGAAAAAAATTCCATTCCAATTCAGAACGCTGATAGTGACGCTGCAATTTAAACGTAAGCAATAACTTTCTTTCGTGTACGTGAGCTTGTCGATAGTGGCAATCTTTAATTAGAAATTCGCAATGGAATATGAGGAGAATTTTGATACGCGGCACCGGTAGCCGAGAAGGAATTCCACGTCGGTTCGCCCTACCAATGCAGACATGAAATCGGAAGTTTTCTCGGTGAATTGTTCAGAAAAATATCTATCTTACCTAAATAAAGGTGCACGTGCTGTCGAAAAAGAAGCTTTACGTGTGGGAATTAATATAATAGAAGACGTCGAAATAATAAGCCGTTTCGGGAGATAATCTGAAGAGAAAAACCAAAGAAAAAATAAGTTTCCTGATGAAGAGATATAAAATATCCGCGAAATCCGCGTCACTTTAGTTTCCACTCGGAAATAGTTGTACATCGTAAACGACGTCGGGCGGTCAAAAGAAAATCATCAAGAAGTACCACAAGGAAGAAAAGCAATAAAATGACGAAGAAAAAGAAAATTCATGGTGTAGGAAGAAAAACCAAAAAATTATTCGCTAGAAAACATTGAATATAAATGTAATGTATCCGACATAGTCTCTTAATTGAGATAGGAATTCGCGACTGGAGAAAAAGTATGTCTTTTCTTCATACTCACTCAAGCGAGTGTATAAGGAGTGAACTCGAACTTTTCTCTCTGCCTCCTACACAAACCAGCATTGAGAGCTCGCAATAGATTTATTACAAACCCGTAACTCGCCCGCGATAGAATTTGTCATACCCGGACGTGAAGACTATCTGGATCTCACTCACATCATATTGAGCTTTCGCATACGTGTAGAAAATGAATGCTGGGAGAGCACATCGGTCGCACCTGACGACGTGGTGAAGATAGGATCCGTAAATCATTTATTGCATTCCATGTTTCACCAAACCGACATATATTTCAATCAAAAGCTCGTGCCACCAAACACTTACGCTTATCGTGCGTACATCGATACGTTATTAAATTATGCTGCACCCTCAAAAACTTCTCACTTGATCTGTTGCTTATGGAACATGGATATTTCCGGTTACATGGTACGTTAAACTCGTCAAATCTAAATATTCGTTTAAGAGACGCGCGCAATGCATTCAAGGAAATCATACGCTATGTCTCATGAACCACCTTTACTGCGACGTTTTCAATCAAGATAAATTTTTAATTAATGGAATGGAAGTTAGAATAAAATTCGTTTACTCGAAAGATTCGTTTTCCCTTATGGAGAATAAAACGATACAAAAAATATGCATTCTTGCTGCCAGTCTACTAGTAAGAAAAGCAAAAATAAGTCCGGATGTGTTACTTGCACACGCTAGAATTCTGAGTAAAACTACCTCCAAGTATCCCCTTATGAGAGTCGAAGTTAAAACATTCACAATACGCCAGCATCGTAGGGGAATCGACAATGCAATACTCGGACAGCTGCCGAAACGAATAATCGGATTTATCGATAATAAGGAGTTTAACAGCGATAGAAAATTAAATCCGTTTTATTTCAAAAATTACGGAATAAATTTCTTTTCGCTGTACGTCGACGGTATGCAAATTCCCAGTAGATCATTACAGCCAAACTTTTCGAAAGACGAATCGCTCTGCATTGCAGCTTATCACACCTTATTCTCCGGAACCGTATTCACTTTTTGAACGAGGATAATTCTATAAGTACAGACGCTTACGCCAATGGTTACACTCTTTTTGTTTTCGATCTTACTCCAGATCTATCCGCTAATTGCGCAGAGATCTCGTGAATCACGGAAGCTTACGATTAGAAGTGAGATTCGAAAAGACTCTTTCCGTAATTGTTAATTGTATATCGTCTATGCCGAGTTTAATAATGTTTTAGAAATCGAATCCTCGCGTCAAGTCATTGTCAACTTTTCCAGTTAATCCTATGTCTTTCGAGAAAATTTCTGCTCGACTACACATTCTTTTTTCTCATCTGATTGTACACAAGATGACGAAAAAAGCTTCAGTCTTGCTCGTAACACCGACGCTGACATTTCGTGACGTAAAAAGCGTAGCGAAAATTCGAATATCATAATGGATATAGTCATCGACATAGAAGATTTTCGCGATGCCGAAGAAAATTTTATTCCGAAAGAAGTCGCGGTTCTTGCGATTAATGTGAGGATTACCAGACACTGGATTATGATTTCACTTTATCCTTTTGGCGATTTACCCGAGAGAGTAAGACGAGAAAACAACTGGCTTACACGGAATCGAATGGTTCGACGGAGATGTCAATCGTAAATACTTTACGATACATTTGCGAAACGTTACACGACATGCACGCTACATTTATAGTAGAGAACAAGAGGAGGCACGTATTATATATATAATCCGGAAGGAACTTTTCCGGCTTTTAAAAATCTACCAGATTTCGAATGTCGAAGACAACGTTGTACGCATCACGGATTTCGAACCAACGTTACATTGTGCCTTATGCAACGCTTATAGATTGAAACATTGATTAACTATATGAAATAGCAGCAATTCAAGTTACGATAGTCTTCTCTCAGAAAATTGGAGCGAGAGCGACGTCAACAGCAAAAAAAAGGTAGCAAAAATTTTTCAATTCAAAAATCAGAAACATAATATAATCTGCAACATTGAAGAGTGAAGGAAAGATAACGCGAACTAAAGCGAGAACGAGGAGAAAAAAGAGACAAGCGATAGAGGACGAGAAAAAAGATCTTTCAAAATTCGACCCGTTGACTAATAGAGATAAAACTAACACTAGTGTCTTGCAATTGTCGATTATTTTTGAGAATTTCACATCGCACACGCCGGCAAAAGAGATAAATTTTGAATTTATTCACATTTCTTCTCTCACGCTCTACTACGATGATATTATGTATTTGCTGGAACTTTTAAACGCATTACATCATCTCAGTGTCCGACATGCGAGGATCTATCCTTTCGACTGACTGCCGAGAGTATGGACAAGATCGACTCTCATTGTCGCTAACATGGACTATTACGATCGACCTAGCCAACACTGATCGCCTTCTACTGATCGATAAACACAGAACAGGAATATTTCGATAGCTACGGCATGCTGCCCTTAAATTCAAGATTTCTCTTACGCCTGCCCCAAAACTCCTATACGTATCATTGGAATATGACGATGTTATAAAGAATTTTGTCAAACTTGTAGGCAATACTGCTGTATATTTCTACATTTTATGTGTAACGGTTATAATCTTAGCCTTTCTTATTGTTAGTCTATTTCTTTGATTATAAACGCAATAACCGTACAGTTATTTCATAAAACTGTTTTCTTATTGTAAACGTAAATTTGTAAATTCTCATGCTGTATGCTGTCATGTTCAATCATGTATTCTTTTAAAAAAGTTATTGGGAGTACAAATTAGTTCGGTTAATTTTCCAAAAGCTGGCTCTGGCTGTTGTGAATGGTTCATAGTGACAACTGATTTTGGCGTTTTCAGAGAGGTTAGACATCTGCTAATAATATTCAGTTTATATCGCTTTGAGTTTCATACAAAAACTTTGATTTTTACTGTGTTTGAAATGTCGACTTTTTTGTGTTAACGAAGCAGCATTTGCGGGAGGTTCTAATTTTTTGCTTTAATTGGAAGAAAAGTGTAGCTGAAGCCCATCGAATGCTTGTCGAAGTTTATGGTGACACTGCTCCAATTGATAAATCATGTAAGGAATGGTTTCGACGTTTCAAGGATGGAGATTTCAGCGTTGAAGACAAGCCTCGCTCTGGACAGCCAAAAAAATTCGAAGACAAAGAATTAGAGGCATTACTCGAAGAAGATCAGAGTCAAACGCAAGAGGAGCTTGCAGAATCATTGGAAGTAACTCAACAAGCCGTTTCTGCACGATTGAGAGCCATAGGAATAATTGAAAAACAAGGAAATTGGGTGCCTTATGAACTGAAACCGAGAGACATTGAAAGGCGATTTTTCACTTGCGAACAGCTGATTCAAAGACAACAAAGAAAAGGTTTTTTGCATCGGATTGTGACTGGAGATGAGAAGTGGATATTCTACGACAACCCCAAGAAGAAAAAATATGACGCTAAGCCCGGTCAATCGTTGCCATCGACCTCAACATCAACAAAGCCGAACATTCATGGTTCGAAGATCATGCTCTGTATCTGATGGGACCAAAAGGGTGTTGTTTACTATGAGCTACTGAAACCTGGCGATTTCATTACGGGCGATCGGTATCGGCTACAATTGATTCGTTTAAACCGTGCATTGCGAGAAAAACAGCCGGAATACGAGCAAAGACATGATAAAGTTATTTTTCTTCATGACAACGCTCAGCCTCATGTCGCTAAAGTCGTAAAAAAATATTTGGAAACGCTCAAATGGGATGTTTTACCGCACCCGCCGTATTCTCCGGACATTGCTCCTTCTGATTACTGGTTATTCCGAAGGATGCAGCACGATTTGGCAAGTCATCGGTTCACTTCTTTCGCAGAAATCGAAAATTGGCTCCAAAATTGGATCGCCTTCAAAGACGAGTCATTTTTTCGAGATGGAATTCGAAAATTGCCTGAGAGATGGGAAAAAGTAGTAGCCAGCAATGGACAATACTTTAATTAATCTGTTCATTCATTTTGTTTTGAAATAAATGCATTTTTGAACACAAAAAAATGAACCGAACTAATTTGTACTCCTAATAATTTAATTTAATTTAATTTAATTTAGTTTATTGCAAAGCTATATGAAAAAGACTACATGTTAATAAAGTAATAGACATAAAGTATGATACAATAGACTATAGTTAACATAAACATTAAATACCATAGACAATAGTAGCTTGCAAATGGTTAGGCAAAATTGCTGTTACAAAGCTTATTAGTAACACAAAACCAGAATAAGACAACAATAAGAGGTAAACTAATAGTTGAAAACATACACACACACATACACTCACCCACATATACACGCATACCCGCAAACACCAATTACATCAGTCTCGTTTGAATATCGCTGTGAATGTCGCAATGAAACGGGAGGCAGCGGAACGAAAGGAGGATAGAGAGATTTTATTGAATCTGGAAAGGAATTATAAGCTTTGATAGAGAAAAGTTTGTAAGAGAAAACAGTACGGAACTTAGTATCCCCGATATATATCGGGGAAGAATAAGTAATCTTGGTATCTAGTGACAATAAATTAGCTATATCATGTAATATACCTTTCTTTTTTTTTTAAATAAACGTTTTGCACTTGTAAATTTTGTTTGTTTCTTACTCCTCACCTCACTTCCTTTTATAATAGACACATTTTCTCACATATTTTAGACTTAAATAACGTACTTTAAATACATATGGCATAAAAAGAATTTTTTTAAAGTAATGCTTAAAGATGTCGCGTCATATCAGTTGAATATGTTCGTGCCTGTTTTACTTTCTTCCAAGCAAAAATAAGAGTCTTCCAGACTCAAAAATTTTTATAAAAGTTCTCATAAATAATAAAAACACTTTCATTAAAACGTTAATACGTCGGAGACATTTGAGTCGTGCCAACAAAAAATAATTACTATAAAACTACCTGCTATCTCAGTTGTTCGTATCTTGTACTCCTTCCCCATGATGAAAAATATTGCGGTCCCAATCTTCACTCGCTATCTTTTCGGACTTCACCTTTCATTTTGTCGGAAGTCTTCTACCACTTTCTTCTTTAATCACCTCGTGCGAAGGTATGGAGCAAGCCAATCAGATCTTTGTTAATTAGAACGAACCAATTAGAACGCATTATTTAATTATCCTATTACTATCACCCTTCATCAACCGATTAATCAGAGCATGCCATTTTTCCAAACGGACCCATCTAGGCTACATCTATGGGAGACATGGAGGGGATTTGTTTTGACATGTGTGTTACTTATCTTCCTACTTACTACTGATAAATGTATACTTTGAGTATACCTCACCCCAATTTAAATATCCTTTAGATATGTTTGCGGGGGAGAGTGCACAGAGTGATTTCCCATAAGAATTAAATGAGGACTGCATTAGTTTAGGAGATATGATAAATTAAAGTTTCATGTAATATGTAGGTGACATTATTAGAATAGAAAATATACTATTATGAACGCGTAACAAGTCGTACATTCCTAGACAGAGAGAGGGTAGACTTCGCTTCGTGTAAAAAGATACGCTCATACGCCCCTTAGCAAAGGAGAGATTAGGTGGATTTCGTGTCGCGTTAAAAAATATATACGTGTTGGCAGTACGTGCCCCCCTACGAGTGACACTGCCCGTAAAAAAATATAACCTTATCCATCTCATATTTTAGTATTGGGTAGTCCTCATTTTGCATTGTAAAGTATATACAAAGCGAGAGCTGTATAATGCCGCAATACACTCTTAATCTTGTATCGCGTAGTACTTCTAAATTCGAGGTACAAATTTTTGTACTTCCAGCGAATTTACCGGGAAAAATACTTCCCATTATATAGAAAAGAATATTTCCTATTAATGTGGTAATAATTCCGTGTAATTTGAAATATCATTTAAAAATGACATTTCGAGTTACATCGAATTATTACCACATTAATAGGAAATATTTTTATAGGAGGACTTTTTTTGTCCTTTCAAAACAGCTGATAACGTAGAGAAACATAAGTCTTAAGTCATGGTGATAAGAAAATGCAGAGAAAAATTTAAGGCTGATATATGGATACGATTAGATACGATTACGTTTAGATACGATTTTTCTGCTTTACTTTATATCCACGATTTGTGACAATTATATTTCATTCTCTGTATCATCAGCCGTTTTAAAAGAACAAAAGCGGATTGGGAGAGAAAAGAAAGAGTTGGAATATTTCAGGTACATATATGCTCTTCATTTGTACCTCCAAATCATCTAGAACATTTGTACCGCATAATTATCTCCTCACAATAGATATCTCTTGAATTCGAGATACCATTTTAACTCTTATACTCGGTGGTATTTACGTATCACCTCGTAATTTACGTGGGGTTTTTATTTCAACGTGTACCGCCAATTTTTGGTGGTACAAGATTAAAAATGTAGACGGCACGTACCGCCTCCATGCATACACTTTATAACGCGGAACAAAGACTACTATTTATTTTCATCATTAACAAGATCTAGAAATTTGTATAGTCTCATATTAAAAGCTGTTAATTAACTATGAGAATTATGTTTACAAAATACCTATGACTTTCTGTGATATTCTGATTTCGTTTACATTCGTCAAGAGATTAGAATGACATATACAAACTTCATTATTCGTAATGTATCTCTAATACTAATATCATCCTCTAGATATTATGGAACTGTATCTCCTAAACCAATGCAGTCCCCTACTTAATTTTTGTGGGAAATCATTCAGGACATTCTACCGTACAACATATCTTAAAGACACTTAAATTAGTAAGTAATCTAAAGTGTATATATATTTGCTCAATTATTTAGTATCTAATAAAATGTTAAAAATTTTTGAAGGTGGGTTAATCAAATGTATTAATAAATGTAATATGAATCAACATAGGATGTGTAAAAATATTTTATTCAAAAAATTCCGTAGATTCCGAAATTTCGACCTCAGTTTTATCCTCAGTACATGACTGACGCATTAAGAAATCGATATATTAAGCAAAAACGGAAACATAGAATGTGCATCTTAATTCATTTGAGTTATAAGTGATTTCTTTTAGTTATTCATTAGAGTTATAAGTAATATTCATTTGAGTCTATATTTGTTTTTATTACTAAAAGTGTTTGTTTTTCAAAGTCTTTCGTGTAATTCCATTTTCTTCTCGGAGCGCTTCTCGTCCATCTAACATTTTAAGCAAAAAGAACTTTTCCTTTGTTGCACTGAAAGATACAATAGTATAGTATTTTATTGTTCTACCAATCCCATTAGCTAATCCTCTCATCATGCAAGATCTCAGTCGAGATCGATACAACGATTCTCCTGCATTTAAATTAATTTTTCTAAAGTTATTTTATATGGATTTTTGAATTATTTTGGTTAATTTATATGGATAAGTAAAATAATAAGAATAATACGTTGCAGTGTGTGCCTGTTGGTATGTCTAATCAGTGCCGAGATCTGGGGTTTCTGGCGCGATTTAAGAGATGGATGGGAGCATAGCACTCGGCTTAAGTCACAGAATGCGATAATTATTACTACCAGCGATGTAATGGGTATAATGAGTCTGACAGCCGCTTCTATCATCGGTTCAATTCTATGCTGGAAACACGTGCAAACTATTATTGATAAACTAGTTGATGTAAGTCATTTTTAATTAATTCTCTGCTGAAAAAATTTCTCTGAAGAGTATGAAAATTTTTTTGAAAATGTTCATATTTTCGGACACATGGCAGAGTTTTTCAGAGAATTTTTTAGTATAATTTTAAAGATTTGTCAAAATGTTTCAGTGATATTTAAAAAAGACTTTCATAAAATTTTTTACAATACAAAGACTTCCAGAATTTGTCAGAGATTTTCAGATTTTCAATACTCGATAAAAATTCATATTTTAAGATTTATAAATTTTATTTCTTTTTTAATAGAAGTTGTTCCATACAAGATATATGTAATGATTTCATCTAAAATTATTTTGAAATATACATTTACCTAGTGGGATTCGAATTTGGAATCTCTCGATTATGAGTTTCCTGTATTATATCACTTCTTCAATTGACAAGTGTGTTATTTATTGTCTATATAAGTTTCAGAAATATCTCACGAAATTTCAGATACTTAGAAATAATTTTCAGAGAATTTACTGAAAGTCTCTAAAAAGTGAACAATTATGAAAATTTTCTTTAGATATATAATTAAATTCCCCAATTTCAGCAAAATTCAGGGAATTTCAGATACTTGGAAATGATTTTCAGAGAACGCGCTGAAAGTTTTTAAAAAGTGAAATCATGAAAATTCAATTTTTAGAGACGTCACTGAATTCCCGAGTCACTGAATTTCTTGATTTCAGCGAAATTAAAAGATTTTTGGGCACGCGGAAATGATTTTTTTAGAGAATTCTCTGAAAATCTCTAAAAAATAAAAAAAATTAAAATTCTATTTTCAGAGACATCACTAAATTTCCGAATTTCAATGAAATTTAGATATTTTTTGACATTTAAAAATGACTTTTTGAGAATTCGTTGACAATTCCTGAGTTTTCTTGAGAAAGTCTTTCAATATTACTAAAAATACCTGAAAAATGCTTTCAGTCATTTGCAGCCAAATTTTCACAATTTTTCATTAGGATTGTTATTGCAATTGATGTTCATACTCATGCAGCACAAAATATTTTCAAAATATTTTCAAAATATTTTTTAGAAAGGTTAAAGTACTTTAAAATAAATAAAAAAATATTTAAAAATACTTCTGTGTCCGCTAAATCATATAAAAAAAATATTTTTAAAAATATTTTTAAAAATTTTCATTCAAATATATTCAATAATATTTGTGAAATTTTTTAGAAATGTTACTTACTTAGTTTTATTATTAAAATAGTATTGTAAAATAAAAAATACAAAATTTGTAATTGCGCTTACTTTTATTTATTATATACATAATACATGTATAAAATTTCTATTAATATAGAAAATATTAGAAGAACTAAATTTATTTTATTAACAAAATATAAAATCTGTTTTTAAAATTAAGAAACAATTTTCAAAAATATAAAACAAAATACTTAAGACTCCTGAGTAATCACTCTATACTGAGTAATAAGTGAGAAATGTGTCATAAGTGACACGTTGATTTTTCTTGTATGCTATGTATTTGTATGCTATGTATTTCTTGTATGTATAATTGTATTTGTAAACAAAGACAATTTGAATAAAATGAAATAATGAGATCGCTTTAAAACACTTGTAAAAATAGTCGAAAAGTAGTAATATTAGGAAGGTTCTGGGACACGGATACAGTAACTAGTAGGTGGCATTCGCAACGCGGGGATTACGTTACGCAGGGGCCTACCCAACTACTCAACTCCCCTCTTTCTCCTTTCAAATAATTTACGACTCATTTCATTTACCATTTGGGTTGACGTCAATGGATCGACCTCCATGGAGGCGTTTTTCTCAGCTTCCTCGGCAAGAACGTCTTCATCTTTGACCTCCTTAGCAGGAGCATCTTTGCCATTATCCTCCTCCTCTTTTATCACCATTACTTTTATCATAAATTTTTTAAAGTTCAACAATTGAAGATATTTAATAATAACTATTGGTCTGTTCTTGCACTAAAACTTCCTTTCTTACTTTCAATAAATATCGAACATAGACCTATCTTCTTTAAGTTTCAAAAGTTACAAAAAACCACACCACCTCGTGCACTCAAACAAGATTGGAGCCGAGAAGCATCTTTCGCTGTAGCGAAGCTGTCCGAGGTTTATCTACAAGCGGCCGTTATATATAAAACAAGTAAAGTCAAAAGTGCCGCCACGAGAAGATCGATGTCATTAGTTCAGAAAAAATTGCCTTTGTGTATAGAGCATCCAGCTATCAAATGTCATCTATATATAAAAGTCAACATTGTTGGTCAACTGATCTCTTAGATAAAAATAAATACTTTGTTTGAATGTTTGAACGGTCTATGTTCAAAATGCTACAATATCAAATAATTGCTTAATAAGGACAATCATTTATTATTATAACAGAATTAATTAAATTATCGCAATATGGTTTCTGTCTCATTATTGTGATCAATCATAAACTTTCTATGTACTGATATAACTGTAAATTCGTGACATTAGCTATATTGTTTTTAAATATATTTCATACAGTTATACATTATTAATCCCTTTTTTTATTCTCTTCATTTTTTGTTTTACGTGTATCTTATAATAAAATTTAATTATTTTAATTACAGAAAATATTAATTTTTTTATAAAAGATTTTTGTCTTTGATTTGACATGCTTATAAATAAACTTTATCAAGAAATAATATATGTATGCATATGTATATGCTATAAATCGTATAAGATATTTTTTATTAAGATATTTTTTTAAAAATTAATAAATTTTAATTACTTCAATTATTATAGACAAATGAAATTCTATGATTGACCAAAGCTGATCTATTAACTAAATATTTCAGTACGAATTTATACAAATACATTAGACAATTCTATAAACTGTGCAATAAAATCCTCTCCAATCTTGAAACGCAGTCATAGCTAGAATATAATAGTATTAATAGTATTATGTTAAATAAAATGTTATATTATAATTGTGTTTTCATAAATGTCTCCTTGAAAAACGATGCTCACTCACCAGTTGTTGATTTTCAATATCATTTAAAGCCCGAATTATTCACATTTTATAATAGAAGCTTTGTCATAAATTTTGTGAAAAGCACTTATAACACTGAATTTACTGATAACACAATTTTGGCATAAAAAATTATTTAATTTTATACTGACACAATTCAAAATATACATGCAAAATATACCATGCAATGTTTCAATTCGAATATAAGAAACACAGTTAACGGCTTCATGTACAGACATGTACCAAGTTGACAATTTTGCATTATATGCAACGCGTATTGTAACAAGATCTGTAATCAAAAAGATTTCAAAGATCCACGTGAAAAAAGTAATTGCAGGGATTAAATAAACAATATGATACAATCATTGCCAGATTCGTATCTTATAGTTTGTAACAAGAAATAATATATAACATCATAATTTATATTTGTATTGAAAGTGATCCGATTAAGATCCAGATGTTTGTAATACTCAAGTGTTAATGGTATTTTAATTATTCACTTTCGAACGGTATGTTAAAAAAATTGATACATTCATTAATACGTTCATACAATATGTACGTGTTTGCGTACGTTTGTAAATATTGTATTTAATTTAATTTAATTTTTAATTTAATTTATTTGTGCATTATTTATAAAATAACAAAAAAACATGATAACTACATAATTAAAAGAGAAAAATTAAGCGACAGGTTTACAAAATGATAAGGCATTAGCTAAGTGTGCTATTCTAACGCCTATTAAAAACGAGAGTAATGAGAGTAATTATAGTATAAAAAGTGCAAAAGCGAACATAAAACAAATTTATAATATAGTACGAATGTTGGGCTGCAGAATACAAACGTAACATAACATAACATAGCATAAATTTGAACTATATTAATAATGAAAATTGAAGACCGAATACAATAGTAGTGGACAAGTAGCAAATCGGTAGCATACAATAGCAGTGCGAGAAGGTTGAGAGACGACACAGATGCGAGAGAGAACGTCTGCGACCATAAGAGATCCAGCAAAATATATTCAATGTGCACGTATGCACATTAAATACGTACGTACGTACGTACGTACTATTACGTTTTTTATATTCGAACTGAAACATTGCGTGGACTACGATTACTTTGAACTGTGTCAATATGAATGAAGAAATTAAATTATTTTTTACGTCAAAAATTGTATCATCAGTAAAGTGTTGGAGATAGTTTTCACAAAATTTATGATAAAGCTCTTATTATAAAATGTAAATAGTTCGCGCTTTAAATAATATTGAAAACCAACTGTTGAGTGAGCATCATTATTCAAGGAGATATTTATGAAAATACACAATATAATTTTATAATACACAATTATATTGTAATATATTTTATTTAACATAATACTATTAATACTATTATAGTTCTAGCTATGACTGCGTTTCAAGATTGGAGAGGATTTTATTGCACAATTTATAGAATTTTCTAGTGCTTGTATAAATTCATACTGAAATATTTAGGAGAATAAGATCAGCTTTGGTCGATTATAGGATTTCATTTATCTAATTAATGGAATTAAAATTTACTTATTTTATCATAATAAATATTTTGGTAAATATGCCGAATAGGGGAGCATTCTTCGATAACCTTAATCTCGCCATCACTTGTCAAGGTCATCCTGAGTGACCTCCAAGTTTTAGCCGTCGCTCGTTATTTACTATGCAAACATTCAAAGAAATAAAGTATTTATTTTTATCTAAGAGATCAGTTGATCAACAATGTGGTTTTTTGTTATACCTTTAAAAAAATATAATGTTTTTAACATTAAAGATATGCGAGTAACGAATTCTTTGCAATTAAGATAACTTGGATAACGGTGGCGTACGTCTGTATGAAAACATATTACTCATTATAACATTACATTGAATACTTAACATTATATTTGTAAAATTTCATATTGAATACATCGTCCGTAAGAAAAAATAAATGAATAAAAAGTAAAAAAAATAAAAATATCATATCAATGAGTGTGATTCAAAGTTTGATGTTTACGTAAATTTAAATTTTCCTACATGTCATTGAACGATTCATAGTGTTACTGGAACATACAGCTCATCCACACATAGACGTTGTGGAACATATGTTACTTTGACGTCATAAAATATAATTATGATATCTGTGTAATCGCACACACATAGAAGCGAAATTGAAATAACTTTTGATGCGAAAATAATTATTTTTAATGATAATATATTGCTTGGATATATTGCTGGAAAATGTGAAATGGTGAGAACTAATGAGAAGGACTTATGACGACATTATTGATTCAGTCAGCTGAAATTATTGATTCATACGCTGAAGGTTCAGTCGAATGCAAAGCTTCTAAAATTTTGTGATGGAGATTACTATTTAAAAAAAGTTTTTAAAGAAAGAGACTTATGATACGTAAGTCTTATTACATCAATCGCTCAATCAATGGACTTCTCCTACTACATAGAGCATATTGCTTCTACTGTATCAGGGTATATCTTTGAAATGTCTCACGCTATGAACTATTACATTCCAATTCAACAGGATGAGGCATGCGAGAGAAGGCATGCGAAAGGTAAGTTTATTTAACTTTTATAAAATTTTGCTTATATAATTTATATGTTATATATAACTAATCTGTGCTTCGCGGGTTTTCTCCATGTCTTGGTCCATTCTTGATGTGCCAACGTTTCGTGGGCCTTGCAGTCCACTTCATCAGGGATACGAGTATCAGGCTGCTCCTCGCCCTGATGAAGTGGACTGCAAGGCCCACGAAACGTTGGCACATCAAGAATGGACCAAGACATGGAAAAATCCCGCGAAGCACAGATTAGTTATATAGAAAGCACCCATGGAAGCATCAAGAAGATTATATGTTATATATTTTTCTAAAGTCTACTTATTATATATACTTATTACTATTATGTTTTCTTTTTTCTATAGCGCATCTTCTCATACAACTTTTCATACATCTTCACCACCGATTCAAGATCTGAATGTAGAATATGTTAGAGTATGTGATACGAAAAACGTAAAATTGTTATTGTATAATACATGCTTGTTGTATAATACATCAAATCAACAACCCTACTCTTCTTATTTGAGCTCGAGCAATATATCGATATCTGTATTATAAACTAATAAAGTAAGTTATTGTTCGCATAGTGAAAAATTCCAAATTTTGTATCATTTTTAAGGGGATGTTGGAGCGACGGCTAAACTTAATCAAGGATATTACAGGTTTTCATTTCCAATGTATAAGATGCTTACGCTCTCTGAGTTAATATGATACATGCAGGAAATTTGATCGATTATTGACATTTTTATTCGATTTCCTACATTACCATCTTAGCAGGAACAAAAACATACATTAGGCACGGTCCCACAAAAATTTATTTTATTTGGAAAATTTTCCAATTTTAGAATTGAGAAAAAAATAAACCGGAATTGAAATTAATCTTATATTTGTAGAATTGAGCCTTAGAAATACAGTTGTATTATGTACATATGCAATGTAGGCCGTTTCCAATATATACCACCAGTACTAAAAGTCTGTAATATACATAAAGTACAGATTTTTAATTAATAGTTATATCGATACGAAACCGTAGCACTTTTTTTTTACGTCCAACATCATTTTAGATTATGATAATATATTATCAATAAATGAATACAACATTGCACATACATAATATAACTCTTTTTGCTCTGTCTAATAAAAAGAGATAGATATTTATAGTACTTATATTACTAACATGTCGACTTATATATCCAATATAGAAAATTGTATGTATATTATACTATGATAATTCTAACATTGTTGTAACATATAAAAAAACATTATTAGTGAATATAAATTATAATTATAATTTATATGTATTATAATGTACATATACACAATAATGTACCCAAAGTATAATTTTAATATTGCACATATCACTAACATGTTTATATGTCTTCATTAATATGTCAATAATATTGTAGAATAACATTTTTTGTGTCATTGTGTGTGCACACATTATAATACACATAAAATGTAATTGTAATTCATATTCATGAATGTCTTTTTATATACAACGTTAGAATTAAATTTATATATCATTATACACATTATATATTATAATATAAAATTTTAATATTGCATAAAAATGGACATAGAGAATATCTGCATAAATATCCAGATGTATATATATATATATATATATATATGTATATATATATATATATATATATATATGCATATATATATATATATATATTATATAGATATATATATATGTATATATATATTATATATATATGCATATATTAGGTGTTGGAATTAATTCGTAGCGTTTTACAAGTGATGGGAAGTACTTTCATTAATGTATTTTTTAATGCTCATGTGAAATAAATAACATTCTTTCATTAAAAAACGCTACGAATTAATTCCAACACCTAATATATACAACACGTCCATACATTGACAATAATACATGTTACACCTTGACTTAAAATGATATTGATCATAGGAAAAAGTGATACTACGACTGTGTATCAATATAGACTAGGAGTACTGAAAATATGTAATATACGTAACTATATGATCAGTAACTAGATGTTCAGTATTGACAGTGTACATGACATATGGTCCTAACAGCATTTTTCCTGTCATACAATGTCATTTTAGGTCAGGATATACCATGTATTAGCTATACATAGATATATTACATATAATATACATAGATATTCCATTTTTTGCTACGTTTAATAAAAAGATATAGAAGTTAATCATGATAAAATATACAGATATTAGTGGTGTGTATATTTAAATATAATACACATATAGGCAATATTATACAATATTGCATATGTGTATACTATAATGTGTGAATATATACATGTTGCAGATAGAAGTTATCAATGCTAAGTTATTTATGAAAGTTATTTATGTTTAAATATGCAATATTAAAATTATATGTATACATATATAATATAATATGTATATATGTACACATAAAATTTAATTGCAATATTTTGTATAAATAAACATAAGGAATATCGCATGAATACCTCAGTATAAATTACTTCTAGCTCTAATTCATGTAGATATTCACACATCATAGTACACACACATGCAGTATTCTAATATTGAGAAAAACAATTATTATATAGAAGACTTTAAATCTATGTATTACATGTAACAAAAAGAGATGAAGTAGCTACACATGTATATGAATATTAATTAGAAATATATTTTATGTTTTGTAATGTGTATACATCATAATGCACATAAAATATAATTCTAATATTCATTAATGTGTCTATATCTGCATGAAAAGCTAAGTATGAGTAACTTCTATCTCTTTTTACTACGGGCCTTCTACAATAAATCATTAGTTACAAATCAGAAGTCAGAAGCTAAAAATTGACCAATCACAGTCGTCAACTTTTAGCATCTGACTTCTGATTTATGATTGATTTATGGCTTATTATTGTAAAAGACTCATTAAACATAATAAAAAGAGATGGATAGCTACATACACATATGTATGTGCAATGTATTTATGACAATACATGTTACATCCTAAGTTAAAATGGCATTAGGAACAAAGGAAAAAGTACTATTACATTACACGTGTATTTTAAATACATGTTTGCATTCGAAGATATATCTATATCACAGTCAAAGTGTTCATTTAGTAAAAATATACTTATTGTAACTTGCTGTTAATCAACGTATATATTGATCTATAAGTGTGTACATTTGCTAAAGCACTTTGAATATGATATTTCATAATCGTACAGCGTCATATGAAAATTATGCATGTGACTGTGTAACGTATGTTGTATATATGTATAGCACATATATATATATGTATTAACATACATATTATATAGGGTGTCCAAAAAAACCCCTTATTTAGGAGCTGAACATAAAGGTGACTATAACTAATCGTGAAGGAATGTGAAATGTACTTGTATCGGCATACATAGTACGCCAAAATATAATCGGTTAACCTATGATTATGATTCACGTTTCTACGACTCAATTATGATCATCCTTGTGCTATAAGGCCTTTACATAATGTTTTGGGAAATAATTTCAGACAAAAATTATAAGAATTTAAAGAAGCTATTCACTGATATTCAGTTCTTTTTTCTTCATTAGTTTCTCTGTTTCGATCGTGTCAAGCAATCAGCTTTTGATTCCATCATAACAATGTATCTATTCATATTTCTTTAATTACAAACGTAAAATTCTACAAATTGGTTCCGCAATCATATTTCATCAAATTTGATAATCGAAATGCTTCTGCCAGTAAATTAAAAATAGTCAGCCCACGATGAACGCTCTAACATTTATCTAAATAGCCAAAACACGATTTACGGCTGTAGCATTTTGTTATAGCCCATGATTAACGCCTCTGGCAGTAAATTAAAAATAGTCAGCCCACGATGAACGCCTCTGATATTGAATCATAATTAGGCAAAGCACAATTTATTGTTATAACATTTAACCATATCACTTGCATATGATAGTGATAAATAAAAGTGATATTTTCACATAAAGATATGAACCTTTCCCATTCTGGTTTTATAGAGCTGCCTTCCAACAAGAAATATACCAATCACAGTAACTTTTTAATCAATTTTGACTTTATAGAGTGTCTTCCAACAAGAGACACAGTGTGACACGGTATGACACGGTGCATCATTACAATCTTGTTGTCCAATACAACAAGGATGAGATAATTATTACGTTGTACTGAGTGAGTCGCTTATTAGAAACCCATAACCTTCCCTTACCAAAGGCAGACAATTTTCTGCTACTATAGTTTTTCTATTTTGTGAACACAAAACACTATATAAATATATTGGGTCATCTAAAAAGTATCCACGGTTTTTAGATGACCCAATATGTATATATATATATATATATATATATATATATATATATATACATATATATATATACACATATATATAGGGTGTCTCTTAAGATGGGTCGGGGCCAAATTGGGAGCGGAGAATGGATCAAATGGAACAAAAAATTCTTATATCAGTTTGTAATATTCGCTGTAGTTTTCGAATTAGAAAAGAAAATGTCTAAGCCAATATGCGATTAAGCCGCGTCGTGCGAATTCGTAGGATGGTGCTTTTTCCCCTTTCTTGCGCACCGTTGCCGCAGCCGCCGCTCGAATGTGGACCGTCCTACGAATTCGCGCAGCGTGACTTAACCGCATATTGGCTTAGACGTTTCCTTTTCTAATTCGAAAATTACAGCGAGTATCTTAAAATGGTGTAAGAATTCTTTGTTTCCTTTGATCTATTCTCTATTCCCAATGTAGCCCCGTCTCATCTTAAGTGGCACCCTATGTATACGAGAGCAAATCAATAAGTACTCGTGTTAGTAATGAAGAAGCAAGTTTTTCACGAAAATTTTTTTTATTTTTCAACGTAATCTCCTTTTAGGAGGATACACTTTTCCCAACGCTTCTGCCATTTTTGTAACCCCTCAGAAAAATACGATTTATCGAACTCTGCAAAATAGGCCTCTGTTTCGGCGATGACCTGCTCATTCGACGTGAATTTCTTTCCACCGAGCCATTTTTTCAAGTTTGGGAACAAGAAGAAATCACAGGGGGCTAAATCCGGAGAGTACGGTGGATGCGGCAGCAATTCGTAGTGTAATTCGACCAATTTGGCTGTGGCGACTGCGGAGGAGTGAGCCGAGGCATTGTGAGCAATCGCGGCATCGGGCCGACAGCTTCTTCATTCCCAAGTTATTATGCAAAATATTGAATGAATCACTCTGAAATTTTGTATGGCATCGTTTGAAAGATGGTAGTACACGATAGTAATGCCAATTTGCATCAGCAACGTCGCCTGTCTTGAAACATAGGTATTTATTGATTTACCTACGTATATATACACACACACACATGTATATAGGTGTGTGTGTGTAGAACACTACTGCACTACACTGAATTGACAGTACTGTTGCGCGACGATACTGTGAACGTGGATTATACTGATTATAGCTGATTGACTCGTATAACGCCATTGTTTTCTACGCGTATAGTGTCACGCAAAACGATATATATATATATATATATATATATATATATGTATATGTGATATATATATATGTATATGCATATACACAACATACAAAAAATTTTCACTTTTCACGTTTTTACTATAGGAAAAAAGATACATAATTGATATCATTGTCACATTATCTTCTCCTTAGCGACTAATTAAGAAAAGACGTTCACCGTATCTGGATCCACGTTATTGTAAAAACTCTCTATTATCTTTGAAGTTCTCTTATTGATACGTCATTTAAGTGCATTCTCCAGTTTTATTCCACTAAAAAAATACAAACAGATGACCAATTATATGACGCGGTAAAACAAAATTCTATATTACATTCTGTAGCACAAAAGCATGATCAATAGCTCTTTGAAAGAAACCGAAAGTATCATAAAAATATAAAGTAATATTTTAAAAGTACATTACATTCAGTAAAATACATTTACTTATAAATATGATGTTCAATCACCATTATTAAGAAAATAACAATTATGTAGGAAGGAAAATACTTTCATGATAATTTGCTGGAAGATATGGTCGCAGCACCATGTTTCTTATACTGCGACGCTCTTGAAATGCACGTCCGCGTGCGATCCAGCAATTCGGCCATCAAGTGTTGAGCGGTTGTGAAAGAAAAGTAGGCAACACTTCAGAAAAAACCCGAAATGCACAATTAATTTCGAGTACATTGAAGTACACATACATAATTTCTATAATTTTATAAAAATTATATTTGAAATAATATATTTATTAATAACATTATTTATTAAAAAAAAATTATGAAAAAAAGAAAAAGCAGGATTGAACATAAGATCTTCAACATTCTGATTGTACTTAACGCCCGAGATCACATTGAGATCTTGCGGATCATCTCTACTAACGTAGTACATAGCGCATGGAAAGTCGTAAACTATATCTCATTAATTATTATGTTTTGAAATCATTTCTGCTATTATACATTAATAAGAAAGATATATGATTAATATAATTTAATAAAAGAAAAATAAAAGAATTTTAATCACAAACACAGTTGCCAGTTTTCCGTTTTTTTTTGTAAGACTTCGGTTTTTTGAACTAATATTCGATATTCCAGCAGATGTGAAAAGTTTACAAAAATTGGAGATTTTCACGTCTGCTGAAGTATCGAATATTAGTCCAAGAAACCGAAGTCTCTGTCAAAAAAGAAAAAACGGAGAATTGGTAACCGTGTTTGTGATATAAAATTCTTTCATTCCCATTGTCTCAATAAAGCGAGACAGAGAAAAAACAAAAATGGATAGAAGCTCCGATTATAATCGTAATATAATTCGTAGAGATAATCCGTAAAAACTCAATGTGGTCTCGAGCGTTAGCTGCGAGATTAAAATGAATCCTATGTTCGATCCTGCTTGTTCCTTTTTCCTGCTTTTTAATTTTTTTTTTAAATAACGTTATTAATGAACATATTACTCCAAATATATTTTTATAACCAATAAGATAGGAAACAAGACCGTTTATATTAAATAACATTACAATCCGAAGCGCCACTACGGTCTAAGTATTAAGATGTTGAACTAATATATATATTATTCAAACGAATGAATTAATTTCAGAAATAATAATTACGTGTCGATATGGTTGTCGACATTAACGCAATTAATCTGAAATGTAATAATCCCCCCAAAATTCCCCAAATTAATCTTAAAAAACTGTAATAAACTTATTGCGAAAAAATATTGCCTCGGCCGGGAATCGAACCCGGATCTCTTGCATTCCGTGCGAGCGTCCTGAGCCTTTAGACTACCGAGACCTTAGCAATAATTTTTCGCAATAACCGATATGTATCGAGAGTAACGCATTATTTCAGCGCGCGTTTATAAACAATAAGATAGGAAACAAGACCGTTTATATTAAATAACATTACAATCCGAAGCGCCACTACGGTCTAAGTATTAAGATGTTGAACTAATATATATATTATTCAAACGAATGAATTAATTTCAGAAATAATAATTACGTGTCGATATGGTTGTCGACATTAACGCAATTAATCATTATTACAATTAATCATCGTTTATTACAGTTTTTTAAGATTAATTTGGGGAATTTTGGGGGGATTATTACATTTCAGATTAATTGCGTTAATGTCGACAACCATATCGACACGTAATTATTATTTCTGAAATTAATTCATTCGTTTGAATAATATATATATTAGTTCAACATCTTAATACTTAGACCGTAGTGGCGCTTCGGATTGTAATGTTATATTTTTATAAAATTATAGAAATTATATGTGTACTTCAGTGTGCTCGGAATTAGTTGCACATTTCTAACTAATTTCTGAAGTGCTGCCTACTTTTCTCTTACAACCGCTTAACGCTCGACGGCCGAACCGCTAGATCACGTGCGGACGTGCATCTCAAGAGCGTCACAATAGAAACATCATAAGAAACATGCTGCGATCATACCTTCCAGATAAAAATTATCATGATAACATGACAACATTTTAGCATAAAAATTATCATGAAAATATTTTGTTTCCTACATAATTGTTATTTTCTTAATAATAATGATTGAAGATCATATTAATAAGTAAATACATTTCACTGAATGTAATATACTTTCAAAATATTACTTTATTATTTTTATACATTCGGTTTTCTTTCAAAGAGCTACTGACCACGATTATGTGCCACAGATTGTAATATCTTTTAATATAAAATACTAATAATATCAATTTAAGGGGATGCTGGAATGTCCTATTTTACCATTAATTATTAAAAACTCTTTTCTCTAAATTGTGTTTATAGATCGAAAAATCCTTCTCCACAATTAAAGTATCGACAACAATGTAATTCGCCAGCTACATTTGAATACGAAAAAGAAAATTGAAGATTTTGTTGTCGGTTTTGTTATTGGCTTCTGTAGTCAACACGTCACAATATGTGTTGCATATAAGAGTTTCAGATCTTGCACGTTCATAAAAAGTAGTTGGCGAATTGCAGAAAACCTGAAAGAACAATCCTATGCTTTTAGAAACGAGGTAGGGGTTTTAATATAAGAGAAAAGAGTATCCGAAAATTTCGTTTGTATATTACGAATGAAATTGACGTAAGCCGAGCAGTATTTTAGTTCCTCGATATTCCGACAGCGGCGCTGTCATGAAAAGTGCGTCGCTGAATCATAGAAATGATTTGAATTATCGACCTACTCAGGCCCATATCAATAAATGTTCTTACATACCCTAGTCAAAATTTTTTCTTTTGAGAGGAAAAATAATAATAAAATAAATATGATATTAGTTATTTCAATTTTGTTGAAATAATTTTTTTATAAATAAAAAACGTACCATATTATTTACATATGAACACAAATGAAGATAATTATTCTAATTGCACTATTTTGTCTTTTACATACATATTATTTAATAAATTATTGATGCATATATATAAAATAACATGTATATGTATATATATAAGTATATGTATGTATATAAGTATATGTATATATGTATATGTATACGTAGGCTGCTGAAAAAGTTTCTGCAATCTTCTAGTGGCGCCAATGTTCTACTACTGTCATATCCGTAAAATTAGACGTTTTTAACCTATAATTCAGTTTATATCCAAACCAACTAGTTTTGTTCGTATAGTATTTTAAAAGAAGTTATTTTGTGAGAAAATGGAAATTTCGCATGAAAATTTTCGGGCAATGATTCTTTACGATTACAAATGTAATCTAACTGCGAAACAATGCATCGATCGACTTCATTTGACTTTTGGGGATGAAGCACCATCCAATAGGACTGTTTATAATTGGTTTGCCGAATTCCAGCGTGGACGTACCTTTCTTTGTGACGAATTCCATGAAAGTCGTCCATCCACGTCTGTTGTTATCACTAATGTTGATACTGTGCGTGAAATGATTGAACGAGACCGGCATATGACATACCGCGAGATTCAGGCATCCTTAGGCATTGACATGAAAGCAATACATACGATTTTGCATGATCATTTGATCGTATGGAAACTTTGCAATTGTTGGATCCCACACAATTTGACCTCAAAAACAGGCTCGTGTAAATGGAGCAAAGAAATGCTCAAGAAATTCAACCGAGATCGGTCAAATTTGGTCTACAACATCGTTATCGTGGGGACGAAACATGGATCTATTCGTATGAGCCCGAAAGTAAACAACAATCCACTGTTTAGGTATTTCAAAATGAACCGAAACCAACAAAAGTTGTTCGTTCATGCAGTGCTGCCAAGCAAATGATTGCTTGTTTCTTCAGTTATACCGGACATGTGGCAACCGTGGCTTTAGAGGATCGAAGGACTGTAAATATTGATTGGTATATAACAATTTGTTTGCCAGAAGTCATAAATGAATTGCGTAAAACAAACCGAAATCGTCGCATCATCCTTCATCATGACAACACCAGCTGTCACACAGCATGTCAAACCGTTGATTTTTTATCCAGTAAAAATGTCGAATTGATGACTCATTGTCCGTATTCACCTGATTTATCACCTAATCTTCGTCTTTTTGTTTTCCAAACATTAAAAAGAAGATACATGGTAAGCGATTTAAGTCGCCTGAAGCAGTTGTTGAAACATTTCGTATACTGATTTCTGAGGTTACAGCCTCAGAGTGGAAAAATGTTTCGAAAATTAGTTCGAGCGTATGCAAAAATATATCGATCTTAAAGGCGAATACTTTGAAAAACAATAAAGCCATTTACCGAATTTTACATGTTTTTTTTTATATTGTTTGTAGAAACTTTTGCAGCAGCCTACGTATATATACATACACGCGTGTGCGTGCGTGCGTGCGTGCGTGCGCGCGCGCGCGCGCGTGTGTGTGTGTGTGTGTGTGGGTGTGTGTGAGTATGTGTACAACACATGTCTAAACTTTATTTACACATATGAAATATTTACACATACATATATAAAGGCACAGAACGCGATGTATATTTCGGTTGAGCTTCGATTCTGCTCGAATGTCGGAACGACAAGCGTCTCGTAGCAGCGTATAAATGAAATTTTCGAATACTCATTGCTCTTATACTAAAGTTTATATATCTATATAAAGTTTATAACTCGTTTCTGCAGGCATAGTATTGTTCTTTGAGATTTTCTGTACATCGCCAACTACTTATTTTAGACGTGCAAAGTTTGAAATTAATGTATACAGCACATTTTTTACTCGACTCAGATGTCGAAACGACAAGCGGCAATCTCGTAGCATATAAATGGAATTTTCGAATACTCATTGCTCTTATATTATAGCTCATAACTCGTTTCTGCAAGCATAATATTGTTCTTTGAGGTTTTCTGTAAATCACCAGCTACTTATTTTAAACGTGCAAGGTCTGAAGTTATTGTATACAGCACATTTTTTATTCGACTCGGATGTCAAAATGTCGATTTAATAAGAAGCGCCATTCCTCTTATCGCGTGCAAGTAAAGTATCGCTATTTAACTACAGAAATGGATTGAATCATTGTATAAACCAACAATATATTATCGGCTGGAAACGCTACAATAATAACATATTTTTGTATATATAGAAATATATATCGGGATCGTTGTTTAGAAAAGAATCATACATCTTTACTGCGATGATGCCAAACCAGAATCGATAGAAATCACATTCTTGAATTGGAGAATGAATTATTGAAATAGTACAATAGAGTGAGACAGAGAAAAAACAAAAAAGGATAAAATCTCCGATTTTAATCGGTGAGGCTCCGCACGCCGAGTTGGGCTCGTCGAACAAAACAGCGAATCTATCCTTCAGAGTTTCTCTCTCTCTCTCTCTCTCTCTCCCCTCTCTCTCCCCTCTCTCTCCCTCCTTCCTTCCCTCTCTCTCTCTCCCCTCTCCACCATCCCCTCTCTCTCTACGGTCGCTTGTTTCGAGCGACCAAAAATGCTTTCTGGGAAATTTTGGCTGCTCAACGTGTATAATTAAGAGGAGAAGGAACATCATAGATAACATATAAGTTTTAATAAATTGTATTAGGTGTTGGAATTAATTCGTAGCGTTTTACAAGAGATGGGAAGTACTTTCATTAATGTATTTTTTAATGCTCATGTGAAATAAATAACATTCTTTCATTAAAAACGCTACGAATTAATTCCAACACCTAATACTAATCCTATATCCCTCCAATTTATGTAAATAGCAAAAATAATTTCAAAATATGATAATTTACGAGATATTGATACTTCCATGAATTTCTATGAGCGTTATGTATCACGTTCATAGAAGTGATTTGCAAGACATCGGCGTGGTCTCGCGCGTCAGGTGCGAGATCTGAATGTTACAAATCCCACGATCGATTTCTTTTTCCTTTTTTCGTAATTTTTTTTTTTTTAATATATGACATTGTTAATAAACACATATTAGGGACTAAATATATTTTTATTTAATTATTGAAATTATACAATATTGTATTTCTATAAGTTTTAAAGTGGCAATTATAGCAAAAAATAATTCGACGTAGTATACATCAAATAAATGAATATTGTTATATGTAAATGAGGTCTGTTTTCCTTTAGAAAAAATCCAAACTGAAATCATGTTTCTGTAATAATGTTACGTTTGATATCGATCACTATTTTCTGTGAAATGATTTTTTTATAACTATCATTCAAATGTATGAAAATTCTGATAATGAATCAAATCGCAAAAGTGCGATGATTAAGATAATTATAATGATGATGTCAATATAATTTTATAATTAACAAATCAAAAAACCTTTATATGTGCCTTTATATGCAATATACAAATAATTTTTTATTTATCTATTGAAGTGATTCAGTATTCTTCTTATAGCTATTGGAGTGTTAAATGTTGCACTCTTGAAGCTTTCTTTTTCCCCGTCGCTCAATGCTCGTCGCTCAATACTCGATGGCTGAGCTTCAAGAGTGTTGCACTAAGAAGTATGCTGTGACCGTACCTTCCAACAAATTATCAATCCGTTACTTTCCTTAGTCTTCTGTGATGTCATCTTTATTCAACATGCCTTCTTTATTCACATATTGAAGAAGACGTGGAATTTTTGGAGTTAAGTCATAATTCCAGTTTAAAATAACGCATCTCGTTCTATGTCGAACCTTTAAATTGATATTATCAATATTCTATATTAAAATATATTACATTTTGTGGCACATAAGAGTGGTCAGTAGCTCTTTGAAAGAAAACTGAATATAAAAATAATAAAGTAATATTTTAAAAGTATTATACATTATATTTAGTAAAATGTATTTTCTTATTAATATGATATTCAATCACTATGTTATTAAGAAAATAACAATTATGTAGAAAGGAAAATATTTTCATGATAATTTTCAAGCTAAAATGTTGTCATGTTATCATGATAATTTTCATGCTAGAAGGTATGGTCGCAGCATGTTTCTTATACTGTGACACTTCTGAAATGCATGTTCGCGCGCGATCCAGCGGTTCAGCCGTCGACCGTTGAGCGGTTGTAAAGGAAAAATAGGCAGCACTTCAGAAATTGGCTCGAAATGTGTAACTAGTTCTGAGCACACTAAAGTACACATATAATTTCTATAATTTTATAAAAATATATTTGGAGTAATATATTTATTAATAACGTTATTTATTTTAAAAAAATTATGGAAAAAAGGAAAAAGCAGGATCGAACATCCTCAACATTCTGATCTCGCATCTAACGCCTGAGACCACGCTGAGTTTTTGCGAATCGCTTCTATGAACGCGGTACATAAAATACACGGAAAATCATAAACTGTATCTCGTCAACTATCACGTTTTGAAATCATTTTTGCTATTATACGTTAATGAGAAAGGTATATGATTAATCTTTTCACTTACTATATCGTGTGAGACTCATGATAAAGAAATCGGGTCAAACATGAGTATCATTGGTAAGAGCTGTGATACGTCTATCGGGTCAAACGTAAACGTTCTAGGCTGTTAATTGTGGCCATTGTAAACTTAAATCGTAGGACAAAGGGATATAATTTAATAAAAATTATGTATTATATAGAATGTCTCTTTCCCCCTTATGATACACGCCAAGCAGCCGAGATCTCCGAAAGTATTTTCGTTCGTTAGAAACAAGCGACCATAGAGATAAGGACAGAGACAGACTTATTGTTTTGCTTTAGATGAGCCCAGTTCGGCATATCCGCGCAGAGACTCACCGATTACAATCGGAGTTTCTAACCGTTTTTATTATTTTTCTGTCTTGCTCTCGAAACAACAGAAATTGAAAGAATTTAAAATGACAAATACTGTTGCCAGTTCTTTTTTTTGGACAGATTTCGATTTCTTGGACTAATATATAATAATTCGATACTCCAGCAGATGTGAAAATCCCCAATTTTTGTCGTCTGCTGGAGTATTGAATATTAGATCAAGCAATCGAAGTCTGGCAAAAAAAAAAACGGAAAAATGGCAACCGAGTTTGTGATTTAAACTTCTTTCATTTTCTTTTTATTAAATTATATTAATCGTATCTTTCTCATTAACGTATAATAGCAAAAATGATTTCAAAACATAAATATTGATGAGATATATGGTAGTTTACGACTTTTCGTGTTGTATGTACCGCGTTCGTCGAGGTGAAGAACTTAGCGAAGTCTCAGGCGTTGGATGCAAAATCAGAATATTGAAGATCTTATGATCAAGTAATCCTGCTTTTTCCTTTTATCATAATTTTTTTTAATAAATAATGTTATTAATAAACATATTACTCCAAATATATTTTTTATAAAATTATAGAAATTATATATTAGGTGTTGGAATTAATTCGTAGCGTTTTACAAGTGATGGGAAGTACTTTCATTAATGTATTTTTTAATGCTCATATGAAATAAATAACATTCTTTCATTAAAAAACGCTACGAATTAATTCCAACACCTAATACATGTACTTCAATATGCTCGAAATTAGTTGCGTATTTCGAGTTGATTTCTGAAGTGCTGCCTACTTTTCCTTCACAACCGCTCGACGCTTGACGGCAATGACGGCCGAACCGCTCACATACCGCTCACGCGCGAACGTGCATCTCAAGAGCGTCATAGTACATATAAAAAACATGCTGCGACCATACTTTCCAACAAATTGTCATTCAAATATTTTCCTTCCTACATAATATTTTCTTAATAATGGTGATTGAACATTATAGTAATAACTAAATGCATTTTATTGAATGTAATGTACTCTTAAAATATTAATTTATTATTTTTATGATACATTCAGTTTCAAAGAGCTACTGAGCACGTTTTTGTGCCACAGAATGTAATATAGAATTTTACAATACTTTACCGCGTCATAAATCTGGTTGTCATCTATTTGTATTTTTTTGGTGGAATAAACCTGGAGAATGCACTTAAATGACGTATCAATAATAGAACTTCAAAGATAATAGAGAGTATTTGCAATAACGTAGTTTTAGATACGGTGAACGCCTTTTCGTAATTAATCGTTAAGAAGAAGATAATGTGACCATGATATCGATTATGTATCTTTTTTCTTAAGATGAAAAGTAAAAATTTGTTATATGTATGTGTATATGTATACATACATGTATCATTTTGCGTGACGCTGTACGCGTAGAAAACAACGACGTTATACGAGTTAATCAGCTGTAACCAGTATGACCGCGTACACAGTATCGTTGCCGCGCAACAGTACTGACAATTCAGTGTAGTGTAGTAGTGTTCTACACATCCATATATATGTATATATATGTATATATATATTTATATAATATTTTGTATTCATAAAATAGAAAAAATATAGTAGCAGAAAATTGTCTGCCTTTGGTAAGAGAAGGTTACGGATGCTTTCTAAGCGACTTACTCAGTACAACACAGTGATTATCTCATCCTTGTATTGGCGAACAAAACTATAATGATGCATCGTGTCACACTGTGTCTCTTGTTGGAAGGCAATCTATAAGGCCAAAATTGGTTATTGTGATATGTGTTTCTTGTTAGAAGGCACGCTATAAATCTAGAATGGGAAAGGTTAGTACAGGGTGGGCCATCTATTGGTACGTTTTTAAAAATGCGATCAAATGAGCATACATTGATATTTTTTATTAATTTTTTTTTTGTTGTGAAGCTAAAAGTATCCGCGTCAAGAATGAAAAACGATTTCGTTCATGTGGCTCCCTCTACTGGCCTTACAGTATGCCATTCGGTCACCCCAATTATTAATGACATTTTGGACTACCTCGGCGCCAATTTCACTCAAAACAGTCGTAATATAATGTCATCCACTAACATCCCTTTCTCACGAACTTTCCTCACCAATTTGCGTATAGCTCCTTCGGTGGGTGCTCTATCACGACCCATATTTCTTTTCAAAATTCGTACAGTTTCGGCGACACAGCACTGACTTTGAAAATAAGTTTTTAAAATTTCAAAACGCTCTTCAAGAGAAAACATGTTGTTTCGTGCCGCGGACGGTATGACTAATAAACTGTCAAAATTTCGGGTCTGTAGCTCGTTCGGTGTTGCCATACGACGAAATTCAAAAACGTACCAATAGATGGCCCACCCTGTATCTTTATGTCCGTGAAAATATCACTTTTATTTATCATACAAGTAATATGATTAAATATTATAAACAATAAGATAGGAAACAAGACCGTTTATATTAAATAACATTACCATCCGAAGCGCCACTACGGTCTAAGTATTAAGATGTTGAACTAATATATATATTATTCAAACGAATGAATTAATTTCAGAAATAATAATTACGTGTCGATATGGTTGTCGACATTAATGCAATTAATCTGAAATGTAATAATCCCCCCAAAATTCCCCAAATTAATCTTAAAAAACTGTAATAAACTTATTGCGAAAAAATGTCTCGGTAGTCTAAAGGCTCAGGACTCTCGCACGGAATGCAAGAGATCCGGGTTCGACTCCCGGCCGAGGCAATATTTTTTCGTAATAAGTTTATCACAGTTTTTTAAGATTAATTTGGAGAATTTTGGGGGGATTATTACATTTCAGATTAATTGCGTTAATGTCGACAACCATATCGACACGTAATTATTATTTCTGAAATTAATTCATTCGTTTGAATAATATATATATTAGTTCAATATCTTAATACTTAGAACGTAGTGGCGCTTCGGATGGTAATGTTATTAAATATTATAACAATAAATTGTGCTTTGCCTAATTATGATCCAATGTCAGAGGCGTTCATCGTTGGCTGACTATTTTTAATTTGCTGGCAGAAGCATTTCGAGTATCAAATTTGGTGAAATACAATTGCGGAATCAATTTATAGAATTTTGCGTCTGCAATTAAAGAAATGTGAATAGATGCATTTTCATGATGGAATCAAAAACTGATTGCTGACACGATCGAAACAGAGAAACTAATGAAGAAAAAAGAATTGAATATCAGTAAATAGCTTCTTTAAAATCTTACAACTTTTGTCTGAAACTTTTTTCAAAAACTTATGTAAGTCTTATGTAAGGACTTTATAGCACAAGGATGGCCGTAATTGAATCGTAAAACGTAAATCATAGTCACAGGTCAACGTATTACATTTTGGCGTACTATGTATGCCGATACAAGTACAATTCATATTCCTTCACTATCATATTATAGTCATCTTTATGTTCAACTCATAAATCCGGAGTCTTTTTGGATACCTTATATAATATTGTATATAAGTTATACATATATATTAGGTGTTGGAATTAATTCGTAGCGTTTTACAAGTGATGGGAAGTACTTTCATTAATGTATTTTTTAATGCTCATGTGAAATAAATAACATTCTTTCATTAAAAACGCTACGAATTAATTCCAACACCTAATATATATATATATATATGTGCTATATATATATATATATATGTGCTATATATATATTTATATATATATATATTGACTGTGAAATGTATATATATATATATATATATATATTATATATACATTTCACAGTCAATAATCATAATTTTCATATGACGCTGTACGATTATAAAAAGTATATCATATTCAAAGTGCTTTAGAAAATGTACACACTTAGATAGATCAATATATACGTTGACTAACAGCAAGTTACAATAAATATATTTTTACTAAATGAACACTGTGATACAGATATATCTTCGAATGCAAACATGTATTTGAAATACATGTATACAAGAAATGTGAAATGTATAGCACTTTTTCCTTTGTTCACAATTCCATTTTAACTTAAGATGTAACATGTATTATCAGTACATAAATACATTGCACATACATATGTAGCTATTCCATTTCTTTTTGTTATGTTTAATGGGCCTTTTACAATAATAAGCCATAAATCAGTCATAAATCAGAAGTCAGACGCTAAAAATTGACGATTGTGATTGATCAATTTTTTGCTTCTAACTTCTGATTTGTAACTAATGGTAACTTATTATAGAAGGCCCATAATAAAAGGAGATAGAAGTTACTCATACTTAGTTTTTCATGCAGATATAATATAGACATATTAGTGAATATTAGAATTATATTTTATGTGCATTATGGTGTACACGCATTACAAAATATAAAATATAATTTCTAATTCATATTCACATTCGTATGTAACTACTTCTCTTTTTGTTACGTGTAACAAAAAGGTGTACTGATGTTCTCTTTTTTCTACGTTTAATAAAAAGAGATATATTTTTTTATGGTCAAATGTATAGATGTTAGTGATTTATGCTTTTATATTTTTAATATCAGAATATACATACAACTAACATAAATCAAAGCTAAGAGAGTCAAACGCAGATGATCAGACGTAACATCTTAAAAAAAATAATTAAATTACGAATCCTCTGATAAGTCTTCAATTTATGTACATATATACGCATTATATATATTAGGTGTTGGAATTAATTCGTAGCGTTTTTTAATGAAAGAATGTTATTTATTTCACATGAGCATTAAAAAATACATTAATGAAAGTACTTCCCATCACTTGTAAAACGCTACGAATTAATTCCAACACCTAATATATATATATATGTGTGTGTGTGTGTGTGTGTGTGTGTGTGTGTATATATATATATATATATTATATGTATACAATTTTAATACTGCATATTTAAACATAGAGAATGCATAAATAGTTTTGCATTGATAACTTCTATTTACAACATATGTATATTTCCACATTATAGTATACATATATTGTGTAATATTGCCTATATGTGTATTATATTTAAGTACACACTACTAATGTTTTAACATGATTAACTTCTACATCTTTTTATTAAACGTAGCAAGAAATGGAATAGCTACGTATATTGTATATGTAATATATCTATGTATAGCTAATACATGTTACATCCTGACCTAAAATGACATTGTACAACAGGAAAAATGCTATTAGGATCATGTGTCAATGTACACTGTCAATACTGAAAATCTATAGTTATGTATTTTCAGTACTCGCAATCAATATCGGTATAATCGTAGTATCTTTTTCCTATGATCAATATAATTTTAGGATTTAGTCAAGATGTAACATGTATTATAGTCAATACATGGACTCGTGTTGCACGATATATGTATATATCGACAATATATGTATATATATATATATATATATATATGGATATTCATGCAGATATTGTCTATATTCATTTTTATGCAATATTAAAATTTTATATTATAATGTATAATAATATAATGATATATAATATGATAATGTGTATAATGATATATAAAATTCAATTCTAATGTTGTATATAAAAAGACATTCATGAATACGAATTACAATTACATTTTATGTGTATTATAATGTATGTGTACACACACAATGACACAAAAAATATTATTCTATTGTTGACATATTAGTGAAAACATATAAACATGTTAGTGAATTAATTATATATGCAATATTAAAATTATATTTTGAGTACATTATTTTGTATATATACATCATAATACATATAAAATATAATTATAATTTACATTCATTAATAATGTTTTTTTACAATGTTATGTTACAACAATGTTAGAATTATCATAGTATAATATATATATATATATATATATATATATATATATATATAATTTTCTAAATTAGATATATAAGTCGACATGTAAGTACTATAAGTATTTATCTCTTTTTATTAGACAGAGCAAAAAGAGTTACATTATGTGCAATGTCGTATTCATTTATTGATAATATATTATCGTAATCTAAAATGGCATTGGATGTAAGAAAAAAGTGCTACTACGATTTCGTATCGATATATCTATTAATTAAAAATCTGTACTTTATGTACTATATATTACAGACTTTTAGTATTGGTGGTATATATTGGAAACGGTCTACATTGCATGTGTACATAATACAATTGTATTTCTAAGGCCCAATTCTACAAATATAAGATTAACTTCAATTCCGGTTTATTTTTTTCTCAATTCTAAAATTGGAAAATTTTCCAAAATAAAATAAATTTTACATTTGTGGGACTGTGCCTAATGTATGTTTTCGTTTCTGCTAAGATGGTAATGTAGGAAATCGAATAAAAATGTCAATAATCGATCAAATTTCCTGCATGTATCATATTAACTCAGAGGGCATAAGCATCTTATACATTGGAAATGAAAACTTGTAATATCGACTTTGATTAAGTTTAGCCGTCGCTCCAGAATCCCGTTAAGGCTAATAAGAGTCGACACACAGAACGAGATGCGTAATTTTAAACTGGAATGATAACTTATCTCCAATAACTCCGCGATGTCTTTTTTATTCAACGTGTGAATAAAGAAGGCATGTTAAATAAAGAAGACATCACGACTAAGGAAAGGATTGATAATTTGCTGGAAGTTACGGTCGCAGCATATTTCTTATAGTGCAATGCTCCTGAGATACACATCCGCGTGCGATTCAGTGCAACGGCTCAGCCGTCGAGCGTTAAGCGATGACGGCGGGGGAAAAAAAGGTGACGTTTCAAAAGTCGGCCCAAAATGTTTAACTTTTATTTCCGAGCACCGAAAATAGTTGCACATTTTGTTCCGACCGAAAATTTAATACGTACTCCAACAACTATAGAAAAATTATCGAATCACTTCAATAGATAAATAATAAATTGTTTGTATAATGCAAATGTAAAGGCTTTTTGATAGTAAATTATAAAATTATATTGATATTATCCTTATAATTATATTAATCATCGCACTTTTGCGCTTTGATTTATTATCAGAATTTTCATACATTCGGTTGATAGTTATAAAAAAAACATGGGTGAACTTCCGAAAATGTCCAACGCCAGATTGTCATAAAATTGTAGAAAAACTCCAATTTAAATGAATCCCCTTAAATGGATTTTCATCGACAAAATGTTTAAGTAAAGTTATATACTACCTAAATGCATTACCGTTACATAGCTCGCTGTGAAGCAACTTCCATCTGCCCTTCCTGTCTGCAAAGGGACGCATGACTCTCATCTTCGACTCTCCCCTTCGATTCTTCTTTCCGTCCCCCTTACTTCAGAGGCGCATGACTCTCATCTTCGACTCTCATCTTCGACTCTCATCCCTCCTCCTTTCCTGCTTCAGGGGCGCACGACTCTCACCTCCCCGTCCCCCTGTTTCAGGGGCGTACGACTCTCATCTTCGACTCTCATCCTTTCTCCCCCCTGCAAAGAGGCGCACGATTCTCACCTCCGACTCTCATCTTTCTTTCCCCCTACTTCCTATTATAAGCCCTATTACAGCGAGCTATGTAACGGTAATGCATTTAGGTGGTATACGTATATAACTTTATTTAAACATTTTTTACATTAAACCTTTTTGTCAATGAAAATCCATTTAGAGGCATTCATTTGACGTCATGGAGTATTTCTGCCAAATTTCATAATAATCAGGCGTTGGACGTTTTCGGAAGTTTATTCAAAAACATTTTACAGAAAGTACTGATCGACATCAAACGTAACATTATTACAGAAACAAAATTTCTTTTCGGATTTTTTCTAAAGGTAGATAGATATAATAGTAAAGATTTCATTTATATATAAAAATACTGGTTTTTTATCTATTCGACGCATGCTACGTCGAATTATTTTTGCTATAATTGTCGGTTTAAAACTTTTAGAAATACACATATAATTTCAATAATTAAATAAAAATATATTTGACCTGTAATATGTGTTTATTAACAATGTCACTTATTTAAAAAAAAAATTACGAAAAAAGAAATAAGGAATCGATCGTGGGATCTCTAATATTCAGATCTCGCACCCTACGCGCGAGATCATGTTGAAGTCTTGCAAACCACTTCTATGAACGTGATATATAACGCTCATGAAAAATCATGGAAATGTCAATATCTCGTAAATTATCGTGTCTTGAAATTATTTTTGGTATTATACATATATTGGAGGGATATAGGATTAGTATAATTTATTAAAACTTATACGTTATCTATAATGTTCCTTCTCCTCTTAATAAACATGTTAAGCGGCCGAAATTTCCAGAAAGCATTTTCGACCATAGAGAGAGAGACAGACTCTGAAGGACAAACTCGCTGTTTTGTTCGACGAGCTCATCTTCACGTGCGGAGCCTCACCGATTACAACCGAAACTTCTATTCTTTTTTGCTTCTCTTTTGCGCTGTCATGAAAAGTGCGTCGCTGAATCATAGAAATGATCTGAATTATCGATCTACTCAGGCTCATATCAAAAAACGTTCTTACGCTCAAGTCAAAGTTTTTTCTTTTGAGAGGAAAAATAATAGTAAAATAAATATGATATTAGTTATTTCAATTTTAATGAAATAATTTCTTCATAAACAAAAAACGTATCATGTTATTTACATATGCAAATGAAGATCTTTTACATTTTATTTAGTAAATTATTGATACACATATGCATATATATATATAAAATACATATATATGCATATGTATGTTTATATATATAGTATATATATATATATATATATATATATATATATATATATATATATATATATATATATATGATAAACACACATACGCACGCGCGCACATATATGAGTGCATGTATGTGTACGTGCGCGCGTGCGTGCATGCGTGTATATATATACAATACGTATCTAAACTTTCCAAATAACTTTGTTTACATATACATACAGATATATCAGGGCTCGGAACGCGATGTTTCGGCTGAGCTTCATTTCTGCTCGGATGTCGGAATGGCAAGCGGCAATCTCGTAGCAGACGTAGCATAAATGAAATTTTCGAATACTCATTACTCTTATACTAAAGTTCATAACTCGTTTCTGCAAGCATAGTATTGTTCTTTGAGGTTTTAAGTAAATCGGCAGCTACTTATTTTAAATATGCAAGGTCTGAAATTATTATATACTCGATTCGGAAATATCGAAATGTCGACTTAGTAAGAAGCGCTATTCCTTTTATCGGATGCAAACGAAGTACGCTATTCAACTACAGAAATGGATTGAATCATTGTATAAACCAGCAATAAATTATCAGCTGAAAACGCCATAATATTATAATAACATATTTTTGCATACATATATAGGAATATATAACATATGTAAGAATATATATCAGAATCGTTGTTTAGAAAAGGAATTGTGAGTTCTTACCGCATCGGCGATGATGCCAAACCAGTGGCGCTTTTTCGTTGTATAACCAAGGCTAAGACTATCTTCGTCTTCTGATTCCTGAAGACGAAGATAGTCTTAATTGTGGTAGCTTTTGATTGGATAAAATGCCCTAGAATAGATAGAAATCACATTCTTGAATTACAGAACGAATTATCGAAACAGAAGTACGACAGAGTGAGACAGAGAAAAAACAAAAGCTGTCGGAATATCGCGGAACTAAAATACTGCTCGGTTTCATGGCTTCACATCAATTTCACTCGTAATATACAAACGAAATTTTCGACGATGTTTTTTTCATATACTAAAACCCCTACCTCGTTTCTAAAAGCATTGTTCTTTCAAATTTTCTACAATTCGCCAACTACTTTTTATGAACGTGCAAGGTCTGAAACTATTTTATGCAGCACATATTGTGACGTGTTGACTAGAAGCCGATAACAAAATTGTAAGTCTTCCATTTTTTTTGTTTTTCATATTCTATTGTAGCTGGCGAATTGCGTTGTTGTCGATATTTTAATTATGGGAAAGTACTTTTGAATCCATAAACACAATTAAGAGAAAGGATTTTGTAATAATTAATGGTAGAACAAGACAAAATTGTATTATTAACGCGATGCGTTCAAAACACTTTGCACAAAATTTTTGATAAAATTTTTATTATAGAATCTGAACTAGTAATCTATGGTTTAAATTATATTGTACATGCTGCATTAAATATTAGATAAATAAATCTATATTAAAAAATATGTTTCTTTGAAAATTTATCTTCTTCCTAAACTCTTCATCATTCTTTCTCCATATCTTCTTGATATTAAATTAATAAGAAAGCGCGTTCGGCTTATACCATTAAAATATTATAAAATTTGTGCTTGTATCATTCTATTGTAAAATCGCATTATAAAGGTCCTAAAATAAATACCATATCTTTTTAATAAAATTGAGTATGAGAAAATATATTTCAACAATTTGACTACTATACGCCAAAATTATATTATTGTAACAACAAATGTGATGCCTTAAGAGATAGCGTGAAGTTTATAATAAAACGTCAGTCATGGAGTGTGAATTAGTAATGTGCGTTTCAGAAGAAAATTGTATACACTGCGTTACATTTAAAGTAAGAAATAAATTAATGTTTTGTAAAAAAATGTATAATATGATACTTAAATATATTACTGAATTTTTAAAATTCAGTTTTTTTTTTCCCTGCCTCTATTCAGTGGTTTAGAATTATACGTGATAAGAAGGCGCGCAACTTTTCCTCAAATAAGTTAATCAAATTATTAAAATAAAAATTGAATTAAATATTAATATGAAATATAATAAGATTGTAATTCTATTCTCTATTTCTTTTTTCTCCACAATCCTAAAACTTTTTTTTTCGCTCTCTTCTATGACATCATCTGCTTGTCACGATAACTTTGAAATCTGCACATTAATAGTATAATAGTGGCGGTTCTAACCCAGGTCCTCTGAGGGGGGCGCGGGGCGCGGGGATACTCATAGACGCGGGGGAGTAGGCGCGGGGAGTACTGGTAGACGCGGGGAAGGGAGGGGAGGCGCGGGAAGTCCCGGCTCTATCAATGTTTACTGATATGATGAGTCCCAGCGCTATCAGTGTTTACTGATATGATGATACGTATCGCCATGTTGTGTCACGTACTATTGGGACCGCTGCCGCCGCAGACCCCGCGTCCATCCTAAAGTGCGTTTCGGGCCATCATCGCAGACCTCGCGTCTATCCCAAAAATGCGTTTCAGGCAGTCACTGCGGAGTCCACTCCCTAAATGCGTAGCAATATTATAACGCGAACAAGAAATATTAAAGAAAAAAAGAAAGAAAAAAACCTATATAATAAAAAAAAAAATTCTTACTTTCTCCACACCCTCTTCCTTTCCGTCCTCCTCCTCATCCTCCGCTGAATTCTTAGTACTCTTCCTCTTCCTCTTCTTCTTCCTCCACCGTCTTCTCCTCCTTCTCTTCTTCCTCCACCGCCTTTTCCTCTTCCTCTTCTTCCTCCTCTTATTCCTCCTCCTCTTATTCCTCCTCCTCCTCTTCCTCCTCCTCCTCATCTTCCGCTGAATTCTTATTCCTCTTCCTCTTCGTCCAAACCCTCATCGAAATTGTAGATGAGACAATTGAACGCAGTTCTATTAATGCTCACGTGCTTAAGATTGTCCGTCTCATCGGCAATCTCCATGATGCGATAGAACAGTCCTAATTCATCTACGCGTATTCGAGTGAGATCAATTATGATATTATCATGAATCTCCTCTAAGAAATAGGAGGAGACGCTCTCTTCTTCAGTTTCTCCTTCTTCCTCTTCCACTTCCTCTTCCTCTTCCACTTCCTCTTCTTCCACTTCCTCTTCTTTCACTTCCTCTTCTTCTTCCACAGCCTCATCGAGATTGTCGAAGAGGTGTTTGAGCGCAATTTTATTAATGCGCACATGCCTGAGATCGTCCACCTCATCGGCAATCTCAATGATGCGATGGAACAGTTCTAACTGATCTACGTGTAGTTGAGTGAGATCTATGATATCACTCTGACTCTCCTCTGAGAAAGAGGAGGAGGAAACGCTCTCCTCTTTAGTTTCTTCTTCCACTTCCTCTTTAATTTCTTCTTCTACTTCCTCTTTCATTTCCTTTTCCATTTCCTCTTCCTTCACAGCCTTATCGAGATTGCCGATGAGGTGTTTGACCGCAACTCTATTGATGCACATATGCCTGAGATCATCCACCTTGGCAATGAGGCGATTGAACACTCCTAATTGATCTACATTTAATTCGGTGAGATCAACTGTGATATTATTCTGAATATCCTCTAAGAAAGAGGAGGAGGAGGAGGAGGAGGAGGCAGTTTCCTCAACTTTTTGTTGTTTTTGCATGTTATAACTGCACAATAAAAAAATTATCATTTCACTTAATCACAGAAAATGTGCAACAATATTCTATCATTAACGCTAAAATAATAGAATATTGTTGCACATTGGGGAAAAAAAAATATCACTCACGTCTTAACACGTCTTGCGCGCGGACAAAGCAGAACAAAGACTGACGTTGAGAATCGATCTTCGCCGTTGAGAAGCGAGCCTGCCTAGGATCTATAGGGGGGCAGTTGTATATAAAACACTTTAGATCATAAGTGCCGTCACGAAAAGTTATCGCTATAGCGCGTCGAGATATAGGATGAATGGATGGATGGATAGATAGACGGATGAGAAGTAAAGAAAGTACATATATATAATGATATGAACAAAAAAAATTTTTTATTCACATATTATTACATCATTTCTTTTTTTTACGTATTAAAAACTAAAGCCAATAGCTCACAATCGACGAGCTGATGTTTGTTAAAGATATCACTATCGCGTATAGCGTTTTTGGACGCGATGTTGGAGAATCGCGTATACTTGACATCAACCGTATCGACGAGTCGAGTTAATCGTTCGAACGTTACATCGATATATTCGTCAAACTCAAACATACGTCGTAGCGTCGTTTCGGTCATCATCATGCGTACGGACGAAGAATTGAAACGTACGAGCGTAGCATCGTTCAGCATGCAAACGCTGACAGTTAGCGGTCCAACACTTATAAAATTGTCCTTGTATTCGTTTCTCAGCATCTTGTAAACATTCCATCGCTGCTCGTAGAGATCCTTCCACATTTCGAGAGACAGCAGCAGTTCATGTCCGCGATGATCTCCCAGGGCGATCTCCACGTAACTCGGTGGACCAACGTTGATTCCAATTTTCAAAAATTTGTAGCCCGTAGTCGTCAGATCGTAACGTCTGCCCAATAAACGCATTTTGCGATGCTCCATGCTGTGTATAGAATACATAATGTTAAAAACTTCTTTCTTTTGTGTATAGAATGTTAAAACTAACATGTTATTGCAGTTCTTCTCCGTTTCGTACGATGTGTTGCTGTCTTTAGCGAAGTACATTTTTTTTTTCAATCGTTCGTACAAGCGAGTATCGCAAGACTAATTGCACCCGCGTAAATTGCGATATATATAAAACTTCTAGAATCGAAGAGGGGGTAACTCTCCCCTCTTTTTCTAAGAATTGCGAACCTGTCGCAACACGTTTTATCGAGTCTTTCTATGTTTTTTTTTATTTTTTATTTTTGTTCGCGAGTTTATCAATGCTTATACTTTATGATTTATATTTCGATGGCATCGATGACGTTGGTGATGAGCACGTTGGCGACTTTGACGCCTTTTCTCCAGGATATTCCCAATATCTCGCTTTTTCCTTCGAAGGCGGTGGATTTGGTGGACTTGGCGACAATGGACAGTATCCCTTTCGCTCGATTGATTTTCGACGTATATATTCTTTTATTCGATGCATGTCTTAACGCTCATAACTAAAGCTTACGATTGAATGAAAAAAGTCTAATATACTGCCTATGTACATTATATGTACTGTCAGATGTACTACTGTCAGATCGGACATGTCGCGACACGTTTAACAGAAGCATTGATGTTTTTGGATACATACATACATATGCGTTCATACATATACGTTCATACATATACGTTCATTCATACGAGTACATGTATTACAAAGGAACAGAAAAAAGAAATACGTAATAAATACGTTAACGTATTTTTATTTAAAAAATTCTTTTGCAACCACCAGATATATATTTTCAATACATTTTGTAACGCGCAATTCTGAACATGTTGTCCACATCGCATAGTATTAGCAACATCCAGCTTGGTTAAAGATTCCAGGTCTTCGTAAACTACAAGGTCTCGATGCACATGCGTTCTCGCTCATCGTCCAAAAGCAAGTTCCACAGCCACGTTCGTTTTTCGCGTCCCTTAACGTTCACGATAGCATGCATCATCTTCAAATATAGCTGCTGTGATCAGACGTTTCACCTCGTTGTACGGGACCATCCCGTCCTCCTATCGCAATCCATGGTGATAAGCAGTCAACCAGGAAGCGCAAGACCTGTCGGATCTTGTCAAAAATTTCCATGGCACGGAACTCGTAAAAATGTAATGTGTGAGAACGATCCTCTGTTTCAGCACCGCCACTTCCTTCACGATAAATTTCTTGTTAACGATGAATCCTTGCAGATCCACGAACGTTGGCACGAGCATGTTGTCGAGAAGACTGCGGTCGATTGCGATGTATCGTAGATTTTATATCGTGTTAGAGGTGCATCTTAGATGATTTTGCGCACAATATTGGTCAATGGATTATACTGAACCACGCGATCGTGTATGATGAGACAATAGGCTGTTATATTTGCGGGTACATTCTCTTTACATTCAAAGTCTAATTGCACGTCCACGGTGCCACTCTTGACTGATTCGTTCTGTCGAGAGCAATCGATGATCACGAATGGGCCATTACATAAAAAAGTTGTAAAGGTGAGACTCGGCTCGAGATACTCGTATCCGTAGTAGCCCTTACAGAAACGCACGTACAAGTCGTACAGAATCGCACATCTGTTTTTGTCAAAATCCAGATTCAAGTCATCGTACGGATAACATTCCGAATTCGTGTAAAGTTTCGCATTAGTTAATTTGGTTAATTTGCAGTCGTCGAATCGACTTACATCCTCGGACATGACATTTTTTCGACCTGTTTGCATAGCGAAAATAACGTAGCGCGGCTTCTCGAGTTGAGTAGCCGTCTTGATGGCCCACGAATGCTTGGTTGTGCTCTGCAAGAGTGGAAATTCGTACAAATCCCACGAGCGAAAAGCCATGCTCAGATATCGTCCGCTCTCCAAAGCGCGCAGCATCGACAGCTTATTTATCTCGCTCAATAACACGTGCGGCATTCTCCACTGTACTTTGAATAATTCGAGCGTTGGCTCTATCGCCGGATCTCCCGTCAGACAATTGTTGTCGTTGCGCGCTCGTATTAAAATCAACTCGTGACGAGCGTTGATCACCACGCGTTTGTAATCTTCGCAAAATCCCAGTAGTACGTAGAGCGGTACACAGAAATTAAAATATCCGGCTGCAGTAGTCTGCGCATCCCAGCCGGCATTCCGTAGAATCACGCTTCTGTCGGATGACACTGTTACATAGTTTTTGAGCGTGCTAGTTATACCCACATTTCTATTACGATCAATCTCCACACCATTGAGTTCATATCGAATCTCATCGAAAATGAACGCGACGCAATTATTTCCCAATGCCACATGAGCACCCTGGACCACTTTGTTCTTCGTCAGTTTTCCCTCGACATATAGAAAGCTTTCGTACGGCAGTGTGTACAGATCTTGTTGCTGTATGGGTATTCTTATTTGGTCGCTGTATCCAAACGTGCTGTTGGCGAACGGGCTGTACGTGTGAGTCTCAATCTTGACGATGCGATCATCGAAGATCGGCTCGTCTTTAATGTTTAAGATATCAGTCATCTCAAATGTTGCGCACCGCGAATCCCAAAGACTTTAAAAATGTAACGTTTGTCGCGCTGAGTTTCTTCTTTTTCCTGATGCAACTGGAGCGAGTATTGTCGAGCTGTGGCGTCACCGACCTTGTAAAGGATGCGTTATCTCTCTGCGTTATATCTCGCTCCGTTCCGTTCAGCACGAGCATCTCACGCTCACGTTATTACTGTCGCCGTCGTACGTGCAATCTAACGGTGATCTCTTCTCCTCGAAAATCGAACAATCCGTTCTGATCGACGATGCGTATCGTTAGATCTGTAATGCTCCGTGCGATGATCGGCAGGTAAATGATTTGCGTCGGCCTCTCCGATATCTTATATCCTGGCGCCACGCTCGGCGAAAATTCATGTATTGTGTGCGCGCTTTTGCCGTTGCTGTATGCTGCGGTCACGTTACACTCTACGCGGATAACGTACATTCATTATGTTGATCGACACGTCCGATTCGTGCCACCTTCGCGGCTGCAGTATACGCTTCGACGAGAATCCCAGCAGCGATCCAATGCTGTTGGACTTGTCAAAGTTTATTCTGTACGCACATCTAATCCCACATTTCATCGTGTTGTAGTTTGCGCGAAGCGTAATCGGGTATTCTCCACCCTCATCATTATCATCATCATCATCATTATCATCAGTGTTATTGTTATTGTCACCACGCACTACATCAACGGTTTCAAGTGCGTCGCATTGTGGACGTTTTCGTAAAATCACGCGTTTCAGAAATTCATTTATATCTCGCACTTCGTACGAACCTTCGGGAATTGTAATTTCCGCGTCGTCTTTGACGAAATAAAATTTGTTGTTCGATTCGTTCACGTTCGGTATCGTGTGATAAGTCTCAAAAATCGCCAAACCGAGCTCGTAATCTCCATCACTCAAATCTATAGCGGGAAAGTAATTCGCCACGAGGATGGTGCTCTTTCCGCTCAGCGTAAGCGTCAACGACATGACAGAAAAAAGCGTTCGACTAATACTAAGATTTCATAGCGCCTCGTCGAGCTTTTTAAATTCACGCTCGTCTTTGTAGAAACCGCAGACACATCTGTCCGCAGAAACTTTGATCGTACGTCTGATAAGACGTGCGATTGTACTCTATCGTCGTAGCACCGTTCTCGAAATATCGTACCAGTTCCTTAGGCGGTCGAAGATTGCCGAAACTGTCAAAATACACGATTGTTCCTCTTCGCGTACGCTACCCAGTGAGTACCAGGCCCCGTCGCATCGTTCAGATTCACGATATCGCTTTCGTTTCGGCGCACACCACTCGTCAGTAACGTGTTACGCATGAAAACGCCTCTAAAGTATGGTACACGCATACGTTTCGCGAGCTCGTTCAATTGTACATTGGTAGTTGCGCCAGACGGCATTTTATTAGCCGTTTTTTGATTTTGACGTTTTTTTTCGTGCAGCTACGCCCTGTCCAGGTTTTATAGGAGCGAGATACAGTCCGCGTCATATTTTTAGTACGGGGAAAAAAAAAAAAGTCCCCGACCCTTTTTCCTCGCGCGTCATGACTTGCACCCCTCTTCAGCTGACGTCGCAGGGTTTTTTTGCTTCGTTTACCCGCTTTCGACACGCGGGCTGCCCCCGGATCAGGATCCGGTGCGCCTAACTTGGTAAAAACGGAAAACGCACCGCTCTTTTTCGCCATCGGAAGTATCCCTTTTTCGCCCACCTTTTTCTTTCCGGTCGTTTTTTTTTTCTTCTTTTTTCCATGCCCATAATTTGGCCGTTTCTTGGTTTTGGCTTTATCGCTGCCCAACGGTAGCTCCCCAAGCGGCCTCTCTCGCCCAGAGCCGAATCTCCGCGACGACGCGTCCCAGCCTTTTAAACGTCGAGTACCTTGTCCGCCGTTTATTACCCGGGGAGATCATTGCTTCGAGAATACCAATACCATGTTCCCCCGACACGGGTCGCGTCCCGGTTTATGCCCGCGTTTCTCTGTTTACTGTTTCGTAAGTCGAAGTGCCCACCGCAAAACTGGTAACCGTAACCCGACCCCAAGGTTTAAAAAATTTAACCCCCTCGTTTTGCAGACTGCCGGGGTCGAAAATCCTAAAAATTTTTTATCTTTTTGGGGGGGCCTTTTGTGGGGCGCCCCCTCCCAGGTGATTGTAGTGTTCGTCGCGCGACGATAAACGTTTGTCGAACCCCCGAATTGCTTCCGTGTTTTTCCGGAAACCCCTTGGGGCCCAACGTTTCGTGTTTCCCTCCCCCCGGGAAAATACCCCCCGTATATATTGTAACTGCCGGGGGCCAAAATTGATATTTTGGGAAAGGGAAACAGCGCGAGATCATTTTTCGGGGGGATTGCGGTTGCACGCTTTTTTAAAAATTTGTTTCCCCGGGGGGCGTAGTTTTTTGGAGCAAAATTTTTTTGCTGCAACCGAAAGAAAGTGTCACAAACTGTGGTTAAATCCCAAAAAATTGGGATTATTTTGGAAAGCCAAGCCGGCGAAAGCTTTTCCAATCATACCGGTCATTGGCCCTTTTATTTGGAAAACCAAAGTTTCCTAAAATTTTCTTTTGGGGTCCAAGGGTACTTTCGAGAAGGTACGTTTTTCCCAAATTTGAACACCCAAAATTCGATTCTTTAAAATTTTTCTCATCGATGAAAAAGTTTTTTCGTTTTTTTCCCAAAATAGCGAATCGTTCCTCGAACGAGGCGCGCCCAAATCTATTTTTTTTTGATGAATTGCGCAAAAAACAGGATGCGGTGAAGAAATTTTGATGGCCCCGAATTTGACTCTTATCCCGTCAGAGTACCGAGGATCCTAAAATCGGGGAAAAAAAAAAGCAATCTGCTGTCCCGTTCAAAAACAGGTTTTTTCAACTTTTAAAACACGTTTTTAAGTCATTTGAAACCGACTTTTTTACAAGAAATTTTTGCGGGTCTGACTGTTGGCAAAAAAAAAAATGGTTTTTGTAATAGACCAAAAGTGCTTTTAAAAGGGGATCCCCAAAAAAAATTTAACGAGTTTTTTGGGTACTTGCTGCTAGTGTTTTTGTACTTCGCCCCAGACGAACCCGGCTGAGTACCGACGGAAAAAACGCAGGGGAGGGAAAAGGGCGACACCCCAAAAAAAAATCGCGCCTAAAACGATAAAATCGAGGGGAAGGGGATTGAACAGCCCTTTTAACTATTATCAAACCGCTCCCCCCGTGTTTACACCCCGGCGCGTTTTTCGCGATGATGAGGGCTACCCAAAAAGGGGAAAGGGAAAAAAAGAGGAAAAGGGAAAGGAGGAGGGGAAAGGGGGGGAAAAAACGAGAAAGACGTTGAGCTTTCCCCCGGCTTGGAAAAATTTTGACGTCGCACACGGTACGCGATAACCCCACTCCCGGGCGAGACCACATAGCTTTTGAAAAACGTTTTGAAACGCGGAGACTCGCTAAAACCCAAAAAAGGGGTTTAAAATCGGCCCCAAAGTGGGAAGGGTCGGGGGCGTTGAAAACCGGGTTTTTGGGGCTCAGATAAAAAGTACCAGGTTCCTGAGGGGGCGCGGGGTAAAAGAAGAGTGGAAAGTTATGTATAGGGGTTTTTCCTACTAAAATGGTTTTATGTTTGGCAAAAAAATTTTTTGGACGGATGAGGGAACTAATTTCGAGGCGGCAAACCCCGGGAAAACCCCCCCTTCCCCCGGGGCTTTTAACGAGAATTTTTTTGAGAATTCCCCCCCCCTTTTTAAACCCGAAAATGCCCCAATCAAAGCATGGGCGCGAAGCGCAAAAACACAAGATCTTCACAGAGTGGGGTTTTTTGGACGGGGAAAACAATACAAATACTAATCCCCAATTCTGTGTGCAAAATTTCCCATGCAAAAAAAAATTTTTTTGTAAAATTTTTCCCCGGATTTTTTTCCAATAAAATTAAAAAGAAAAATATAAAAACCCCTTTTTTTTTTTTTTACCCACATAAAACTTTTCGTTCTACGGGGGGGGCCTCTATTGGTTTTTTTTTTTAATTTGCGGGGCAAACCGAACGGCTACAGCCCCCCAATTTTCCCGTTTATTGTTTTTCCCCGCGGCACGAAACAACAGTTTTTTTTGAAAGCGTTTTAAAATTTTAAAAAATTTTTTCAAATCATGCTTTTTGGGCCCCAATGAAATTTTGAAAAAAATATGGGTCGTGAAGAGACCCCGGGACTTCCAAAAATTTGGGGGAAATTCGGGAAAAAAAGGGTTTTTGGGGGAAATTAATTCGACTTTTTTGGTGAAATTGGCGCCGGGTATTAAAAAATTCTTAAAATTGGGGTACCGAAGGCATATGAGGCCGGGGGGGCCCCACAAAACAATGGTTTTCATTCTTGACGCGGTATTTTTTTAGTTTCCCAAAAAAAAAAAATTAATAAAAAAATCAATGATGCCTTTATGCTTTTTAAAAAAGTACCAAAAGGGCCCCCCTTTAAATACATTTTTGTATTAAAAGTATCCCCAACCCCCCCTGGAAAACCACTGGCCCCGTACAAATCGTTTTGTTTTTTGGGCTAAAGGGAAAATTTTCGCAGATACTGCACCTCGGAAATTTAGATCGAAACCGAGAGGGCGATCTTTTAAAAACTCTTCTTAAAAACACCGCGTAAAATCTTATCGTTCGCGCTACACTTATTCTTTTTCCCTTTCCCTTTTAAAATCCTTGCCACCACTCCCCCGCGTCTTTCGTTTTAAACCCCCAAAATTTGGTCATAAAACCCCTTGTTTTCCCCCCTTTTTTCGGGGGCCCGGTACTTTTTTTCGGAGGGCATTTTACGCTTTTTTTCGCCGGGAAACGCTCTTCAAACTGCGAATCGCGTTTTATTTTTCCTAACTTGCGCATTTTATAAGAAAAAGGACACCGGGCGGGACATCTTGCTTGTCGCGAAATCGGGACTGTCCGTAAAAATTGTACAAAAAAACTTTCGATTGGTAGCACATACCCCCAAACGGTTTTTAAATTTTTCCCCCCGATTTGCGCTTTTGCAGAATCAAAAATTTTTCCCCAAAAGTGCAGCTTGAAATTCGTTTCCCCCCCCCCCATCTTTTCCTCCGCGCCTCGTCCGCCCTTTTGTTTTAATTTTTTAAAAATTTTGTGTCGGTCTGTAGATGCTGCGGATATTCGGGGTCGCCCGGAATAAACCCCGGTTGAATCCGGACGATCGCCCACCCCAAAGTTCGCAGCGTTTTCCCCCACCGAAAGGGGGTTTGTTGGAAATTTACACACGCCCATCATACAGATTTTCCCCACACGTAGTACATAAGACGACGACGGTTTCGATGGTAAAAAAAATACTTTTTGGGTTTATTAGCCTGCCCTATCTGCGGATTTTTGGGAGGGGGCCCCCGCGTACCCGCGCTCGATGAACAAACCCCATATAAATGTCGGTGGAAAACTCAAATCTTTGGCTTTTAATTTCGCAGCGCCCCGGGGGAAAAACCCGGGCAAGTAAAATAAGCCGGGATCAAAAAGTAACTCGGGGTTTGGCTTTTGCGGAAATTTCAAAAATGCTGCAAAACGACCATTTAAAAAGTACAGTTTCACTGTCTCGCGATTTCGAATGGGAACCCTTTTTCCGGGTTGGGCGACGTGAAGTATCGCTCTGGGTACGTTCCCGGGAAACAACTGAAAAAAATTCGCGGGGGTGGAAGCGCGTTCCTGAAATTTTTGACCAATCAATGAAATTAGGGAAAGACACCTTTTCGTGTGGTTTAAATTTCCCTTTTGATTTTGGGAAATTGGGAACGTAAAATTTTTTTAATTATTTTTGTCGAGATACGACGCCTTTTATCAGATTTTTTTTAAAATTTGAAAAAAATCTGAATCTTAATTTTTGAAATTTTTCAAAAATTTCTTTTTTTGTTTTTGGTGCATCGACAGTTAGTAAATGAAATTTTTTTTTAGTTATGGGTAAAATCTACTGCCCCCAAAAAAGGGGTTTTAAAATTTTCCCCCTTAAAATTATAAAATGTCGGAGCCAAAAAATTAAAAAATACACTAAAATAAAACAATTTTTTTAAAAATTTAAAAATTAAAATTTTCGAATGGGGGGGGGAAACCACAAAAACCGGTGAGTTTGAAAAAAAATTGGGAAAAACCCCGCTTTCCCCGGGGGAAAACGGTTTTCTCCCGATGTGAAACGCGTCGCAAACAAAATCCCCCTTGCTGTTTAGATAGGGTTTTCCATGGCACTTTGGCGGATAGATATTTTTCCCCCGATGGGGCCAAATCGTTGATTTTCGCGTAAACCCCACCTAACGTTTCATCGGACGGAATTTGAACGACGATCCCCATCGTCGCACTCGCACGTAGTACCTATACAAAACCCTGTTGATACGGTACGACGATGCATTTTTCCTTGTGGGATTCTTTTTCAAAAGACCATTCCAATCGGCGAGACAAAGGGTACTCGTTCTTTTTTGTTTATTTTTAAAAATTCGGCCCCTCCCCCCCCTCGCTCGGCATTCGGGGGGCCGCTTTTTTTGATCTTGGGCACCCAAATTCAAAAAACCCAAATTTTTTTGAAAAAAACGAAGTAATAACCCTACATAAAAAAAAATTTTTCATTTTTTTTTTTACTTTTTTTTTTAGGGTTTTTTTTTTTTATATACTTACCGATCAAAAAAATTTTTCCTGCTTTTCTTTCCTTTTTTTTGGGGATCAAAAAAGGGCGGGATTTTTTCCCACGAAAAGTTTTAATGTTTGTTGGGGGAATTTGAAATTTAACAGGAGTTTAAAATGCTTCTTTTCTTGCCCTTATAGCTCAGGGAAAAACCTTTTTTTTTCGATGCGTAGACTTGCGATTCGCGTTAAACCTTTAAAAATTTTTGGAAGTCTTTTAATGTCGGGGAAAATTCGCCCCCCCCAAAAGATTTAATACTGGGGTTGAATTTGGGGTTATTTCCCCGGGTTTTACTGTCTTTCGGGGGGTACGAGCGGCGACCACCACCCGCAAACATGCTTTCCGCGAAAAAACCTGACCACCGCTCTTTCGCCCTTTTTTTCCGGGATTTTTTTTGGACATCCCTGCATTGGTTATGCTTTTTAAAAATCATATAAATGGGGTTTTGCGAAAACCCCAAACCCCCGCGCGCGTTCCAATTCTTCGAGCGATGCTGGGATAGGCTCGACCGTCCCGCTGACCACTCCAGGGGGTTTTAAAACGATATATCTCGCTGTTCTTTGAAATTATTTTTTATTAGCATTTACCCTTTCGCGAAAACCGCCTGAACGCGGTTTCATTTTCAGGGCCTGGTGATATCTGGGGGTTCTAACCAGGGGGCTAAGGGGAAGGGGGTCAAACTTGGGCCGGGGAATCCCGGGGGAAAAAAGGGGGGAAAAAAGGTTTTCCTACCAAAAGGTCCACCAATACCCCCTTTTTTTTTGTTATCAAAATTGGGACCATTTTTTTTTTAAAAAATGCTTGAAATAAAGTTTGTTTGGGACCTAAACTTTTTTCTTTCTTTAAAAATTTATCGTAAAAGGGCTTTTTAAAAAAGATAGGGGCGCGCGTGCTACGAGTGGAAAGGGGAAATTTAAAGAGAGAGTTTTTTTTTAACATTTTTTTTTTTAAAAGGGTTTTCCCCGGCGCGTCGGGCAAGGGGGGGAAAAAAAACCCCCAAACACTAAATAAGGGCCCCAAAAAAATGTTTTTTACACTTTTCACTTTTTGGGCTTTAAAAATTTAAAAATTTCGAATGATAGTGAGTCCTTTAAGACGCTATATAAATTTTTAAATGCGGGTGGGAACGCAAAAACCCAGTTAGGGAAAGGGAGAGGCGGTGCTCGGTAAAAAGGGGGAAGAATAATTGGGGGTTTGGTTTTTTTTTATGATCAGTTTTTAAATTTTTATGGTTTTTCCGGGCGCGTCGAGGAAAAAAAGGGGAAAAAAAGGGGAAAATACACATAAAAAGGCAAAAAAAATTTTTAAAATTTTTATTACCGGTTTTCGACTTTTAAAAACTAAAATAAAGTTCGCTCGAGACATTCCATTGAAGATTTTTTTCCCCAAAATATATTTTTCTCAAGCCGATTTTGGAAAATGCTTAAAAAAGGCCTGCATTTTGAGAAAGATAGAGCGCGCGTGCAAGAGTGAAGAAAGGAAAAATTATGGGGGCGATTTCTTTTTTGTACATTTTTTTTAAAAATTTTTTTTTTTCCCTGGCGCGTCGAGGAAAGGGGGAAAGTAAAGAAAATTTAACATAAATTTGGCGAAAAAAAAGGGGGTTTTATTTACTCTTTTACCGGTTTTTGTTTTTTTTAAAAAAAAGCAATAGTTCCAACGGACGACCCCCTAAGATTCGCACACTTTGTTCTCAGTGCTTTTTGGGGAAAATGGGTTTTTGGACTACCGATCGACAGTCGAAAAAATCGTTCAAACCGTTACTCTTTCACCCAAAAAAGAAAAACCCTACGGCAAAACCCGTTTGGGTATCAAAAGGTACGGAAAAAAATGGGGAAACTACCCGTATATATTCCATAAAACCCACGACGGTTAGCGGCCCAAACATTAAAAATTTTCCTTTTTCGTTTCAAAACCTTGTAAATTTTTCCCCCCCCTGTCGTAGGGCCCTTTTCCTTTTTAAAGAGACAGCGATTTTTTCCCCCCGCGATGATCTGGGGGGGCGCCCCCACAACTCGGGGGCCAAGGGTTTTCCTTTTAAAAAAATTTGACCCCTTTCGCGACCGTCTGCCAGAAACCCCCCGGGCACATTTTCCGTTGTTAAAACTAATGTTAAAAACTTTTTTTTTGGGGGCAAGAAGGGAAATCCGTTATACCTTTTCCCCAATTTCGCGATCAGCTCCCCAACTTTTTTTCACCTCGTCCGGGTACAAAACTTTTGGGGGCACCGTGAAAATAAAAACCCCGGAACGATAAAAAAGGACGGTCCCCCCCCCCACCAAGAATTTCGTATGTTGCGCCACTTTACAGTCTTTCTACGTATTTTCGTCCAAAATTTATCCTCGTTTACAAAATTTTTACCACGTACAACTCTTTTTAAAAATTTTTTTTATCCCAAAAACCCGTTTAACAACGTTTAACAAAAACCCAACGTACATACCCCCTTTACGGGTAATAATATAAGTTTAAATATTTTAACTACTTAACATGTTTTAAACGACATTTTTTTAACAGGGGGAAAAAAGAACTAGGGATAAAAGACATATTTTACATACGATACACACAACATAATACAACTTTAACACGACATACGAAACATACGACAAAAAAGACTACTAAAAACGTTAACATCTACAAATTTAAACCCTACCAACGATACTCCCAAGGGTTAAAAAACCCAAATTTTAAATACACAACTTTTAACTCGTTAAAAACAACAAGTTTATACTTTTTAAAAACCCCAACAACGATTTATCATCTTTTTAAATAGGAAACCCTTAAAAAGGAAAAAAAAAAACAAAAAATAGTAACGTATTTTTTTTAAAAAATTCTTTTGCAACCCATTATTTTTTCAATCTTTTGAACCCAAAAATTTTTTAAACGGCCCCCTTTAAAAAGAAATTTAATAGAAAATTTTTCCAGTTTCTTCGAAACCATCCGGGTCTAAATTCCAGCTTCTCGCCATCATCCAAAGCTTTCCGCACCACGCTTTTCCCGGCCCGGAAAACAACCCAAAAATTTTTTTTCTTAATAAAAAAATCCTTATTCGAAAAAGCTGATTTTTTTCAAAATTTTCTTTAAAATTTATATAAAACTTAAAGAAAATTCATAACCCGAAATAAAGCCCTTTTTAAACAAAACCCAAACGGGGGGGGAAAATACAGGGTAATAAATTATGAACATTTTTTTTCATCATGCCCAAAAAAATATCTTATTTTTGTCAATTCTGTTGGGGGAAAGGGGGGTTTCACTTTTTTAAACTTGGGCAAAAGTATTGTAAAGGGGCACGTTTTTTTTTAGCAAAACTCAAAATTGTGTTTAAACGCCCCCAACAGATAACTTCCAAAAAAAATTTTTGAATCATTTTTTTTTTCGTAAAAAAAATTTTTTTTTCCCCCTTAAAATCTTTTTAAAGGGTCACAGCCTACATCGCGTTTCCCGAGAAAATTTTTTATGTTTTTTTCATTTTTAACTTAAAATCAACCAAAAAAATGTTTATTTTGTACGGGGACCCCTAACACATTTTAGGATATAACAAAAAAAAAATTTTTATGCAATTATCAAACAGTTTTTAAAACCATCTCAAATTCTACAAACATGCAAAAAAATCTTTCAAATTATGCAAACATCTATCGCCCGTTATTGAATGTCATCGCCCCATTTTTAATCAATAACAATTCCCCCCCCAAAAACCTAAATTCCCAATTTTAACGAGACTTTTCGTATTTTTTCTTTTTTTTAAAAACCCCAAAACAGTTTTAAAAAGGGTACCGCCATGTATCGTTTAAACCCAATAAAAAACCATTAAAGGGCGCAAACCCCCAAAATTGACCCGGTTTTAAAAACATCGCGAAATCGTAAAAAACGTACGTACTACATACTACACTGGGTCTTTCTCATTTTGGGACTTAAAAAATTGCGAAAATACGGGGTCGTCGACTGACGAATTTTGGGGTTTTTTTTTTAACCCATTACGTTCAAAGTTAAAAAAGGGACAAAATTAAAATGGGAATATTTAAAAACGCTGGATTTTAATCGGCATTTTAAATGTTTTTTTTCCCTTTTCCCAAAAAGGGGTTTGGGGTTTTTAAATTTTCCCCCTGCGGGCCTTTTTAAATTTTTTTTCTTTAATTATTTTTTTAATTTTTCAGCATATATTTTATTTTTTATTATTATTTTTAAATCCTCACTTCTAACCAAACTATGCTTTAATAAAGTTTTTTTTTTCCCAAAAACTGTGCGTTCTGAATATTTTTGTTAAACATACATGTCATTTTAAAAAATTTTTAATATCTATTAGATTTATTTTGACTAAATTTTTGCTTTTTATGGAATTTTTTTATTTTAAAAATTTTAAAAAGTTTTTTACGATTTAGCTTTTTTCTCATTGAAAACTAAAAAGATTTAAAAAAAATTTCAAAGCTAGGGGACTCATTTTTTTATAGAAATAACCATTGATTGGGTTTTTTTTTCTTTTTTTTAACCTGTTTTTAATTTTTAACATATCCCCTATAAGGGTTCAAAATTTAAAACAAAGTATTAATAGCAAGAAATCCGAAAAAAATTTAAATTAAAAAGTTTTTTTTAAATTTTTATTTTAAAAAAATTTTGGGAAAAATCAGGTTCAAAATAACAAATTTTCAGCTTATATTTAATGATCATTTTAATTAGTGAGTTTCGCAAAAAATATTTTTTTTTACTCTAAAAATAAAATTTACCGTTTTAAAATCACGGTAGGTAGCCCCTAACATAGTCTTAATTAACCAATTTAACCTTTATTATTTAAAAAAATTATTTTAAAAATAAAAAATTTTAAAAAATTTTTTTCCTTTTTAAACTTTCGAAATTTTTTGCGTAGTTTGGGGGTGGCAAATTTTTTGCAAACAAAAAAAAAAACATTAAAATTCAAAAAAGGGTTTTTGTTTTAGTAGTTTGTTTTTAGAAGTTTTGCCTTTGATCGACTTTTTTTCATACGCTCGAACCAATTTTCAAAGCATTTTTTTCCTTGAGCTGTAACCTCAGAAACGTGAAAAAAAATTTTAAACCCTGCTTCGGGGACTGGGACCAAATCGCCAACCCCGCATTTCTTTATGTTTGAGAACAAAAAGAAATCAAATGATAAATGGGAAAACGAAAAAAATCTCAAAGCACATTTTTTTGGGGTTTTTTAAAAACAACAGTTTGACGTGCTGTGTGACAGGGGTTGTCTGATGAAGGTAAAATTTTTTTATTCGGTTTGTTTTCGCAATTTTTAGATTTCGACAAAAAAGTTTTTTACTAAACTGTATTTACAGTCCCTTTTTTCCTCTAAAATCCGTTGCCACTGCCGGTATTAAAAAAAAGAAAAAAAGCACCCTTTTTGACAGCATGGGGAAAAAAAAAAATTTGGTTGGGGGTTTTTTTTCATTTTGGGAAAAACCCCCCCCTGGATTGTTGTTTACTTTTGGGCTCAAAAATCCAAAATCCTGTTTTTTCCCCGTAAAATAATTTTTTAAAAAATTTTTTTTGCCCCCGGGGTTTTTTTTCTTGGGGCTTTCTTTTTTTTCCTTTTTAAAACCCCCCCTTTTTTGGCTTCGGTCAAATTGGGGGCCCGATTGCAAATTTTGACCCCAAGTGTCAGCAAAAACGTATGTTTCTCATTCAAGCCCAAAAGGGGGCCCGAATCCGCATATGTTATATCCGGTCTCGTTTAAATTTTACGCCCCGCAAACAACATTAAAGGCAAAAAGCGTGGTAACGACCTTCCCCGGGGAATTTTTTTTCAAAAAAAGGTTCCGCTGGAAATTTTTCCCAAAAATTTTTTAAAAATCCGGATGGGGTTTATCCCCCAAAAAAAAATGAAGTCGTTTAAAGCATTGTTTCGGAGTTAGTAATTTTTAAAAAAAAAATTTTTAAAATTTTTTTTTCGAAATTTCCCCCTTTTCCCCAAAAATAACTTCTTTTTAAAAAATATGCAAAAACAGTTGGCGGGGACAAAAATGTCAAAAAAATTTAAATTAAAAGCTAATTTTTCGGGTGTATAGTACAAAAATTGGGCCACTGGAAGTATTAATTTCAGAAACTTTTTTCCCCCAAATTTTACATATTCGATTCGGGGGACACCCGGGGATAAAATGTATGATTAAAAAATTTTTTTAAAAAAATTTCATGCACTACAAAATTTTTACTATTTATTTAAAAAAAAAAATAAAATATCCCTATAAGGGGTATAAAAAAAAAAAAAATTATTTTCCCAAAAGAGGCTTTAGTAATCTGTACACCGCGTGAACCCGATTACTTTAAAACATCTATTAAAAATGGTTTTTTTTTTTAACCCAAAAATTGGGTATTATTTATTTATTTTTTTTAATATAAAAGATAAATTAAAAATTTTTTGGCCCGTTTAACTATAAAAATAATTTTTCTAATTTACAGGGTTCGCGAATCAAAAATGTAACGGGTGGAAAAGTTTCTGCAACTAATTTTTCCAGTGGGGCCCCAAAGTTCTGCCCCAACACCCCTTAAAAATTTAAAAAATTTTTTCTTTTTAAAAAATTGCAGTTTTTTAAACCCCAAAAAAAATATTTTTTTTTCATGTATTTTAAAGAAATTTTTTGTGGAAAATGGAAAAATTTTTTGTAAAAAAACGGGCAAGTTTTTTAAAATTTTAATCTAACTCCGAAAAAAAGCATTTTTGCTTCCCTTTGGGTTTTTTGGGGGGGAAAAACCCCCCCCCAAAGGGGGTTTTTTAAAATTTTGGTTTTTTGAATTCCCGGAACCTTTTTTTAACGATCCTGAAGGCGTCTCCCCGTCTGTTTTTGCCCTTAATGTTTATGCTGTGGTGAAATGATTGGCAGACCGGATTTTAAAACTGCAAACAGGCTCCTTTTTATTGACAGACAATAATTTCGATTTTTTTTGGGGCACTTGCAGCTACGGAAAAAATTCAATGTTGGATCCCCACAATTTTTACGAAGCTCAAAAAAGGGGCCCGGGTTTTTAAAGGAGCAAAAAAACTCAAAAATTCAAAACCGGGGGTCGATAAATTTGGTTTTTACAAAACGTTATGGGGAAAAAAAAAACCTTTTGGGTTGTTGGCCCAAATAAAAAACCCAAACCACTTTGGGGTATTTCAAAAAGAATCAAAACCCCCCCCAAAATTTTGTTCCGCAGTGTGCAACCCCCGGTTGCTGTTTCTCAGTTTCCCCGGGGGGTGGCAATCGGAAATTTTTTGGTCAAGGCTGTAAAAACGTTAGTAACAAAAATTTGTTTTTCAAACATAAAAGAATTTTCTAAAAAAACCGAAAACATCACTTTATCCTTCATCATGACATGCCAGCTTTCCCAAACACGTTTAAATGTTTTTTTTATCCCTAAAAAGGCATTTTATTATTTTTTGTTTTATTTTTTACTTTTTAATTTTTTTTTTTTTCAAAACCTAAAAAAAAGATGCTTTTGGGACGTTTAGTCGCCAGTCCCAAAACATGTTTTAAAAATTTTTCCGTTCGGGTTCGTCTCAATGAAAAAAAACTTTTAAAATTTGGGGTTTTTGGCCCCCATGCAAAAAAGCGATCTAAGGCAAAATTTTAAAAAACAAAACACAAAAAAAATAAAACCATTTAGAATTTTTTTTGTTTTTTTTTATATGTTTGCGGGGAAAATTTTCCCAGCCTGTACACAGCAAGAAATTCTCGAAAGATTTTAAAAAAAAAAGTTTGTAATTTTTTTTTTTCAAAATTTTTTTTTAAAAAGGGGTTTTAAAAAAGGTTAATTACAGGGTATCTTAGAGGGCTACCTCCGTAGTTGCAAATGCGGTAATAGTATTTAAAATAAATAAAAATTTTAAATTTCGCGCCCCCACTAATTCAAGTTTCATCAAAAAAAGCGAAAATCGTTATTTTTTACCCCGTATTTCAAAAAATTTTTTTTTAAAAAAAAATTTACAAAAAATTTTTAAAATTAATTTTTTTGAGATCTTTCTTGTTTAAAAAAACTTTGATTCGAATTCAAAAACCCCCCATATATGTTATATGATAAAAATGTACTAAAACGGGTTTTTAAAAAATTGAAAAAACCCCCTTTTTTTAATTTATATAGTGTTATTTTAAAAAAAACTGGTCCCCTAGCATTTTGCAATTTTTTCAAATTTTTTTAGTTACCAAAAAACAAAAAGTTTTAAAAATTTTATAAAACTTTAAAAAATTTTTAAAAAAAAATAAATAATAAAAGCGCTTTTTTTAAAAAAAAATCTAATATGAATCTAAAATTTTTTTGATGCCCCGGGATGTTTTTAACAAAAAAATTCAAAAAATCCGTTTTGGAAAATAAAAACCTTATTAAAAACATAGTTTTAAAGTGGGTTTTAAATTAAATAATAAAAATCCCAAAAATATAGCGGAAAAAAAAACCCCCCAATAAAAAAAGAAAATCGAAAAGGGGCCCGCAGCGTAAAATTTTTTTTACAATTTTTTTAAAAAAGGGAAAAAAATTTAAATTAAAGTGCTCGTTAAAAAAACCCAAGTTGAAATATATTATCCTTGATATTAGGGGTAATTTAAAATTTAAAATAATTTTAAAAAAAATCCCAAAAAATTTTCGTCGTCACAACCCCCGAAATTTCTGTAATTTGTGCCCTTTTAAAATGAAGAAGTCCTATTGTATATTTCGTACGACTTTTACAAAAGGGGTCGCGTGTTTATCTTACTGGGGAAATTTTTGGGCATCTTTTGGCTTGAAGGGGTTCTTTTTGTTAAAACCGTTTCATGGGGGGGTCCCCTTGACGATTTTGGGTTTTCAAAGAAAAAAAAAAGAAAAAACAAAAAATCTGATTTAAATTTTTAAATTGGGGTTTTTTGGGAAAAAATCATGGGGTTTTAATTGGGGTTAAAAGGGGGGCGAAAAGACCCAATAACTTCGATAAATTTTAAAAAATTTTAATTTTTAAAAATGTTTTTGACAGGTTCGATGACTTCGATTTTTAAAATTTTTTAAAATTTTTTCATAAATTTTTGAGGGGTTAGTTAAAAATTTTTAAACTGTTTAGTGGGACCGAACAATAGTAAATTTTTTTTGGTTGAAATTTTTTTTTAAAAGGGGAATGCAAAAATTCTTCCGGTTAAACGTCGATTTGGCAGTTTGCCCAACGTTAGATACTTTTCCCTAAGGTAATAAAAAAATTTTTTTCACAAAAAAACGATAAAACTCAACAGTTTGGGGGGAAAATTACCTTTTGGTACGTAAAAAAAATTTTTGGGTTTTTTGCAAAATAACTTTCCGATTTCAAAATACTTGTCCCAAAATTTTTTAAAAAAAATGAACCCCCTTTTAAAAAAATAATAATCGTGTAAAAACATAAATCTTTTTTGGGAACTTTAAAAACCCCAAAAGGGGAATACATTTTTTTTATAATCCCCCTGTAGTTCCACCATGATTTTTTTTAAAATTTTAAAAGGGACTTTTTTTGCGTCTTATAAATTGTCTTGTCGTTGTAAAAAAAATTTTAAAACCCAAAATTTTAGGAAATAAGATCAGCTTTGATCGAATATGGGAAATTTTTTTACTTTTAATGAAATAAAAATTTTTGAGCGTGTGTATGGGCAAGGGGCGCGAAAAAAAAAAAAACCCGGGTGGGGGAACTTGCTTCTGGATGAGAGCGGAAAAACATGCATTTTTACCCCGGATGCGTTTCGACAGAAAACATGGAAACTTTATTAAAAAAGATTTTTAAATTTTTAAAGTGTGGGCAACATGTTGAATTGCGCTTTCAAAAATATTAAAATATAACCCGGGGGGTTTCAAAAGATTTTTAAAATAAAAAATTAACAAAATTTTTTTTTTATTTTTTTTTTCCTTTTTAAATTTTTAAAAAGTTTTTTTAAAAATTTTTAAAAGACGATGTGCGTATAAACTTTGTATAAAAAGTTGTTTTGTATGTAAAAGTATGTTTTAAAAATTGACGTAGTTAAAAGTATGTTTTATAAACAATGTACATGTCGTAGTACTTTTTTTAAAAAGGGTACCCTTTTTTAAAATTCTATATAGTATGTCGTTTATTAAATATTACGTGTTAAATTTTAAAAGTTGTATTTGGGGTTTTATTAAAAAAACCCTTGTATAAACCCCCTTTAAAAGTATTTATAAACGTATGATAAACTATGTACGTATTTAAACGTAGTATAAACGTTTATAAACGTATGATCCCATTTAAAATAGTACAAATGTATGTACTTTTAGTTACTGTGTAAAAAGTTTTATAAAGACTAGGGGGGTTTTTAAAGATTTATAAAAAGTATTTCTTGTACGTTGTAAAATATGATAAAGTTTTTTAAAATTTGTACCAAAAAATACGTAAAAACTTGATAAAACGTTCGCAAAATTTCGAAAATTTTTTTGGGGGGAGGGGGAGGACCTGTCTTTTCTTATCGATTCCAGAAGTATTACTATTTACACGGATGCAATCAGTTTACGATACCCGCTTGTACGAACGGCTGAAAAAATGTATGCTAAAGAGAGCAGTGCATCGTACGATGTGAAGAAGGAATATAACATGTAAGTTTCAACATTCTATGCACAAAAGAAACGTTTTTTAACATTATGTATGTACACAGTACGGAACATCGTGCGGTGCGTTTACTGACGCAGACGTTACGATCAGACGAATACGGGCTACAAATTTTTGGAAATTGGAATCAACGTTGGCCCACCGAGTTACGTGGAGATCGCCCTTGGAGATCATCGCGGACACGAACTATCGCTGTCTCTCGAAACGTGGAAGAGCCTCTACGAGCAGTGAGGAAATATTTACAAGCTGTTTCGAAACGAATACGAGAATAATTTTATAAGTGTTGGACCGCTAACCGTCAGTGTTTTCATGCTGAACTATACTACGGTCGTACGTCTCGATTCTTCATCCGTACGCATTATGATGACCGAAACGACGCTACGCCGTATGTTTGACTTTAACGGGTGTATCGATGTAACGTTCGAACGATTAGCTCGACTCGTCGATACGGTAGATACCAAGTATACGCGATTTTCCAACATCGCATCTGAGAACATTATATGTGATAGCGACATCTTCAATGGACATCAGCTCATCGATTGCGAACTATTAGCTTTAATTTTTAATAAGTACGAAAACCGATGTAATAAGATGTAAATAAAACATTTTTTTGTTCGCCTTATTTCATGTGTATTGTCTTTTACTTCCCATCCTTTGCCTCGACGCGCCAGGTAAAACCATAAAAATTGAAAAAACTGTATCATACAAAAGAAACTCGTACTCTATTAATTCTTCCATCCTTTCTTCACTCGTAGCACGCGCGCTCTATCTTTCTCTAACATGCAGGCCTTTATTATAAGCGATTCTCCAACATCGCATCTGAGAACATTATATGTGATAGCGACATCTTCAATGGACATCAGCTCATCGATTGCGAACTATTAGCTTTAGTTTTTAATAAGTACGAAAACCGATGTAATAAGATGTAAATAAAACATTTTTGTTCGCCTTATTTCATGTGTATTGTCTTTTACTTCCTATCCTTTGCCTCGACGCGCCAGGAAAAACCATAAAAATTGAAAAAACTGTATCATACAAAAGAAACTCATACTCTATTAATTCTTCCATCCTTTCTTCACTCGTAGCACGCGCGCTCTATCTTTCTCTAACATGCAGGCCTTTATTATAAGCGATTCTCCAACATCGCATCTGAGAACATTATATGTGATAGCGACATCTTCAATGGACATCAGCTCATCGATTGCGAACTATTAGCTTTAGTTTTTAATAAGTACGAAAACCGATGTAATAAGATGTAAATAAAACATTTTTGTTCGCCTTATTTCATGTGTATTGTCTTTTACTTCCCATCCTTTGCCTCGACGCGCCAGGAAAAACCATAAAAATTGAAAAAACTGTATCATACAAAAGAAACTCATACTCTATTAATTCTTCCATCCTTTCTTCACTCGTAGCACGCGCGCTCTATCTTTCTCTAACATGCCTTTATTATCGATACATTTTTAAAGAAAAGAAAAATATGTCATGGTCAAATTCAAACCTTTATTATCAATGCATTTTTAAAGAAAAACATGGTCTAATTTTGATAACAAAAAAAGGAGTCCTATTGTGTAGGAGCCTTATTGTGTAGGAGATTAGACCTTTCCCCCTCTTTCCCCCGCGTTAGGTATTCCCCGCGCCTACAAGTACTTCCCCGCACCCCGCATTCCCCTCTAGCCCCATGGCTTAGAACCCGCCTAGTATATCTACTGCCGTGTCTTTCTACAGCGTCTCGCACTCGCTCGAGCACTACATCGCCAGCGTCTTCTAAAAACCGCCGCGGCTCGATGTGATTAGAGTTTATCACCGCACCTGTCAATATACGGCTCTCAAACGCGGCATCGATCTCTCGCCAGATAAGAGATCGTTCGTTGCCACTCGCATATTCGCCACTCGCGTACTCGCCACCAATGTGTACGAAACGTCGCTCCAATTCTAACTTTGCACCCGCGACTCGCACGATCCTCGCCACCGCGGATTGTCTGTATCCAATGGTGAGGCGCGGACGCTTGGCACGACAAAGTTCTTCGAGCTGCTTGATGTATTCGTCGCACTGTTGCAGCCATGAGAAACACTCCGTCAGAGTAACGACCTGGTTGCACTGTTCCAGCAGTTCGCGTTCCACTCGCTCGTGGTTTTCCATGTTTTTTTTTTAATGTGTGCAAAGTGGACATATGCTGCACGAGAATATAATGTACAAAGGTAATCTGCAATTTGTGCACGACCTGCCGTCTAGCCTACCGAAAGAACCGGTCTCATGCACCCTGACGTGATACATTCCTCCATCGTTAATGTCAGCTATACGAATCATGCATGATGTGCATATGGTTAAAGAACCACCCGTTGTATAATAATTGTGGATTACACAATGCTTAGTTCGAGCATTCAATGTACGAATTTATGGAGACGACACGAATTTTTCTACGTGATCCATTTCATATTCGCTGATATCACTAGCATATCCATTATCGTCAGATAGTATTTCTTCGTCGGACGACTCTTGGTTCATTATATTCTCAAAGTCTACTTCCACTTCATCAAACACTTCGTCTCTAATATTCGCGAACTGTTCCTCATCCACATTTCTAATATATTCTGCTACGTCGATTCTCTCCTCAATGTTACCGATATTCTCGAACTCTACATCGTCCATTATGTCCTCAAATTCTATTTCCAATGCTTCAAATAACTTTTTTGCATTTACATCATCCATGTCCTCGTTTGTATCATATCAGCCATACTTTTCGCATTACACTTATTGCGATTCGGTAATTTTTAAAAATGTCAACTGAGATGCCGCGCGCTTATGACCCATTATATATTCTATTTGCGACTTCTTTGTCCTTTTGTCTACCCTCCCTATTGGGTTGCAGCATCGGCGACGTGTCACCGATCTCTTCTTACAAAAAATATCGTTATCAGTTTCTCTCTTTTAACGCATCGCGACTTGTCACCCGATCTCACGGTTCTTCCTAGATAAATATCATTATCAACATTTCTGACTTTCTTGAAAGAAAGAACTATAAGAATGCAGTATGATTTCATCATCTATCCCTCATTGAAGGCGCTTTGTGTAGCAGCCGATACATCGATGATGTGCCACCGATCTTCTAGACAAAAGTCCACGTTATAGTGGACGCATTTTTTAGGGTGAATGTTGGGGTAAGGTGTTGGGGTGATGGCGCAACGCATTTTTTTTTTTCGACAGTTCGAAACGCACTTTAGGGTGGACGCGGGGTCCACGCGGCGGCGGTGGTGGCACTGATGCCTGCGGCGATAGGGTGTTGGGTGGCGGCGGTCCCAATAATACGTGACATCACAACATGGCGATACGTATCATCATATCAGTAAACACTGATAGCGCTGGAACTCATCATATCAGTAAACACCGATAGCGCCGGGACTTCCCGCGCCTCCCCTCTCTTCCCCGCGCCTATCAGTACTCCCCGCGCCTACTCCCCCGCGCCTATGAATATCCCCCGCGCCCCGCGCCCTCCTCAGAGGACCTGGGTTAGAACCGCCTGTTTCTCTTTATCGTGAATGGAAACGAGTCTTTTTTCTCTATAGTTAAGAATCAATTAGTAATACAATATAATAGTTGTTCAGTAGTACAATAAGTGTTCAATAGCTATTGAATAATAGTTTATATAATAATAGTTTGATAATTAGGAACGCTCAGCTATTTGTATTACATTACTAAAGATATAATTATAATTAGTTACTAAATTAAAATCATTGCTATATCATATCATTAAAAAATTGTAAATCAAATACCATATTTATTTAATAAAATTGTGAGCAAGAAGAAAAGAGAACGTGGGAGAGAATATAACGAGAAGAAAAGAGAATATTGTGGTGAGTATAGGACTCCAATAGTAGGAGAGAGACCGTCAATACTTTGGCGAGTATAGGAGCAAAACGGATGGGATGTATCTCATTATGCGCACTATTTGGCAACGTTGCAATTACATCGAAATTACATTGATGATGTCATCGCCCGGACATTTCATAACATGTCGCGACATGTCGAATGCTCATGAAAAAACAGTGCTTGTGAAATTGCAAACGTTGCATTCTTCTCTGTTATATTAAATTGTACTGATGATGTCATCGCCCGGATACGTAACATGTTAAATGATTTAGGAAAGAAAAATGGAAATAGGATAAGATGGCAATGTATCGAGAGAAAAAATGATAAGTATGAGATAACACGCACAGCGTCGGCGCCAATTCCCTAAAAACAATATATTTAAAGACGCCATTTGATAGCTGGATGCTTTATACATAAAGGCAATTGCCTCTGAACCAACACCGATCTTCTCGTGGCGGCACTTTTAACTTGTTTTATATATAATGGCTGCTTGTAGATAAACTCTGGGCAGCCTCGCTACAGCGAAAGATATTTCTCGGCTTCAGTCTTGTTTTTTGTATTCTATTATAAGATCTGGTTTCTCTGTCGTTCAATTAGTGTACACTTTTGGTATTTAAAGAAGATAAATTTATGTTCGATATTTATTGAAAGTAAGAAAGAAAGTTCTAGCAGTCTAGTGCAAGAACAAACCAATAATTATTATTAAATATCTTCAATCGAACTTTAAAAATTTATAATGGAAGTAGTGGTGATGATAGAAGAGGAGGATGATGACGACAAGGATGTTCCCGCGGAAGAGATCAAGAATGAAGACGCTCTCGCCGAGGAAGCTGAGGAAGACGCGTCCATGTAAGTCAATTGGTAAATGAGATGAGTCATAGCGGTAACGTCATCCCAAATGGTAAATGAGTCGTAGATTATTCGAAAGGAGAAAGAGGATAAAGTTGAGTAGGTCATGATGTAAGATGTGTTCATTCCTCGAACGCATTTTCGTCTGCGCACGTTTTGCGCAGGAGGAGATGCATGACAAGATTCCGCCATCTTTAAAATTACCATTGGTTCATTAACAACTTGATAATTGAAAGTACCATGCAGAGGTTATATGTTTCGGAGCAGTCTTTGTAGTGTTTCGGAGCTTTTATAGTATGTTAAAATGCTGTCGTGTGCAGTAAAAAAGTGCAAAAACAATTCGCGAAATACCAAAAATATCGGTATAAGGTATTTTTTCATTTCCAAAAAAAGATGAAATGATAGAAAAATGGAAAGTGTTGTATAAGGAAAACGTAGACAAAAATCGGTATGTATTAGTATTAATATCTACAGATTAATAAAATATGAAATAAAATTACTTTATGAACAAATTAATTATTTTCTATAAGAAGCATGAAAGTACATAGGATCTTAATGTGAAAACATCCGATAAAAACAATATCTTTTAATAACAAAACATAATATACATATAGACGTTTTGACCTTCTGTTAGGTCATCGATCTTTAATATCTTTACAATACAAATTCAAATTAAAACATATAAAAAATAAGAGCATAAAAAACCACAGCACAAGTTATAGTTTGTGATATTTAATTATTATTACATTAATTAAAACATTAAACATTTCGGTCACAATCTGGCCATCTTCAGTAATTCAATAATATTCTTAAAAACGCAGAGTTACTAAAAGGAAATTAAAAACTCGGATTAAAGAACATAAGGCCGACATAAAAAAACCTTCTTCCGAAATTTCAGTGGTTTCACGTCACCGTTTGACTGAGATGCACGAATTAGATTGGGATAATATATTAGGTGTTGGAATTAATTCGTAGCGTTTTTTAATGAAAGAATGTTATTTATTTCACATGAGCATTAAAAAATACATTAATGAAAGTACTTCCCATCACTTGTAAAACGCTACGAATTAATTCCAACACCTAATAAGAATTTTAGATATAGAACAATCGTTAATGAAAAGAAGAATTTCGGAAATGATACATATAAAAAGACAAACAAGTGGTATCAATAAGCAAAGTGACACGGAAGGTTTGCCTGATGTTTATTTTCTTCTTGTAAAGAAGGATCTCTCTTTCCTTTAATAAATAATTCTAGAACTTTCTAAACTGTTGACTCAGATATATAAATAGTGGTAAAATACATGATAGGACAAATAACAACACATAATGTCACGACAGAATTCTAATTGTGCAAAAGAAGTACTTGAGATTCATCGTTTAGTTCTTTTGCTGTAAAACAGGTAATGATTCTATTTCTTTATATTACGACTAGAAGATATTAATATATACAATTTTATTTAAATTAGAATCTGGAAATTCTTGTTCTACACTTTTCTTGATATGACAACTGGCGTTGTAACATTATTGTATGAAGCATCTTCACATAGAAAAGAACATGTTTATTTAATTACAATTCCCGATTGTTGAATTTAATGTCAACTAGATGTAACTCTGCGTTTTTAAGAATATTATTGAATTACTGAAGATGGCCAGATTGTGGCCGAAACGTTTAATGTTTTAATTAATGTAATAATAATTAAATATTATATCACAAACTATAACTTGTGCTGTGGTTTTTTATGCTCTTATTTTTTATATGTTTTAATATTATAACCACGTTAGTTTTCAAGATATACAAATTAAAATTATTTCAAATTGATATCTCTTATAATATGTCTCTTATAAAATTAAAATTAATTCTCTCATGCTTTCTTCGCATATTTTAGAAGTCAAAATCACACTCATATGAAGTTGATTGTCGAAATTGGCTATTCTGTAACTCGTAAGGCAAATTTTGACACCGTTATGATACTGCTGCGCAGATTTTTTATCATGGTAAACAATAACGAAACTTGTAGGAGTTACAGAATAGAACTATTGAACTGAATATTTTCACATAAAGATCCTGTTTTCAGGTTCTCATCCAGGTTTTCATGTTCTTTATAGAAAATAATAGATGAATAAAATACAGAATTAAAAAAATACATTATTTATAATTTATTTATATAATTCCAAACACTTTGATTCCTCGCAATATAAGGATACTTCGTAAATATATATAGGATATTGCCTGCTTATAGCCCTGTGAAAAGTAGGAAACTAAAACCAGATGCAATTCGAATGGAATTTATAGAGGAGGCTCAGGCAATTGTGGAGAATGATTTGGGTATTTATATATATGTGGCACTAGTCATTGATTCACTTTTAAAGAATATTGTGTGTTCTACATAATAACATATTGAATACGCTTAAAGGAACAGATGTTGCCACACATTGTACAAGTTATTGTAGATTGTGCTACATTGAGCTCTGTGAGTCCAGTTGCGTCGAAGTCAGAGAGTTTTGTTGCATCATCGTACTCTATAAGTGAAATAATATTATGCTCTTCAAGTTCAATTGCATTGCTCTAGAAACGACGATAATTTTGGTATGTTTTTTTTCTTATGTTTTATATATATATAATATATATATATATTTTTTTTTTTTCTTTTTTTTCGTTTTATGTTATTTAGCTACATTTTGATTAAAGTTTCAAAACATTCCAAAAATTACATATTTTGTAATAATCAATAATTTATATATTATATAATAAATAATGTTGAAATTCAAATTTATACTTTCCACGCAGATATATTATATACCTAAGTACTTTAAATTTCTGGACAAATATTATTATTATAAACATTATTTTAAACATTAATTTTTTAATATTGTGAATATACCTAATTGTAATAATTAATTTTCTAATATTTCTCTATCGTAAAGGTTCATCGCAAGTTTCTTATGACAATGCTAAAATACAACAGCTGATGCAGGAAAATGCAGAGTTACTTTTAAATAATAAAGTTTTTCAACAACAACTGGCTCGGAAGAATAAACTTTTTAAAAAAGAGATGAAGAAAAAGTTCCAAGATAATGTTAAGCCCTTTCTTCACGTCAGGATAAATCAAGATGATCTTGAATCCTACGCAAAAAATGACTCGGTCTTTGGAAGATATCGCGGCTGCAATATCCTTAAGAAGTGTAGATCCGAAAGCTTAGATATTTGAAGAAAACGAAAAAAATTCCTCTTCCGGCATTGTCAACTCTTCGGAGATGGGTAGCAAATTTTAACATTGGCGAAGGTATTTTGAAAGACGTATTGCAAATAATGAAATGCAAAAATCAAAGTATGATAGATATGGCGAAAGCAATGATGATTTGTTTCGATAAAGTTTATTTATCAAACTAAAATAATAGCTATTGAAAGAAAATAAGAGAGAGTAATTGGACCTCATAAAAAATGCCGTGTCGTTGTGGCTCGAGGATTGTTTAAAAAATGGAAACAGCCTATCTTTTATACTTTCGATCAAGATCTTACGAAAGAAATATTATTAGAAATAATCACTCAATTTCATAATGGTGGCTAAACTGTCTTTGACAATGACTTGTGATTTAGGACCATCAAATTACAATTTATTAAAAAAATTAAAAATGGATGGAGAAAAAGAGGACACGTATTTTCAATATCCGTGCGACGAAAATGTAAAGATTCATTTCCTTGACGTTCCTCACCTATTGAAATTACTAAGAAATCATTTCATCTGGATTGCATGTAAATGGACATTTCATTACTTTAGAATCTTTGGAAAGATTATTACAGATAAACAGGCGACTTAAAAATTGCGTTTAAGTCGAAATCATTTAGATGTCTAAGGAACACAACGCCAGAACGTTAAGCTCGTCACACATACTTTTTTCTGCTATAAATGCAGCTGCAATTGAGTGGTGCGGTTCGCAAGGACTCACGAGCAATTGTCTAGAATAGACTGTAACAGCCAAATTTTTAAAGCTTTTTAATGATTGGTTTGACATTTTTAATGTTTGCAAATATGGAAATCACTCTGAACTAAATGGATATGGCGTTAATATTGTGCAACAGAATAATACTCTTGCTGAAGTCACGTCAACAGTGAAAGTCATCAGAGTTGGTAGTCGATAGACTCTGCTTTCTTTTCAAAAAAAAATTCTTATATGTAACTCATTACAAAATCTCTATTGTAATTTAAATAAGAGATTCAAGGAAGATTCATTCGCAAATGATTCGCAGATATAGTAACTAACCAGTTGAATCAAGATGTTGTAGAAAATATGTTCTCTTATATACGAGCAATATATGGGAGCAGCGAACGATAAGCCGACGGTAGATATTCGATATAGACTCCGGTGATATATTTTAGGGAAACATTCTACAGACTTTTTCACTGAGGGAAGCAATCACATGACTCTGCCACAGACGAAATGTGTCTCACTAGTAATATTACTGACGATTTAAATGAAATGCTGATTGACGATGATGTCGAGTTCAGTATTGAACATGTAACTAATTTTGAAGATTATTCACCTCATGATGATGAAATAAATACTTCTTTTAAAGAAAATACTGCTTATGGTGAGATTATTTGTTCTTAATGATAAATATATTTATTAATTCGAGGAAATTTAAATATAATTAATTACTTTTATACATTTTAATAATATGATTGTACATTAATTTAGTAAAATATATAATTGTAATTAATTCGTAATGTCAGGTTTCAAATGTGCTATTATTTTATTGAAAATAAATTATATATTTAATTTTAGCGGTAGTGTAATTACATTGTAGATATTCATGAGAACGTTTATAGTCATAATTAAATTTATCTTGTAACAACTATAAATATTAATCATTATCGTTAATTATTTATAATAACATATTAAGTAGTGTAATTCAATCTATTCTGTATTTACACTTTATATTTTAGATTCATTAACTGTAAAAATAATTGAATAAATTAGTATCGAGAGAAGTTCTTACGATTTTATATTTATGCATGCAACACTTTATTTGTTACAGATATTAATTCATTTACTTATTCCCCTACATTACAAGAATTGGCATTATTAAATCAAGTTGAAGAAGGAAATGCTATTGACATTATTCAAGAAGAGAGACTTAAATATATTGTCGGTTACGCGGCATCTAGATTTGCAAACAAGTACAATCATTTAGGCACTTCGAAATGATAGTTAATCCACAAAATGATTGGATTAACTACATTTCAAAAGGAAGATTAATAAGTCCTTTTTCTGAATTATTGGAAATAGCAAAAATAATGAACAAAGAATTTCAAAATTATCATGGGAACTTCACTTAGAAGAGTCCAAGAATTTTTAAAATAATTGCACATAAAGTAGAAGAAAAAATAACAAATATGACAATACCACGAGAAGTATCATTATGTTTAATTTGTACGCGAACTTACATCAAGAATACGAATAATTAACAAACAATGTAATTGTAACAAACGTGATTTATAAATCAAAACTTACGAAAAAAAGAGCATAAAACCATAAGATATTATTTATGATATTTAATAAATCATTACATTAATAAAAAATTTTTAGACCCTTCGGTCACAATCTGGCCATCTTCAGTAAAATAACAAATATCAGTAAAACGCAGATTTACATAAATCTGACATTAAATTCAGCAGTCAAAAATATAAATATGTATAAACGTATTCTTTCATCTTGTAAAGGTGCATCATAAAACATGGTTGCAGCGCCAATTATCATATTGTAAATTATGTAGAACAAAAATTTCCAGATTTCTAATTTAAAAATTAAATTATCGTTAATATCTTCAATTTTTATAAGGATTAACAATTCATTACCTGTTTTACAGACAAAATGATGAATCTTAAGCACTTTCCTCACGCAGATGGAAATTCGTCGTGACATTGTGTATTATTATATGTCCATATCGTCATATGCTATTTATATGTATGTCAAAAGTTTAGATTATTCTAGAATTATTTTTAAGTGTAAGAGAGAGATTTTTCTTTAGAAAATGCAGATAAACATCAGGCAAACCTTCAGTCTCTTTGCTTATTAATACAACTTATTTGGTTTTTTATGTATATCATTTCAGAAATTCTTCTTTTGAATAATGATTAGTTTGTATCTAAAATTCTAATATTATCCCAATCCAATTCATGCATCTCATTCACTTGATGGCGTGAAAACATTGACATATCGGAAGTGAATCTTTTTATGTCAACCTTATATTTTTTGAGTTTTTAATTTCTTTTTTGTTTGGCCAACATAAGAAGACTCACAATCCAGACAATTTATCTTATAAACTGCACAATGATCCTCTTTACATATACATCGTTTCCTGTTTTAATAAATCTATTAGGTATACAAATAAGTTTCCGCCGTTTGACAAAAGATGGCGCCACTAGCAAGCTATGGTTAAAATTGTCTGATGCAATACATTATATCGTAAAGTTGGACATCTGTCAACAACTTTGAAATACTAGCAATTTTGTATCAGCATCATATATTTTTTTTGTGCAGAAATGCCGAGTTTTGAGCCGAATAAGCGTTATTTGCGGGAACTTTTGATTTACTTCTTTAATTTGAAGAAATCTGCAGCTGAGGCTCATCGATTGCTTGTAGAAGCATATGGTGAGGCTGCCTTAAGTGAGAGAAGTTGTCGTGAATGGTTTCAAAAATTTAAGAAAACGGTGAATTTGACGTCGAAGACAAAAAACGTAGCGGAAGGCCGAAAGTGTACGAAGACGCGGAATTGGAAGCATTATTGAATGAATATTCGTGCCAAACGCAAAAAGAACTTTTACTTACATTAGGAGCGACTCAACAAGCAATTTCAATTTTCGTTTGAAATCATTGGGAATAATTCAAAAGCAAGGGAATTGAGTTCCATATGAACTGATGCCGAGAAATGTTGAACGCCGATTTTCAATATGTGAAATACTGCTTGTCAGGCATAAACGAAAGGGTTTTTTACATCGTACAGTTATTGGTAATGAAAAATGGATCCACTACGATAACCTAAAGAAGAGGAAATCATGGGGATCACCTGGCCATGCTTCAACATTGACAGCCAAGCCGAATATTCATGGAAAAAAACTCATGTTGTGTATTTGGTGGGATCAGTTTGATGTCGTGTTATGAGTTGCTCAAACCGAACGAAATGGTTACTGGGGCTCTCTACTGAACACAGTTGATGAGATTGAGCCGAGCACTCAAGGAAAAATGCGCCCACTACTTCTCCAGCCATGACAAAATTATTCTCTTGCATGATAATGCTCGACCACATGTTGCGGCGCCGGTCAAAACCCACATGGAAACACTTAATTGGGAAGTTCTACCCCGCCGTATTCACTAGACATTGCCCCTTCCGATTACCATCTATTTCGATCGATGGCGCATGGCCTGTCTGAGCAGCACTTCACATCATATGAAGATATCAAAAATTCGATAATTGGATAACCTCAAAAGATGAAGCGTTCTTCCAACGCAGTATCCATATGCTACCAGAAAGATGGGAAAAAGTAGTGGCTAGCAATGGACAATACTTTCAATAAAACATTATGTATCGTTCTTTCACAATAAATGCTTAATTTTTGATTAAAAACAGCGGAAATTTATTTATACATCTAATATTAAGTTTATTTATAGGCTTGTAAGCAACATTAAAGCTCTGACTATGTGATAATTTTAAAAATTTTTCCGATACTTTACTTAAATATAGTATTACAAAAAATTTTTTTCTTAAATTAGAATTAGAATCGTTTTCATTATTATTACAATTACTATTTTTATCTAAATTAATTCTATTTTCTAAATTCTAAATTTTAATTCTATTTTCTTTTATTCTATTTGTAATTGTTAAAAAGATGAATTCAAGAGGATAACCATTCATTAACAGAGTGTGAACTAAGTCTGAAATATTTTTTTCATGAAATTTCTGATGGGACAACAATATTCTGTTTAATTTTCTGATGATTACACCTCTTTTATGCACTAATGGATGATTCGAATAATAATTAAGATATCTCCTTGAATTAGTTGATTTTTTTATAAATATCGAAGATAATTCTTCCTTCTTGTCTCATTAATTTAACATCTAAAAAATTAATGCCATTTTTGGCATTAATTCTTTAGATGTTAAACTACAATAATTGTTGAATTGAAATTCTAGTTACTAGAGCGAATAAAGGTAACACAACAGTAATTATGAATCGCGAAATTTATAGAAGCAAAATATATGACATTCTTAATGAATGACCAGAGCACATACATTTTAGTAAATAAAGATCCCATTAACAAAATTACAACGGAAATTAGTAATTTATTAAAAAATTGAAAAAACAAGGGATACATCGAAAATATGTATAAAAAATTGTATGTATCGGACGGCGAATTAATTTAGATAAAAATAATGATTGTAATAATAATGAAAACGATTCTAATTCTAATTTAAGAAAAAAGTTTTTTGTAATATCATATTTAAGTAAAGTATCGGAAAAATTTAAAAAATTATCACATAATCAGGGCTTTAATATTGCTTACAAACCTATAAATAAACTTAATAGATTTATTAAAACAGAAAACGATCGTGTATGTAAAGAGGACTATTGTGGAGTGGTTTATAAGATAAATTGTTTGAATTGTGAGTCTTTTTATATTGGCCAAACAAAAAGGAAATTAAAAACTCGAATCAAAGAACATAAGATTGACATAAGAAGGTCCACCTCCGATAAGACAGTGGTTTCACGCCATCAAGTGAATGAGATTGAATTGAGCATGAATTGGATTGGGATGATATTAGAATTTTAGATACAGAATAATCATTATTCAAAAGAAGAATTTCTGAAATGATATACATAAAAAACCAAATAAGTAGTATTAATAAGCAAAGAGACTGAAGGTTTGCCTGATGTTTATCTGCATTTTCTAAAGAAAAATCTCTCTCTTACACTTAAAAATAATTCTAGAATAATCTAAACTTTTGACATACATATAAATAGCATATGACGATATGGATAAATAATAATACACAATGTCACGACGAATTTCCATCTGCGTGAGGAAAGTGCTTAAGATTCATCATTTTGTCTGTAAAACAGGTAATGAATTGTTAATCCTTATAAAATAGAAGATATTAACGATAATTTAACGATAATTTAATTTTTAAATTAGAAATCTGGAAATTCTTGTTCTGCATAATTTGCAATATGATAATTGGCGCTGCAATCACGTTTTATGATGCACCTTTACAAGATGAAAGAATACGTTTATACATATTTATATTTTTGATTGCTGAATTTAATGTCAGATTTATGTAAATCTGCGTTTTACTGATATTTGTTATTTTACTGAAGATGACCAGATTGTGGCCGAAACGTCTAAAAATTTTTTATTAATGTAATGATTTATTAAATATTACAAACAAATTTCGGCCGAAAATCACAAAAGAAAGTATAACAAAAAAATGTACATTTACAAACCGTAGAGTTACTATCAAATAATTTTAATATATATTTATATTTTTTTGTATATATATTTATTGTTTGTTACTTTTGTCTGTTTACATTTATGTTTATATTATCAAAATACATTTATAATACATTTATATATACATTTTTTAAGAATTTGTTCAACTTGCTTCAAATACCCGCTAATATTTTATAAGATGGCGGAAACTTGTCACGCTTTCTTATTGGACAATGAGTAGGCCCCTGCGCCCGTCATCTCTGTGACGCAAGCGTTACTTGCTGGTTTCTGTGTCCCAGAATCCCCTTAATATTATTATTTCGAAGATTATTTTTATCTTCCTTGACAGTCAATAAATAATCGTAAAAAGGCAAGTAAAATGCGTTTACTAGTTTTTACTCAGTGCGCATACGTAGCCTATTTTCACTTCATAAGTTTTTTTCGATTCTTTATTGATTATCAAGGAAGATAAGGAGAATCTTTGCTCATTTTTACAAGTATTTTAAAGCGACCTTGTCATTTCGTTTAATCTAAATTCTTTTTATTATATTTACAAATGGTATGCAAGAAAAATTAATGTGTCATTTCTCACTTATGACGTCACGATTCAATATATGTCTCAAGTAACGTAAATTAGATTATAAATTAAAAAGATTTTCATTCAGTACTGACAGTAAATTTTGGAGTACAGCCTTGGAAACGGAACGCACTCGTAGTAATTAGCTTCATGCCGTAAGAAATCAAGTAATTAAAAAATTTGATTAAAATTTTTGAAATTGTTTTAATATTTTAGATTATATTATTAATATTTTTATAAACGTTTTCTAAGTGATAAAAAAATAATTTTTTAAAAAGTTTCTAACACGTTTTTAAAATGTTTTTAAATATCACCACAAAATGTTTTAAAACAATTTAAAAATGTTTTCAAATCTTCAAAACATTTTAAAATAATACTTGTGATATTTAAAAAAATATTTTTCTTAAAACATTCTCAATATTTTATGTCGTATGGATATTCAATTCGTCCGATAAAGTGCGATGAGAAGCTAGGAATTGTTTCGCCGAAAAAGATCCGACGATATACAATCCTGTTGACACTCTGCAGTCTTCTCTATTCTATCATCAACTCATGCCTCGATATCTACATATGGAATTATGAAACAAAACTAAACAGGAAACTGAACGACAAAGGTCCAATCAATTATGTTCCCTTGTACTTTATGTACATAGTCATCATCATGATGGAAGTTCAATACGCCGTTGTTGTCTACAATGTGAGCCAGAGATTCTGCAGACTTAATAAAAACCTTGAGAACATCTTTAACAGTGGCAGGATCACAGATCAATTTAAAAAGGATCTTGGATTAGGTGCGCATTACTCATTATTATGATTATCTATTCAAAATTATTTTTCAAAACAAATAAAAAGAAAGCTCAACAGATACAACAATTGAACACAAAATAAATTGTGTATCATACAAAACAATTTTTTAATATGCCAAAAGATTTGAGAATACTGTAGTTAGAAACATTGTAATTTAGAAATGTTTGCTAAGCTTAAGAACGTTAAACATTTTTTATTTTAGTATTATTGCATATTTTGCTTTAGCAATAACATATTTTCTTTGAAAAAAGAATGTAGAGGACAGAGTTATGTATAATCTTCAAAAATTTTTTATAGGAACGTTTTGGAATATTTTTCCGTAATTATTTATATTAACAGATACAATCAACTGATCAACTTGATTATGTTGTCATGACTCCGAGCAACAATCATAAAATTTTATCTGTCGCTCATTGTTAAAAAGTTATTAACAAATAAAGCTATGAATATAAAAGTATGTACGTATTTTACTTTGTAATTTGAATTTTACGTAATGAAAGTATCATATTACTTAAATATTTGCATATTTTAGTAAATGCGTGAATGGAACCCTTATTCCTGTATCCTATCTCGAAAAAATATAATATAACCTAACACAGACACCTAATTATAATTTTAAATAAGAAATGGATAAATTTTTCCTTTTTAGAAAGAAGCTCCTTTTTCGCCCGTACATGTATTTTATCAAATTAGTGTGTGGGTATCCGAAAATACAGATCGAATCGAGATGAGCAGGTCTCAAATGTTTGGGTACCTGAATTTTGGGAGAAAAAATCTTGAGTCACTTCAGTGAGTTTTTGTCAGAGTAGTAAAATTGCTTATTTAGCTCTCTGTTTTGATCATAATGAATTTAGGTTACACTTCTATTGTAATATCTAGAAATTCTCTTCACACAGTCTTTTAACTGTATGTGAGAAATTTATTGTTCTGGAAATTATTCATCCGATTTCATAAATCATAACTTTTTCTACTTATCAAGAGACACGGTAATGCCTCACGTCCTTTGGGCGCAGGAGACATTACAGTGTATCTTTACCCGACTCGTCAAGATGGAAACACTATTGTCATATCAAAGAAAGGATTGGGTAGATAAAATTTTTAATAGGCTCGATCTACAGCTTGAGGATTGAAATTGTATAATGAAAGTGTCTATCTTTTTTTGCGATGATATTAAGGGAGATATTTCAGTTTTTATATAAAAATTGAGTAAAATTAAAATTAAGAACCGTCTTCAAGGTGTTCGCGGACATCACTTCTTCAGATAATTATTACTCGAATACATCCACACATACTCCCATGCACCCTCCATACTCATATTCAACATTTTCGTTATTTATCCGAATTTCTTCTACTCTCTCATCTACTACAGAAATTTCAAAATACGTTGACACTTCCCGGTATGGCTTACAATACTCTTATCACATCCATATATACACCCCCTATCCCATCCCTCTATTCCCAACCCCTACCACTATTTTAAATATCATAATCACATCTCGAAACGTCCCAGTTTTTTTAAACACAACTTAACGCATCCTTACTCATTTATGAATTATTATCTGTCCTCACTGCCCTCTATTATCAATCCTTACTTCAAGAATCTCAATAAACTCTGAAATGTCTTAACATATTGTAGTTAAATATCTAACTTACATCTTTATTTATTTATTTTTTTCTTTATCAAAAGATAGATAGTTTCTCGTGCCAAGTATACGGGTTCGTACTGGACGCAGGAGATACTATAATGTATCTTTTGAACCATCGAGTTGGCCAGAAACATTATGTTCATATCTAAAAAACGGCTAGGTGGACAAAATTTTTAACAGGCTCAATTAATAACACGGAGTCCCATTATATAATAAAAATGTCTCTATTTTATTTGAAGAAGCTCGTATTATGTGAAAGTTGACAATTACATATAAACAAGGTCAATAATCGAGCCTTTTTAAGTTGAAGGATACTACACACAATTAAACCAAATAAGAAATGATTTGTATATCTATTTCAAAAATACATGTTCGTTTTGGAATACCGGTCTTCAATTAATTAAGATAATAAAACATGATAAAACTAGATTTACATAAGTCGGTGAGTTGTTAATTATGGACGTAAAGCATTGTCGAAAGTTGTCACGTAATTTTCTTCCTTAATTGTTGCTGTCATTATATTGAAAGTCATATAAAGTGTAAAGTATAAAATCAAAATAATATTTCAATAAGAGTTTTTCTTTCGGATTTAACATGGAAACACAACTAACAGTCCCCCTTCGATTTAAGTATTCATCGATTTGAATTTTTAGTATGTTGTTCTATGGACAAAAATATGAGATGCGTATTTTTTTATATCGGCTGAGTCGTACTTTAAAGGGACAGAAAACCTCTCTTGAAAAAAATCGGTCTTTTTCTTTCGAAACGAATATCTTCGAAACTATAAGAGATAGAAAAAAAATTTCTACAATAAAAATTAAATGATTTTAAGAGTATTTTATAATTTTAATAAAAAAAATTTTTTTTTAATTACTTATTGTTTAATTTTTATATTTCTACATATAAAAAATTAAAGAGCATTTTACGATGAAAATAATGATATGTATTAAAATCACGTTTCAAAAATCATTTTCATATACGAACGAAATCGTCTCCATATGTATTTGTCTCATACCGTGTTGGCTGCGCGAAATAGCGACGAAGACAAATACAACACAATTCGTCACAGTGTACACTGTATCACTATAGAAATGACTATTAAAATAAGTTTTTTAAATAATAATAGTACCAACAACAATAATGATTTTGTTAAATTGCTAAAATTACTCAAATACTTTTGAAGATATACAGGGTGCCCTAAAACAACCTTATTGTCCTTAAAATGACGTATTCCTAACATAATGCTAAGACAATTTTTCCTTTACTAAAATTCTATGCGTAGCTCAGTTTTTGAATTATAAACAGAAATGGTGAACGAGAATTACGGATCGCGTACAGAAGGCAGAGGCGGCGCTTAGTTCCGATTAGCTGCGTAAAACGCGTAACATGATGATACGCGCACGTACTATATTTCCTCTTCTTTGCGCCCCCTTTTACTTTTTTTTTATCTACCTTGTAAAGATGTTTTTATACCGCAGCTGAGCTGGAAAAAGGCAGGATAATTTCGTAATCGTGAATTCTCATAAGTCCACACCAAAAACAATAAGTTTTTGTTTTCCGCATCAATTTTATTGATGCGTTTCATGATTACATTTACGCGAATTTTTGTATTTCACATTAATTATATTTTTTACATTAATTATAATTTATAATTAACATACGTTTCACGCATACTTGATTAATGTACAAACCAATTTATCAGTTCGTTATTATTAATCATTACTGATTAATTATTTAATGACTGAGAATTACATCCAAGAAAGAAATTACATACAGCAATTAATAATCAGAATATTAAATTCTTATATTTATTGGCTCAATTAAATATAATTTAAATTGAATATAAATTATTAGGAGCTATTCGAGCCTAACTAGTTCGCTTATGCCAATTCTTACATTACAAACTTCTTTCACAAATATAATGTATTATAACAAACGTTTCAACCTTTAATAAGATCCTCCTCAGTAAAATAATTTAAAATACAATTACATACAATGTGATAACCTGAGTAGGATAACTATAGATTCTAACTCACTATGTGTTAGACGCGTATACGTATACGTATACGTGTGTGTGTGTGTGTGTGTATGTGTGTGTGTGTGTGTGTGTGGGAGTCAGGGAAGAGGAAGTGCCACACAGACGCTGGGTCCGAGGGAGAAGGGAAACGCGTCACCGGAAGTCCGTGTTAGAGGGGGAAGGGAGTTTCGTTCTTTCTCTCTCTAATCTATTGTCCTCTCTCTCTCCCACGTTGTCTTTTTTTCTTGCACGTGATTTAATTAAATAGATGGTATTTATGATTTTTAATGATACGACTTAAAAACTAATTATGATAATATTTTTATGAATTTTTAATAATATAACCTAGTAACAATAATTACAATAATATTCTTTTTTTATCATTGTAATACAAATGACCAAGAGTGCTTTCTTATTAACTAATTCAATACTACTATTACAAAGATACAAAGAAGTGGCAAAGATACTAAGGATAAAATAATTTTAGAAAAAAAGAATGTATATTTTAACATACATTTATTTATTATGTAATGCAGTATGTACAATATAATCTAAACCATAGACTATTAGTTCATGTTCTATAATAGAATTTTTATCATAAATTTTGTAAAGTGTTTGCAGCATCGCTTTTATTAGTAACAAAATTTTGTCTCAAAAATGATACAAAATATTAGAATTTCTTACTAATATGCGTGCGTATTGACTCAGTTCGTAGAATATATGTTCAACACATTGCTCAAGCTCAAATAAGAAAAGCACATTTGTTGGTTTCATGTACAAATATGTGTTTAATGTTAACTTCACGTTATTCATATCATGTACTTTAACAAGTTCCACATTTAGATCTTGAATCGGTGATGATGATGGGACTATATTGATTGTATTAATCGCTCGATATCTGTAAGATATTTCTCAATAAATGTTTTCCACATAACATGAACATGCGGTTGCCTCGATTATCACCAATCGCAATTTGCGCATGAGATATAGATCCTACAACAATCCCAATATCCAGGAATTTGTATGATGTCAATGCATATTTCCTCATCAAGATACGAGGTATGTAACGAGGTTTCGAAGATGTACTAGACGACTGTTTGAGAAAATGCGCTTTGAAAAAAAAAAAGAAAACATGTAAATAGATCTTAAAATACATAACGTATAACAAAGGGATATGTGTTTGGAATCGATTTAAAATCTCTCTTTGAAATATCGTTAAACACAATAACATAAGAAAAACGCGCTTTCTTAATGCATGCCTAATTTGATTGTTTGTTCCAAGGATTTGTCGTTGGAAGGAAATATATCGTGAAGAAAGTGACGATGTTGAGAAACTCTAGTAGAATATACGGAGCCTCTCATTACATTTTTACATGTCTCTCATTACATTTTTACATGTCCCATGCCATGAAATTTCTTGACAAAATCCGAAAAGAACTGCGCTTCCTGGCTTGTGAATGCTTGTCACCATGGATTTCAATGAGAAGACAGGATGATTTCGTACAGCATGGTGAAACGCTTGATTATAATGACTGTAATTGATGTGGAAGAGAATGATGACAATAAGGCTCTCGTATACGTTAAAGGATTTAAAAAACGCGAATAGCCGACTGATATACTCAATAGCGACAACTTGATCATTGAAATCTTGGATGCTGATTACGAAGATGTAGATTTTTTATTTAATCTGTATATTACTAATATTGTGAAAAACATGTTAAGAATTGTGCGTTACAAAATATGTTTAAAATATACAACTTGTGGTCGCAATGTCTGAAAGAAATGTATCAAGTTTAAAAAATAAAGTATAAGATTTCTTTTTAAATATTTCGATTTCTTTTCTCGAAATTCATTTTTGAAAAGAGAATAAGAGCAGAAAGACTTTATTGTCGTTGGCGCCGATCCCTTAGATAAAAGAGATTCAATACTGTTAGAGTGCATTCTTATGATATGTGTCAATTTGGTACCCTTCGACCACGTCGCAATTGTTCTTCAAACTATAATGTATATAAAAAAAATCTCCATTTTAGAGTGTGTAAAAAAAATGTGGAAAGGAAGAGATCTGGGCAACGTTATCGCATTAGTCGTTCAGATAGCTCCAACAGAGTTAAGACAGCTATTGTTAATTATAAATTTTCCGAGAAAATAAAATAATCTCAAGCCATGAACTATTATGTTCTAATTCCAACAGGATGAGGCGTGAAAGAGATAGTAAGTTCATTTAATTTTATAAAATATTTTGCTTATACGTATTATGTTCAACCGCATGTTCATACCTCATGCTACGTGGAAGACGGTTATCGAGAGACATGCAGATATCGAGCGATTAATGCAATCAACAGTCTCATCACCGATTCAAGATCTAAATGTGAAACTTATTAAACTATATGATTCGAATAACGTAAAATTAACATTAAATAGCATATGTTTGTACATGAAACCAACAACTGTGCGTTTCTTATTTGAAAACTTATGAAAAGAAGAGTATAAAACCACAGCACAAGATATTGTTTGTGATATTTAATTATCATTAATAAAACATTAGACGTTTCGGCCACAATCTGGGCATCTTCAATAAATTCACAAATATTCTTAAAACGCAGAATTACATATATCTGATATTAATTCAGCCGTCATGTAATATAACTATGTATAAACGTGTTCTTTCATCTTGTGAAGGTGCATCGTACAACAATGTTGCAAGAGGATAACCATTCATTAATAGAGTGTGAACTAAGTCAGAGATGTCTTTTTCTTAAAATTTTGGATGAGATAAAATGAATGGTTATCCTCTTAAATTCATCTTTTCAACAATAAAAAACGGAATTAAAATTTTAGAAAATAGAACGAATTCAGATAAAAATAGTGAGTATAACAATAATGAAAGCGATTCTAATTCTAATTTAAAGAAAAAGTTTTTTATAATACCATATTTAAGTAAAGTATCGGAAAATTTAAAAAACTATCACATATTCAGGGCTTTAATATTGCTTACAAACCTATAAATAAATTGAATAGATTTATTAAACTGGAAAAGATCCTTTGTATAAAGAGGAACCATTGCGGAGTAGTTTATGAAATAAATTGTTTAAATTGTGCATCTTCTTATGTAAGCCAAACAAAAAAGAAATTAAAAACTCGAATGAAAGAACATAAGACTAACATAAGAAAATCCACCTCGTGATTTCACGTCACCAATTGAATGAGATGCACGAATTGGATTGGGATAATATCAGAATTTTAGATACAGAACAATCATTACTGAAAAGAAGAATTTCTGAAATGATGTATATAAAAAGCCAAATAAATCAATAAGCAAAGTGAAGGTTTGCCCGATGTTTATCTGCCTTTTCTAAAGAAAGATCTCTCTCACACTTAATAAATAATTCTAGAACAATCTAAACTTTTGACACATATATATATAAATAGTGGTAACATATATGATATGATAAATAGTAATACACAATGTCACGACGAATTTCCGTCTGTGTAAAGGAAGTGCTTAAGATTCATTTTTTCTGTAAAACAGGTAACGATTCAATTCTCATACAATTCGACACAATTCGATACAATTAGAAGATATTAATGATAGGTTAATTTTTTAAATTAGAATCTGGAAATTCTTGTTCTATTCTTGAATTCTTGTTCGTGCTGCATCCTTCGGAACAACCAGTAATCAGAAGGAGCAATGTCCGGAGAATACGGCGGGTGCGGTAAAACATCCCATTTGAGCGTTTTCAAATATTTTTTTACGACTTTTGCGACATGAGGGCGAGCGTTGTCATGAAGAAAAATAACTTTATCATATCTTTGCTCGTATTCCAACCGTTTTTCTCGCAATGCACGGCTCAAACGAATCAATTGTAGTCGATACCGATCGCCCGTAATGGAATCGCCAGGTTTCAGCAGCTCATAGTAAACAACACCCTTTTGGCCCTTTGGACCAGATACAGAGCATGATCTTCGAATCATGAATGTTCGGCTTTGATGTTGATGTTGAGGTTGATGGCAACGATTGACCGGGCTTAGCGTAGTATTTTTTCTTCTTAGGGTTGTCGTAGAATATCCACTTCTCATCTCCAGTCACAATCCAATGCAAAAAACCTTATCTTTGTTGTCTTTGAATCAGCTGTTCGCAAATGAAAAATCGCCTTTCAACGTCTCTCGGTTTCAGTTCATAAGGCACCCAATTTCCTTATTTTTGAATTATTCCCATGGCTCTCAATCGTGCAGAAACAGCTTGTTGAGTTACTCCCAATGATTCTGCAAGCTCCTCTTGCGTTTGACTCTGATCTTCTTCGAGTAGTACCTCTAATTTTTTTGGCTGTCCAGAGCGAGGCTTGTCTTCAACGCTGAAATCTCCATCCTTGAAACGTCGAAACCATTCCCTACATGATTTATCAGTTGGAGCAGTGTCACCATAAACTTCGACAAGCATTCGATAGGTTTCAACTGCACACTTTTCTTCCAATTAAAGCAGAAAATTAGAACCTCCCGCAAATGCTGCTTGATTAACACAAAATTCGACATTTCAAACACAGTAAAAATCAAGGTTTTTGTATGAAACTCAAAGCGATATAAACTGAATATTATTAGCAGATGTCTAATCTCTCTGAAAACGCCAAAATCAGCTGTCACTATGAATCATTCACAACAGCCGGAGTCATCTTTTGGAAAACGGACTGAATTAATTTGTACTCACAATATATTTAAATATAATATTATTTAATTTATATTTAAATATAATATTTTAAATACAATATTTTAAATATAATAATGAAAATAAGATATTTATCGTTAATCTCACATTTCCTCGGGCTCATCGACTTCATATGGACGAAGTCCGATAAGTAATGGAGATCAAATACGTCGAAAGGTACCTAATTTAAATTATCTTCTGGGTACTCCTCTTAGAGCTCGTCAAGTACTTGCTTGTCAAAAAATCTCGACAATCGAACACTTCGCCGGTGATCTATGTTAATGAATCCTCGTATTTTTATGTCCCGAAGGCTGAATGTCCTGATAAAAGTAAATATATATCATTAATTAAAAAAATTACATTTATATAAAAAAATGGTGTACATAAATGCACAGTTTTACTTACCAGAGGCACTATTTGTATCCCTAATTCATTTTTTAGGTGTAGCCATTTAACAGGCTCATTGTCAATCATTAGCACCTTAAATTAAAAAGAATCAAAAATTATACTAAAAGTAAAAAAATCACACTGAAAAAAATCACATATATATCTAAGACTCACCCCCCGAACCGGGTGTTCGTATATAATTGGGTGTTTCTAGTATTTCTTGCAAGTTACATATTTTTCACAATATATAATTTTACAGTTTCGAAGTGCTGCAGCGGTAGAATCTTCTGACATACTGACACACTAACCGACTGACTGCTAAGGATTGCACGAGAAAATGTAGGTATAGCAAAAAAATTGTACGTGACTTAGGTGCATTGAAAGATCTGTTTTATAGCATTAACCCAAGATTTGCTTATCCATATTCGAAGGATTTTTTAGTTGATTCAATCGAAATAGTTGATTTCTGGATATCTGATATCATTCGAAAAGAATCCTTAGCATTGCCTCTCGATCAAAAGTATATGAAAAAAGTACCACATCCGAAAGCACGATGAAAAACAAACATTTTTTTGCAAGATATCATTTATAGAAAAAAATAATTTTAAAATTATTGTTAGAATTATATATCTCAGTCAAAAAATTAATTTTTAATAGTATAAGACAAATGGCGAAACGTGATACGCGCTTTCTTATTCGCTAACTTGAATATTTATTGAATCGTACTACCGAATAGTTATTATATTATTAATTGATTCTTAATTACTGGCAAAGGGGAAAGAAATTAAAAGGTATTTAAAAAAATCTCATACTTTATTTTTTCCAAATTGATACAATTCTTTTTGACGTTGCGACCGCCAGTTGCATATTTTAAATACATTCTCTAACGCATAATCCTTAGCATGTTTTCCACAATGCATATTATTAGTAATACTTATTATTCAAAGATTCTGTATCTTCGTAATCAATTCAAGGTTTCAATAGTCATGTCGTCACTATTGAGTATATCAGCCAATCATTTACGTTTTTGATGTCCTTTAACATGTATGAAAAGTAAACGTAATTTATAGGTGTCGAAGTAAGTTTTATGTGCTGTCATGATATTTTTTTTATCAGTTTGTAGATCAAATATAACGTATCATGGTTTCTCCAGCTGAGTCGCAATCTTGATGGCCCAGGAATGTTTCGTATTCGATAATAGGGGATACTCATAGTACCAAGAACGGAAACTCATATTTAAATATCATTCACTTTCCAAGGAACATGGATAGTTTATTAACTTCATTCAACGCAACGTGAGGCATTCGCTACTTGTATTTTGAATAATTCAAGTGTCGGCTCTGTCGCTGAATCTCCCACTATGTAATTGTTATTGCGCGCTCGTATCAAAATCAATTCAAGACAAGCGTTAATTACCACATGTTTGTAATCTTTGCAAAAGCTCAACAACAGCACAAGCTGAGCAACACACAAAAAATTAAAGTATCCATTGTCATTAGACTTTTCGCGGTATCACTAAAGCCAAGAAATTCCGCATTATGTAAACTATATGTAATTTCACTAGAAAATGTTGTATAACCTTTCATAAGATTAGTCATTCCAACGTTTCTGCTACGGTCGATCTCCATACCGTTGAGTTCATATCGAATTTCATCAAACATGAACGCCACGCAATTACATCCAAGCTTTGGTTGGTTTTATATATTTTCTTCCTTTGAATCTACCTTCGACGTAGAGAATGCTTTCACATGGTAACGTGTATAAATCTTACTGTTGTATGGATATCCTTAGCTCGTCCAAACGTTGTATTGACGTACGGATTGTACGTGTGAACTCGAACTTGACGATGCGATCATCAAAGATCGGTTCGCCTTCAATATTCAAGATATCTTAGATATTTCGTACGACAAAGCTCAATAATTATAAAAATTTATTAGGTGTACAACTTTGCTTCCGCCTATATTTTTCCTATAGATGGCTTTAGCGGTAAGTGATCGTAATAAATAGATTATAGACAGCATACGATAAACTTGGGCATCTGTCAACATAACCCCACAGAAACATTAGTCGATTTGTGTCTGCATCATAAAGTTATTCTCGATTGAAAATGTCAGTTTACGAGCCAAATTCTCGTCATTTGCGGGAGGTTTTAATTTTCTGCTTCAATAGAAATCTGCGGCTGAGGCTCATCGAATGCTCTCAAATACTTATGGTGAGGCTGCTATAGTGAAAGAACGTGTCGTGAGTGGTTTCAACGTTTCAAGAAACGGTGATTTTGATGTCGAAGACCGGCATAGCGGTGGAAGAGAGAAAGTTTTCGAAGATGCAGAATTGGAGGCATTACTTGATCAAGACTTGTGTCAAAATCAAGAAGAATTGGCACGATCATTGGGAGTGACTCAACAAGCCATTTCAAAACGCCTCAAAGTCATGGGAATGATTCAGAAGCAAGAAAATTGGGTGCCGTACAAGTTGAAGCCGAGAGATGTTGAACGGCGTTCGTTTGCTTGTGAACAGCTGCTTGAAAGGCAAAGACGGAAGGGATTTCCCCATTGTGACTGGGGACGAAAAATGGGTTCATTATAACCCCAAGCGCAGAAAATCATGGGGAGTTCTCGGCCATGCTTCTATCGACGGCTAAACCGAATATTCACGGCTCTGTATTTGGTGGGACCAGCTCGGCGTAGTGTATTATGAGTTGTTAAAATCGACTGAAACAATCACAGGCGATCAATATCGAACGCAATTGATGCGTTTGAGCATTGAAAGACAAACGGCCGCAATACAATGAGAGACACGATAAAGTGATTTTGTAGCATGACAATGCTCGATCCCATGTTGTGAAAGTGGTCAAGACATACTTGGAAACGTTGAAATGGGAAGTCCTACCCCACCTGCCGTATTTTCCAGACGTTGCTCCCTCTGACTATCACTTGTTTCGATCAATGGCACACGGCCTGGCTGACCAGCACTTCCGGTCTTATGAAGAAGTAAAAAATTGGATCGATTCGTGGATCGCCTCAAAAGATGACCAGTTTTTTCGACGCGGGATTCGTACGCTGCCCGAAAGATGGGAGAAAGTAATGGCCAGCGATAGACAATACTTTGAATCATAAATGTATAACCAGTTTTACAATAAATCCTCGAATTTCGGAAAAAAAACAGCGGAAGCAAAGTGAAGTGAGTTTTTTTCTATCGAACGATCGAATGTTTTTGATCGCTGCCGTCTATTGAATTGTCTCTCTGGCCATATAAAAATATGTCTCAAGTTTGTTTCGCCTGCTCGTTTAGAACAAGCATCTCACGTTATCGTTATCATATCACTTTATCGATGTTGATATGACAACGATAATGTGAGATGCTTGTATATGCAATCTAACGGTGATCTCCTCTCCTCGAAAATCGAACAATCGGCCGATCCACAATGCGAAGCATTAGATTCGTAATGATCCGTACAATGATCGGAAGATAAATGATCTGCGTAGGTCTTTCTGATATCTTATAGCGGAGACCGGGGTTAGTTGAATATAGGGGGTAAGTAGAATAATCTACATTAAAAATAAAACACTCGAGACATGCGGAAACGTGTCTGAGCAGCGACTGCCACTAAGTCTGCTGTAATATCTTATTGCGAACACATCTATGATAGAAGTTATGCCACAATTTTAAAAAATCGTACACCTAAGTAAATATTTTTATTCTTAAAGTTTTCGTTTTACTATCCTATATGATTGTTTGAGATATTTGATTTCTACTTAGATAATAAGGTAGTTCTTATTTAATAAAGTCCAATAGATTTTTTTTGTTTATGTGTCTCTGTTATCGTATTATTACGTCCAAACCCTTGGAAATTTGATCAAGCAGACAATGAGGGAGAGGGTATGGAAGGACGATTAGACTCAATTTCACAAATATACGCGCAGAGGCGAGCACCTGTGAGTCGTACACATCTTTTCAGTCCCGGAATATGGATCAACGTCCAAAGGAACGCTATGACACCTGTTCCGATGGACAGTCAGTCCTACTTTTTGGGTCAAGGAACTTAATCTTTTAGACTCGGGATTGGACCTCGTGCGATTTCAGGTATTAAATGGAAGTGAATGCGAGAGGTAATTTCAATAAAAGATATGGAAATATACTAAATTACATTTATTAATAATAAAAAGAAGGAATTTAAAAAAAATTTTACACATGATAAACTTCTCCTTCCTTTTTTTTTACATAAGAATATACTTAATACATTATGGAGGTATGCGCGTGCGCATGTGTGTGTGTGTGTGTGTGTGTGTGTGTGTGTGTGTGTGTGTGTGTGTGTGTGTGTGTGTGTGTGTGTGTGTGTGTGTGTGGAAAAGAGGAAAGGATTAATGAGTATGGGAGGCGAGGAAAGTGTTGCAGGAGCACATCGGGATGAGTGTAAGGGATGGGGAATGTAAACTATGACTAATCTATCCCCTTCATTGGAGGGAGACGAATATAGCCTGAATAACCGATCCCAGTCGATCGGCTCGGGATTCACTTGAAAAGGAAGGGTTGGAAGCTATCCAAGGGAGGAGGAAGAGGAAATCCTTCTTCAATAGAAGGAGGGAGAGGAAATCGTCCCTCGAGAGAAGGAGGGGAATAATTTAGGATTTCCCGAATAGCAGGATCGATGACAGGAGAAGAAGTGAGATCTAAGGGTTGTGTCGGTTCTAACGTTGAGTAGGAGACCTTGCCAAATTGATCATCAGTTGTGGTGGCGCGATTGTGGATTGGCCAAGGGGACGGTTCCGCCTACTCCTCCGGACATAAGGGATTTGTCTCTGTTTTTTAATGGTACTAGTACGCATTACAAATCGAAAGGTTAAAATTAAATATGTGTATGTTTCGTCGGAAACGCGGATAAGTGAATATAAATGTGTTTCCATGCGGGGCGACGAGGGGATGAACCGGAAGGAATGGCTACTTACTGTTAGCTGGCTGTCCACAAGATATTGGGTAGCTTCCAATAGGTGACCGAGGAAGTCCGTCGTCCGTGGAGAGCGTCAGAAGGCAGTCGCAGTGATTCCAGTGACGATTTGCCCACAACTTCGCACTCGTATGAAACCGCGAACTAGTATGATTAGCGCGGGTTTTGATAATTTTCGCACTGCCCGCGACAATAGGTTAATTCGCGAACTTCACTGACCGGGTGGTTTAGAATTTTGTACTGACGCTCTGCGCTTCCGCGGGACCTCTATTTATACTCCGAAAAAAGAGCGTTATACCCTTTGTCTAGGATGCAAAAGTTAGTTGCAATGTCACGCGAGATTTTTATAGCGTTCTATCGTTGTTAATCTAAAGTATATCGTTAGAGGAGTTTCGAGAAGAAAAGAAGTTACGTTTTTCTTTAAAGAGCCAAGATTGCTCCAGACGGATGACGAATTCTGTTATTCTCACGGAAAATAAACACGGCTAGATAAACAGATGGTTACCGTGCACAAATAGGTTTACGTGCAGGGCTACCATTGCCTGATTTTAGATAACGCTCCCATGGAAAGTTATCCTATGCGTTTTATGATTTTTTAAGTGCAACGTGGCGCCTGTTTTCTAAAATGAAATTGTTAATCAGTCTCGGATGACAAAGCCTAGATTTTCTATTGCGTGACCTCGGTACATTTATAATGTCTTTTGCAATCTTGTCTCTTTTAGGGCCTACATTAAGATTGTTATTCCTTCCGGGCTGATTGGCTTTTCCGAGTTTTCACGGAGCCTGTCCGGTCCCTCTTTTCAGTTCTGTCAGACCGTTATCAGAAGGCTCCGCTCGAGTCTCGCAGACGCCAACCATAGTCGCGACGTGGAGCCGAAGAAAAGAATCGTGGTACTACTGTGGGCAAAAAGTATCGATAATTTGTTTGTTTTTCAAAAATTCTTTATTTATTCATCCACATTCGTATCATCCCCCTCAAAGTAGTCCCCCCCGGTTGCAATGCAACTGTGCCAACGCTTTTTCCAATTTTCGAAACATGCCGCATAGTCGTCTGTAGGTATGGCCCGCAGCTCACTCGTCGTTTTTTCTTTTATCTCTTCAATCGTCTCGAAACGGTGTCCACGGAGTGGCCTTTTGAGTTTTGAGAACAGCCAGAAGTCAGATGGTGCTAAGTCAGGCGAATACGGTGGTTGTGGAATGATATGAGTTGAGTTTTTGGCGAAATGGTCACGAACTACGAGTGATGTGTGCGACGGCGCATTATCGTGGTGAAGGAGCCAAGAGTTGTCGGCCCACAATTCTGGTCTTTTTCGGCGCACGGCATCACGCAAACGACGCATAACACCCAAATAGTATTGGCTGTTGACAGTTTGGCCGGTCGGAAGATATTCAAAGTGAACCACACCACGATAGTCGTGGCTCGTCTTGAACGCTCTCTCGGCCCTCTTTAAACATTCTGTGCCATGCAAAAACTCTTGCTTGTGACAAAGCGCCATCACCGTACGCCTTCTGACACATTCTCAACGTTTCGGCTGCAGAAATTCCATTCCGGACACAAAATTTTATCGCACTTCGTTGTTCCATAATTTCAGACATTTCAAAAAACGACAAATCACTTTTTACGTGCTTACAAACAGACGCTTATCTCAAACACTAATGACTATTTTGACGTGTACCTTGGCGCAGCTGTCACTGACAGAATTGCCAACTTCAAAATAAATTCGGTTGTCCCTATCGGAAACCCCGGGAAATTTAAATTTGAAATTATCGATACTTTTTGCCCACAGTAGTATTTATATGACGTAACAGTATATTGTTAATGTTTTTAAAAAATGAACGGATGGGAAGTAGATTAACCACAGCATGGAACTGTATAACTCATTTAGTGACGACTCTTATAATACTTACTCAAAATTTTATTCCTTTAAAGAGATTTTTCTCAGTGGTAAATGTTATAAGTTTAATTCCCTCATGTCTAATCTCGAAAACTAGGCTTATTCGACGTGTTTTTGCACGAAATGAACAAATTTTGCAAAAAGAAGTATTGTTTGCCCTGCGAAGTGAATGTTTGTGTTTAAAATATATTTTTATAAAAGTTTTATTAATATATAGCCAAAGATGTAGCTTAAAATACATTAATCTTTATTTTAATAATCTTAATCGAATTACCTCGGTCCCAGGGCTAGTTGAATCAAATGGAATGCATTAGAAAAATGCATTTTTTTCTCATATTATTTATCAGTTTCCTCTTGTTATTAAAATATTAGATAGTCAAATATATGTAGCATCTGGTATAGAATTCATTTTTTCGATAAGTCTCTTAATTTTGTCTGTAAAAATTCGAAAAATCTATTAGCCCCGGTCTCCCTTATCCTGGCGGCACGCTTGGAGAAAACTCGTTATCACGTGCACACACTTATCGTTGCTGTATGTATCCGCGGTCACATTGCATTCAATGCGAATGATGTTTACGTTGATGATATTTGTCGATTCATCCGATTCATGCCACAGACGTGGTTCTAACACTCGATTTGATGAAAATCCAACACTCAATTCGATGAAAACAGTGATCCAACATTGTGAGATTTGATGAAAATTTGATTTTGCTCTTCATTGTATTGTTATTAGCGCGGATAATCAATAGATATTCTTCATCCTCTTTGTGAAGCGTTTTCTCTCTCTCTCTCGCAGTATTGTTGGGACGAGATTGTAAAATTGCATGTTTTAGGTACTCATTTATATCACATATTTCGTATGATCTTTCCGGAATGACAATTACCTTGTCGTCATCATCAAAGTAAAATTTATTATTCAATGAATTTACATTAGATATCGTATGATAAGTTTCAAAGTCCGTCAGATCAAGCTCGTAATCGCCATCACTCAAATCTACGGCCGGAAAGTAGCAGGCCGCGAGGATGCTACTTTTATTGGTAAGCATAAATATCAGTGACATGTTTGAATGAATATTGAATTGAAAAAGTGCAATGTCAATTCTTAAATTGATCAACTGTCAACCGTCTGTAAAAATTGCCGACACAGTTGTCCACAATTACTTTAATCGTAATGTTGATAACGCGTGCGAATATATTCGATTTGCATTACGTCCAAATATCGCAACAATTCCTTCAAAGATTGCCGAAACTATCAAAGTAAACAGCACCTCTTCACTTCGCGTACGTCACCCAATGAGTACCTGGTCCCTCGGCATTATCCAAATTTACGATACTGCTTTCGTTCAGTATACTCCGCCCGTTGGTAAGGTAGTACGCATAAAAATACCTCTAAAATATGGAATGCGCATAAGTTTTGCCAGTTGTTGCAATTCTACGTTGGTAGTTGTACCCTTAGGCATTTTTATCGTTTCTTTTATTTTTTTTTACTAATTTTCTTAGTTTTCTCTGTTGAGATTCCTTGTTCACGCTTGTACAGAGCAAAGTAAACTTCATGACCTTCCATGACATGATTATGATGTTTCAATTCTTCTAATTGATGTTGCGCGGCTTTATTATTGTTTATTGCTTTTGCAACTCCTGCCGCACCGCCAACCAGCGAGCCGACGACTCCTAGCAGCGGTAAAATAGATAAGAAACCTCCGCGTTTCGCTATCGGAAATATTCGCTTTTTCGTTGATTTCTTCTTTGTTTTCAAACCTATATCGATTTTCCTCTTGGCTTTCATAACTGCCCAAACAGCAGTTGCAGCAGCTCTCTTTCCGAGAGTCGAATCTGTCGCAGTAACGTTTCCGTGTCTTCTCGGTGAGTATTTTATCAGTTTACGTGTTGTTTCGCGAGATCTTTGTTCCGTGAATAAGCTATGTTATGTTCGCGACATGCTAACGGATTAATGCCTCGATCGCCTCTAATCAGTCGCTTTTCTAAATGCGTTCCTGGACCGCAAAATTGATATCCGGGGATATGTAATTCGAATAAAAGTGCGTTTATCGCGTGATTTAAAAAGCCGCAGCCTTTTGTTGTAGTTGATATTCGCAGCAAATTTTATAAATGGTGTCGGACCATCGATATGCGATGACAAGGCAAATTATAATGTTTGAAGCACCGACGATGTTGCTGAACTTCTGAAGCTTTTCAACTTCTCTTTTATATGCTCAGGTAATCTGTCCTACAGTTGATTTATGTAATTGTTAAATTTTTGTAACAAAATAATTTTCGGTATATATTTCAACTCTATAGCGGTTAATTTCACAGAGAATTATAAATTAGCATATAAAAATATACTGCAACGAATGCTCTTAGCCGCAGTCATAAAGCGGATAATTCAATAATGGGTAGCAAAAAGTACAAATATAAGAATATAATAACACGCTTGTTAGATAAAACACGGTGTTAGATAAAATACAAGTTGGAATAGGCATGCCACGCGTCAAGAAATTAAACAATAAGTTAGGTAAAAAAGTAGGAAAAGGTACAATACCACGCATCATGGCCCTAAATGAAAATAAAATCGATTATATTTATTGGGACGATCCTAACGAACTTGTGGATCGTCTTCGGTTGCTTGAGGCTTCGCAATGCCCATGCGTCAGGCAGGTCACAATGCCCATGATAACGAAATCTTATCTATTATCGAGGAGCTTCGTGAAGCTGGCCTTATTATAAATTGAAACGGGGAATACGCAATAATTTTAATCGACGTTGAAACATTGATCAATAACGTTTGCGTAAGATTTTTGTAACATTTTTTTACATTGTATATCACGACAAAAAAAATGTCTGAGAAGAAAAATCTTGAAATAAGTAAAAGGAAAAAGAGCTACGAGCCTAAAAACAATCAACATAAAATGACAAACTGTATAAATAGTTAAAAAATAAAATAAAACATGTCATGAAATTAAAAACGTAAATTATAATTTGACAATCAGAAGGTGAACAAAACAAACGTTTCGATCCTTGTTGGATCACTTTCAATGTGACAAATAAATTAATAATAGAGTTGTAACGTAGATAAAACATAAGAAATTAAATAAAATTCGCATTCAGATGCAATATTAACTATAAAACTCGTTCCAAATTGAGAGGAAATCAAACAAACGATTATAGTTGACACAAATGTGCTCCTCCGAACCGTGTGTGTGTGTGCGTATAAAGACGAACATGTTTCTGTTAGCAAGTATAAATTATAATAATAAATTAACGACGGAAGTAAATAAAAATAATAAGAAAAGTACAAATCGAGTCGCAAACAATAAAAAGAAAAGTACAAAACAAGTCATAAGTAATAAGTTAAAATTAAAAGAAAGAGGCAAAAATTATCTTTGATATTATAAGACAAGCACATAAGAAATAATAATGATGATAGAAAAAGAGTAAAATGCCGACGTTCGTTGTATATGTATAATGAGTTTAGAACAAATAAATTTATAATAAATACCTTGTGTGTCAAAATGATGTGTTATCGATTAAGCAATGCGATGGGAAATCAAAATTAATTATTTCTCTAGGAAGCTAAGAGATAAAATACGATATATAAAGACAGGAAGGTTGAAAGGAAAAAGAAGGGGAACATAAGAAGGAGAGAATAAAGTGGAAGGGAGAGAAAGTAGGGAGAGAAGAAATGGATAGGAAAGGGAAAGCAGTTAAAAAGGAGAAAGAGATTGGATGATCTGTGAATAAGTATCAGATAAAGATTCGGTATCATTTTGCCTATTAAGGCCTTGTTTCTGTCTTTTAATATGAATCATTTCAGACATCAATCTCTTATTGTAAGAAGATTCGCAGTCCAAAATTCTCACATCATTCCATTTGAAATTATGATCAAAATTGATTCGATGATCAATTATGACAGTAGGAGAACCTGTATTCTTTTTAATGTCAGAGATATGTTCGTGTAGTCTCGTGCTCAATTTTCTTTTTGTCTGACCAACATAACTCGCCTCACAATCATCACATGAGGTCTTGTAAACAACATTAGATTGGATAGGAAATCAAGCTTGTCTTTTCCTCTCTTTATGAAGCTCTTTAATGTGTTGGGAATAGAAAAATCTAATTTACAATGAAACATACTAGAGATGGGAAGGAAACTTTCAGAAATAGATTTACCATAAGGAATCGTAAAATATTTGTCTTTATTACGTGAATAATGTGTAGTATCTTTGTTATATTTGTGAAACTTTAATCTGCGTTCAATTGTAGAGAAAATAAAGGAAAGAGGATAACAATTATTTAAGAAAATATGAATAGCATCTATCAAATTTTTTTGTTGGAACCATGGATATGATAATAAGATAATTTTATCAATGAAACTGATGGTGGTACCTTTTTTATGGCACAGAGGATGATTTGAATGGAAATTAAGAAACCTTTCGGAAAACGTCTTTTTATGATAAATGTCAAATATAATTCTCTGATTATCTATAACAAGCATTAAATCAAGAAAATTCAATCTGCCACTTGTACCAACTTCCAAGGTTGCAATCTCGTAAAGAGTTAAAAATGTTCAAAGTGTCATCGACAGTATCAGATGGAAGCGCGAGCAGAATATCGTCTACATTTCTAAAATAGAACAAAGGTGCTGACAATTTTTTAAGTGCTGTTTCTTCTAGATCCTGCATTACAATGTCGGCGATTATCGGAGATAACGGTGAACCCATCGGAATGCCAAACACCTGTCTTGAAAATTGGCGACTGATAGAAGAATTGCACGCTCCAACGAGAAAAAATTTTCCACGCAGACGTGTCATAGTTATTTATGAATACGATGACTTGTGGCAGGCTGATGTGGTCGAAATGCGCTCTTACACACGATTCAACAAAGGTTACCACTACATTCTTACCGTTATCGATGTGTTGAGTAAGCATGCATGGGCCGTACCGCTCAAAACAAAGAATGGAAATGAGATACAATGATAGCTGAGATAATTCGAGACGATAGAAGATGCCCGAAAAATTTGCAAACCGATATGGCAAAAGAATTTTACAACACAAAAACACAACATAAATCATTATTCAACATATTCCATAATGAAGACGTCGGTCGACGAATGGTTCAATTGTACATTGTAAAACCATATGGAAACAATTTACGTACAATGGAAATTACAAATGGATCGATTTGCTGCCGCGTCTCGTGTCAAAGTACAATGCACGAAAACATCGAACTATCTGTATGCGACCTATTGATGTGACTCCCACAATCGCCAACAAACTTTTAAACATGATGTACAGTAATGTAAAGACCGTCACACTTCCGCGATTCAAAGTGGATGACTCGGTACGTGTGAGCAAATTCAAAACGATCTTTGAGAAAGGTTATAACACCGCTAAATTGGAGGTGTTTAGAATCGTCAAAGTATAGAAAACTAATCTCATGACGTACTTTTGGAAGATTGTCGCGGAAAACCGATCGCTAGGGTATTCTACGAGTATGAATTCGCGTCGCTAATCCCATATATCTAGTTGAAAAAGTGTAGCACAAAAAGGGGAATGACGTTTACGTGAAATGGGATTTGATAATTCGCACAATTCATGGATACATAAAGACAATGTGTTATAAATAAATGTATTTCTACGAATTATATATCAGTATTTATTATAATATGCAAATATATAATTGAGATTTTTTAAATTAAAAAATACATAATATAAACATATGAAAAACAAGTTTTTTATTACAAATGCATAAATGTATAAAAAAAATAAGACTCATTTTACTTATTTCTATTTTCTTTTATATAGTAATATTTTATAATATCCCCATTGCAGTGTGTCTGTAGAATCTGGCACAATGTCGCTTGTCATCGTTCGGACTTAGAGCAATTTTCGTTTCCGATATCGTTTATACTTCGTGTAATTTCGATCTTATGCATAATTGCCTGTGCTTCATTTCGATTTCGTTATTTAGACATTGCATGTAATCATCAAATGTTATTGATCTCGCTATAACGTTACTTTTGACTCCTTTTGCCTTCTTTGTATCCTTCTTCCCATCGATGCGCATAGCGTACATTTTTGCTCTAAGCCCGACGAATTCGGTCATGATCGTGCTGTTGTTTTCATCTTTTATTAAGTCCGGAATTTTTTATTAGATAGCGGAATACAATACGCATTGTCGCATAATCGCTAGCGTCGAATCTGTTGATATTACGTTTCATAATATCGTAGACGTTGTCGTACTTGTAGTAAATGAAACTATCCGTATCAGTGTACATAACTTTACAATTTTCACGAAACAGCAGTACCATGTACTCGTGGTGAAATTCGTACAAACATGTCTTGGATTGAGGATATACATACCCATGTACAATATATCGGTTTGTCGAATTTCATCTCGAGTTTACGCATTTCTATAGCGACTAGATTCTCGAAAAAAACGCTTCTACTATGAAAGTTTAGTTTCGCGATTATTGCCTCCACATCGTATCTCTTGTCCCAACGTGTTACGAGTCGCATATCGACGTGGTTGCACACATTCTCCATGATTTTACCAAATATAGCATTATTCATTAATTTATATAAATTTTTTTCAAACTCGTTGTTGGCAAGAGTTCTAAAATTCATATTGAGTTCGATGTATTCGCGAAGCCATGGAGATTGTGCGAATTGCAGTACGCGTAAATTTTTACAATTTTGAGGCCGTGACGAATACATTATTGTAGATTGATAATGAATTACGTAATGCTTCTTATCATACAACGTAGCGAGAAGCTTCTTCTCTCGCTTGTCGGATGGTTTCTCGCGCGTCGGACAGAATGGTAAGTCTGTGTGAACGTCGTGAAGATGTTGCGGATACTCTAAGCGTACCTCGAGAACATAATCTGTTGGTGATTCTGTCGCGACGGCCGTAACATCAAAATTTTCTACATCGACTTATCGGCGTATGGTAATAGTTGACACATTGCCCAACCGTACAGATTGTTAACGTCAAAGTACGAGGGGTATCCAGAAAATAAGTTCCGTTTTTTTTTTACAAATAAAGTTTTTATTGAAAAAATCTAAAATTTACATGGATAATACTTGACAACTTCTAGTCTTTTTCTACATAATTCCCGTCAATCTCAATACATTTTGTATATCTGGAAACAAGCTTCGAAATCCCTTCTGCATAGAAACTTCCCGCCAGTTCTTTAGTCCAGTTAGTTACAGCTGTCTGAACTTCCTCGTCGCTTTGGAAGCGTTTAATTAAATTCTCGGACCCATCTCCGCACCATAGATTCACTCATCACACTCTCTCCATATACAGAAACAAGCTGTTTGTGAATATCAACCGATTTAAAATCTTGAGCAAAAAGAAACTGAATGATGCCGCGCAAAACAACTCGAGAAGGAATCGGAATGGAGGTGGCGGGACGCGAAGTGGAGGACTCCATTTTGATAACCTCTCCTGACCGTGTTTCACGAGCTACTGACGCCGAACACCGCTCATTCTATTCGGTAGCTTCCCCTCTTTAATGCTGTGTTGCCAGCTCGCTCATACATCGACCTTACTAAACGTATAATACAAACAGAACTTATTTTCTGGATACCCCTCGTACATAAGATACGTTGACGGTTTCAATAGATCATACGATTGCATGTATTTATTGTTAGCCCGTGCATATCTGTTTGAACATTAACTCAGACCTCCACGTATACTACGTTCAATGAACATGATGTTCGTAAGAAGTTCGAATTTTATACATGTATGTTTTAACATCGCATCCTATGTAAAGCCCGGTAGTGTATAATAATACGCGGGATGCCTGTAACTCGCGATGCAACTGTTACGGAAATTTTGAAAAACGTCGGCTAACAACAAAATGTCTGTCTTTAAATACGGATTGCTATATTCACCGAGCGTTCGAATGTAGAACCGCTGCCACACGTTGACAGCGTGCGCGTAATCGCTCTCGGATATGGTATCATCTGTCAACGAACTATAAAATAATTCGCGCGATGGTAACTCGGTTTCCTCTAACTTTTTGCCGCAGTCAATGTACTCGTACGGAAATATATATGCCTTTATGTGAGAAGAAATCCTTCGCGCTGAGGTTGAAAAATTCTAACCGTGTAATTTTCAATTTATCTTTATCGAGATAGGATGCCAATTTTTCTAAACTAGTACTGAGAAATTTATAAGAATCAGTAAAATTTATACATTTTTTCTTATTATTTGCAGTGTCGTCGACATTTTGTGAAGGAAATCTATTTTTCTTTCGTTATAAGAAGTATATCTACTCGTCCTTTATACGCGACAGTGTATATATCCTTGATAATAATCTGACTATATATCCTTGATAATAAAACGCGTGTCGTTTATCCCGATAAATTATGAAAAACTGGGAATGCAATATAAATTTCTGTAATTCAAGTTGCAATTTTTGAATGTCCGATACCTCTGTATCGCCCGGTCAAGTGGCAATGATCGCGTACACGCGTGTCATCTAATGGAACGGTTTTTCACACATATGGCATTGCGTAGCATTGTTAAAATTTATCATATCATCGCGTAAAATCTGCCATGGGAACGTTAGTGAACAAGATAGTCATTATTTTATGTGCTAAGTTTTTAAATTCCTCGGCGAACCACGCGACGCAATCGTTCCGCGACAGAACTTATATATACACAACGAATCGTCATATGAACAGCAAACATAATATGCTAAATTAAATACCCGATAATGCTGGTACGTGTAGCTAGACGTTTCGATATCCCTCTCTGACTTCTCCAGGATGCATTCCAAGGCGTAGATAGGCTATGAACAGGATACGTTCCTTCCTGATATAGTTGCCGAAGCTCAACCACTTGTCGCCTTCGCTTCGTAATCTAATGGCACATAAATGTTGTTTAGTTTTTTGCAGTCTATTGCGTGGATCTCCAATTTTGCATTCGAGCTAAAATAGTGTAAACATCTGAAAAAAAGAACGTATAATTATTATTTTTTCAAAGAACATTTTGTATTATAAAAAATTTTTATGTAATTTTTAAATATATATATATATATATATATATATATATTTAAAAATTATATATATATATATATACATACCGATCGCAAAAATACTTCTTACGCTCTTTCTTGCTGAGTTGCAAGTTCGCAAGGCGAGACAGATCCATGCAAAATGCTCCGCGTTATTGTTCTGTGGATCCTGCATGTAAAACAAATTGACGTACTTGTCTTTCTTCATATCGGTGAGCAGTAAAGGAAGAATCGTTATTTCTTTTTGCTTCTCGAAGTCATACACGTTGATGGAAATGTCATTGAGATTTTCAAATTTTTTAATTTGACTCAATATTATTGGAAACTGGATGTCTTAATACCATCGTATAATATGGATAACTCTCGATTTGTATTACTTTGAGCCGAGTGAGAGCGGCTATCACCGACCAGGCAAAATACGCATTGTCTAAAGATTGCACGTTGATTATCGCTTTCTTCATTTTAATTTCCCTCGGTAACTCAATGTGGCATCCCGCATGCAATGGATTGTACTTATTTATGTTAATAGTCAAATTTAAGATACGCGGCAGCGTCCACCCGCTATCGCGCTCCTGAAATTCCTCGAGAGATGCTAGAGATGGGCTCGACAATGCGCGACGCGTACCATTCTTGTAAATCGAACGATTTAAAGAGTTCATAGTTTTTCATACTGATATGTTTATTTGCGCGTTTATCACCTGATATAAATTTATCATTAAACACGATGTTTACTTTAATATTGTTATGTTTCTGCATAACAATTTGCACACGATCAAGCACAATTTTTTTCGCGTCTTCAAGAAACTGGCGAGGTTCGATGTGTCCAAAGTTTATTATCGCGCCGATCAGTATACGGATTTCGAACGCGATATCTATCTCGCGCCATTTGAGTCCCGCGCTGTATCCGGCACCCACTTGCATGAAACGTCCACGCACCGAATCCTTTAAACTTTCGAGTCGCGCGATACGAGCAATCAACGATCGGTAACCGCGGATGTTTAATGCTGCTATGTTCCTCCGTCGATGAAATCGTTGCATCGTTGTTCTCACGCAAGAAATTTTTCTCGCGTATTCAACTGAGTGGTTTGTTACGCTCCGTTTGCTCCATATTATAATATCCTTTTTTTCACAGTCTTTTCATTAAAAAAGTTTTTGAGAAAAATGTATATTTTTTTAATCTATTTTTGTATCTTTGACAAAACTTTTACAACATCTTGTATCACTGTGTGCAAATAGGATGTTACATGGCATCATTTAAAAAAAATCTTTGCATTCCAAACAGGAATAATCTTCGAAAATCACACATACGTCGGTATTATGTTTTCGAACGGCATAAAGATGTGAAAATTGATATCATATATTCTTACGATGCATGATGAGCAATATCTTCCATGACCATCAATGTAGCATATCTTTTTCACAGGACGTAAGGTATTTACTTGAGCTCGATTTAAATCTTGATATATTATTTCAATTGTATCATCATCGTTCTCCATGTCACTGCCGAAACGACAACACGAATCATTTGACAGAACATGATCTTCATCGGACATTTCCTGGTCAGACATTTCTTCATGTTGATCATTTATTTCTTCTTTCATCACTTCATTCTCATGAGGTGCGAAATTCGTTTTTTCATTAAACATACACAAACATATAATACCGATATAACACCAAAGAAACTTCAAACTCGATTGCTGAGTGTATCTTTTCGTTTTTATATACTATGATTGTCGCATTATTTCTTTAATATGCTGCGTGTCTTAACGTATTTTTAAAGTGTTTGAACGTTTTCGAAGGGCAATTTTTTGCAATTGCAGCGATACGCTAAAAATTTTTATTTAAAAAGAGTGTGGGAACGTAGAGTGAGATGTACGTTATTTGTTATATTGTTGGCATAATAAAAAAAGGTTCGATAAAAAGGTTCGATTAGAAAGATTGATATGATCACTTTAGACAAACAAGGTTCGATATGATCAGAGTTCATTCTTATGATACGTGCCACTCCAATGGAGTTCTTCGAAGTATCTAAAAAAAAAAGTCCCCATTTTGGGATATGTAAAAAAATGTGGAGTACTATTTAAAAGAAGGACAATATTATCGCATCAGTCTCTCAGGCGGACAGTTATCGTTAAGTTCTCCGAGAAAAAAATCTCAAGCTATGAACTATTACGTTCCGATTCAACAGAATGAAGCATGCAGGTGACAGTAAGTTTGTGTTCAATTACATAAAAAATTTTGTGCACACATTTTATATATTATATATTTTTCTGCGTATCGCTTATTTTCTATTTCTTTTTACAGTGTATCTTCTCATTTGAAACCTCGCTATATCCCTTACATCTTGGGAAGGAGATACTCATTAACGCCTGCGGCTTATAAATATTTAAACATAGGAATCAGCGTAGGACTTGTATCCCATGTGGAAATTGCAATTGGTGATACTCGAGATAACTGGATAATCCTGCCTCACGCAACATGGAAGGCATCGACAGACGCGAGGATATTGAGCAGCTCTTGCGATCTGTAATTACGTCATCATCCTTAACTATTCAAGGTCTGAATGTGGAATTTTGTAAATTGTACATACAAAGTAAAATTATCATTATGCGATAAATGTTTGTACAAGGGGAAATCAATAAGTATCTGTGTTAGTAATGAAGACGCAAGCTTTTCACAAAAATTGTTTTTATTTTTCAACATCAACTCCTTTTAGGAAGATACACTTTTCCCAACGCTTCTGCCATTTTTTTAACCCCTAAGAAAAATACGATTTGTCGAACTCTGTAAAATAGGCCTCTGTTTCGGCGGTGACCTCCTCATTGGATATGAATTTCTTTCCATCGAGCCATTTTTTTTAAGTTTGGAAACAAGAAGAAGTCACAGGGAGCTAAATCCGGAGAGTACGGTGAATGTGACAGCAATTCGTAGCTCAATTCGACCAATTTGGCTGTGGCGACTGCGGAGGAGTGAGCCGGTGCATTGCCGGAACAATCGCAGCACCCATCGGGCCGACAGCTTTTTCATTCTCAAGTTATCATGCAAAATATTAAATACCGTTCCGTATGATACTAGCCTCTGCTACTTCATGCATTTTCGTTCGGCGATCAGCGAAAATCATGGACTTTCTCAACGATTTCCTCAATAACCACGTCTGCCGGACGGCCTGGGCGCTCCTCATCAAAAACAGACGAACGATCACGTTTGAATTTGTTGAACCAATACCTGACGGTTGTCATAGATGGAAGAGTTCCCATAGACGGCATCCAACTTTTTATTTCTTTGCACGTTTTTCGATCCGAAAATAAGAAACGAATTACAGATCGATATTGCTTTTTTTCCATTGTATCGGGAAACATCAAACACGCTCACTATGAATTGCTGTCAAATCAAGACTATTGCATGAATCACTCTGAAATTTTGTGGCGTCGTTTGAAAGATGGTAGTATATAGTACCAACTTGCAATGTCGCCTGTCTTGAAACACGGGTACTTATTGATTTGCCCTCGTATATGATGCCATTAACCTCACTTTTCATGCTTGATCGCGAACATTGTGTCGAGCATATATATTTAAGACTATCTCAGAATGTGTATAACACGAATGAGAAATTTAAATATTTTATTTCATATTTACATCAAGAATGTGTTACTAATAAACGCGATGTTAAATATGTTGCACAATATTTGTGATAAAAGTTCCCTTATAGAATGTGAATTGGTAGCTTTGGATTAAATTGTGTACCATTTACGTTACACGAATAAAAAAATGTGACTATTGAAATAAATATTAATAAATATTACTCTATGTATAAAATTATTCCTTTGTCCCTACATCATTCCTTCGTCATACTCCGTATATTAGTTGATAAGGAGCTCACAACTATTAGGTGTTGGAATTAATTCGTAGCGTTTTTTAATGAAAGAATGTTATTTATTTCACATGAGCATTAAAAAATACATTAATGAAAGTACTTCCCATCACTTGTAAAACGCTACGAATTAATTCCAACACCTAATAAAAAAAATAATGATTACATTTAGACGCTAAGTCATATTATTTAAAAATCATTAAATGAATACATCTTAATAAAATCGAGAAGAAAAGACAACGAGGGGAAGAATACAACGAGGGAAGAAGAGAGAGCGCGAATAGACTGCAACGAGAGGAAGCGAGAGAGCATGAGTAAGACGGTAGGTATAGGGAAAAAGCACTGCAACGGGAAAAAGAGAACGCGCGAATAATGTGGTAGGTATGGGACTGCAACAGGAGGAAAAGAAAGAGAAAGCATGTAGAGAGTAAGTATAGGGCCACAACGAGTTGAAGGGGGACCTTATAATGGGGTGAAAGAGAGAGAATAACAACAGTCTCCTGTCTTTCTCCCACGGTTTCCTCGCTCAGTGACATCGATTCCCTCTTTCTCGGTCCCCTCGCCATATGGCGTCAGATTCCCTTCCTTGAACATCACGTCTAGCAACGTATTTCCCCTCACTCTCGGACCCTCTCATACACATACATACATACCGCATATATGTATATGCATTAACACGAATTGATCCAGAAGTAGTATACCTATGTACGTTAATATTGTTAAAAATCTTCATTTGTAAAGTAGAGACTCATACTCAAGTAGCTTAACGGCCATCCTTTGCATAGTGTCAATGAAAAAGAATAATCGTAGGGTTCCTTTAAATTGAGATCAATCGCGAACACAGGCTGTCAACAAGTCGCGATTATTCTTCGCGAAATCTTCCTTTATCGCTCGTCATGTTAACACAACACACTAGACTGGTGTCAATCACCAGTCACACGGCTCTCTCGTCTGAAGGCATTTTCGTTGCGGTCCGACCACACTCACGAGGCACTCGATCCGTATTGAGAGCGAAATTCTAGCAATCTCATTTGCTGACTAGACAATTCAATCATTGTCCACGTGCTCGTGCGTGACTGTAGTTTCACCGATTACCGCGCCGTCATTCGTTTGCAGAGTCCAGTGACATGCGACACTGAAGTTGTGTGCGGATCGCATAAATTCGTTGAGTGTAAGGAGGCATCGGACGAGGCGGGTGAGATGTCGAAAGAAGAATGATCATCGCACTTAAAATTACCGTGCTCTATGCGAACCAACGTCTATGACATGCGGAATCGACTTCATCAATCGATACAGTGCTCTAATGAACGGTGACGGCGAGGCCTCTCAGAACCAATTGTCAGTCGCCGCGTTGCGGTTAAACAGGCAAAGCAGCCAAATAATTTAAACTGTAAAAGCATGACTTTTCTAGAAAGATCGAGTAAAAACGAAAATTGTTATTTCGCCGCGTAATCCTTCAGACCCTTCTAGAAAGGCTATTGTCTATACATTAGCGCGAGCGAAGCGAGCTCTTGCTCTTTGTTCTCGCCTCGTATATTAGCAGAAGCTCGTCTCACAATCGCGAATAAGTAATTTTCGTCGACGTCTCTTTAGTGTGATTTAATGCGCAATCAGATCCTTGTCTGTATCTGGAGATGTTTAAATAAAAAATGTTGTCTGAATTACATTACTTGATCTCTTTAAGACGAACTAAATTGTGCTGTTAAATTTCCTCGCTCCCTGTCAATTCGACGCGAACAACTTCAAAAATAGATACTGTATACTTACTAGCGTAGTGCCATCCGCAATCAGTATACTTATTCGAAATCAAGCATGGAATTTCATTGCAACGATTTGCTCCTTTTTATACTTATGTATCAACAACGTACGCAGACAAAAATCAGCAAATCTATTTTCTGCATAGCATCGCCTTATTAATACATTATTCATGTCAACATTGATCACTAAAATTAGTTGCTCTACGATAAAAATGAAATGAATAAAATTTTATAAGCGTAATAATTTCTTTATTTCTGCTTAGTTTTGCCCATAATATTTCGTACATTCTTTTATATATTTTCAAAAGTATTTGACTGATTTTAACAATTTAACAGAGTCGCTATTGTTGGTATTATTATTATTATTATTATTATTATTATTATTATTATTTAAAAAACTTATTTCAATAGACATTGCTGTACTGATACTGCACTATGACGAATTGTGTTATATTTGCCTTCGTCGATATCACGCGCAGCCAACGCGGTATAAGTCGAATATGGAGCGCGTATATAGAGGCAATTTTGTTCATATCTGAAAAATTACTTTTCGGAACTAGATTTTAATACATCGTTATTTTTAACGATGCTCTTTCATTTCCGATATGTAAAAATTAAAAAATTTTTGAAAACAAGGATGGAGGTGGGAGTAAGCATTAAATAAATAATTTTAAAAAATTTGTTTATTGTAGTTATAAAGTATTCTTAAAATTATTCAATTTTTATTCAAAAAATTTTTTCTATCTCGTATAGTTTCGAAAATATTCGCTTTGAAAGAAAAAGACCGATCTTTTTCAAGGTTTCCTCCCATTTAAGATGCTCAGCCGGTATAAAAAAAATACGTATCTCTTATTTTTATCCATAAAACATACTAAAACCTCATTTAAATCAGAGAGGGATCTTTCGTTGTGTTCACTTGTAAGGTTTAAAGTTTCAAAAGAAAGATTTATACCTCTATTAAGTTGGACTATCCTCCAGCGCAAATTGAGTTCGGGCATAGTAAAAAATTTAGTGGTATCTTATTGCTAATTAGTTGCTCTAGAGTAAATTTTGTTGCTTCAACCGTTTAGCAATAAAAAAAATGGATGGGTCTAACATAATAGCAACCTGGATTCCCCCATATTAAAAAATATACATATACAGAGCTGTAATATCAAAAAAAGGTACAACAGATTTTGTTGCTTTTTTGCTCCAAGATACTGCAAAGAAATATCAAAAAAATTACATTAAACAAATATCGATAAATAATCAAAACTGCATTGTCATGCGTAGCAGCGTTATGATTAAAAACTACATGTACAGAGTTAGCTGCTCACATGTTTTCACATAATTATTTTTCGTGTGCCATGGTTAGCAACAAAATTGAAAATGATCATATTTTGATAGTATATGTTACAAGGAACATTTTAGTACCAAAACATGTGAGTAACAAACTCTGTAGTTTTTGAAAAAGCAACAAAATTTGATGTATTTGTTTTTTTGATATTATAGCTCTGTATATATTTTTTTATTATGGGAGGTATAGTTTGTCATTAAGATGGACCCACCCATTTTTTTTTACTGCTAAATGATTGGGACAACATAATTCGCTCTAGAGCAACTAATTAGCAACAAAATAATACTAAATTTTTAACTATGTCTGAATTCAATTTGCATTGATGGGAAGGTCCAGCTTAATAGTAAGATTTATATCATATTCAAATGACGTATATACGAATGCTGAATAAATTCTCGGAATAGTAAGCAAAGCAATAATTGTGTCTAACAGTAGGTGTTCGATTTTCTAAGAGATAGCGTTGCAATATGTTAGATAAGGATAGATGCGTTTGAGCGAGATACAATAATATATAATAAGTATAAGAAATAAATGAAAAATGTCACTATTATCAAATTTGGAATTTAAAAAAGTCTGTCGACCTCGATCAAATTTAGCCGTCGATCCGACATCCCCTTAACTTCCCTAACAATTAATAAATAGTCAAGGAAAGGCTCCTAAAAATAATAGGCTACGAATACGCATTGAGTAGAAACCAGTAATCATATTTTACGTGCTTTTTATGATTATTACTGACTACTAGTAGAGATAAGGATACCCTCGACCAATTTTTAAAGCACTCTCAACATTTTGTTTCAACTAAATTCTCTTTGTTTAGAAATGTTATGCAAAAAATTGAATGTGTGTCGCATTTTTTGCTTATGATGTCACGATTCAATATGGCTGAGATAAGCCTTAAAAAATGAAATTTCAAACAGCATTATAGAAACTGTCATGTTATCTGAAAACATTTTCTAGTTTATATTTATATTCTCAATATTTTATTTTTAGCTTTTGTTTAAAAAACGTAGTTCAAAAACGAAGTGATATAATGATTTCGATTCGTCTATATTATAGCATTGATAATTTTTTTATTTTGATTCAGAAGTAATCTTAAAAGTGAAGCCTTTAAACTAGAATGTTTCTTTAAAGTAATTTTTTTTTCTAGATGGCAAAAGTTTCATGGACATCTCCCAATTGATGACAGTGCATGCATCATTATGTGACATAGTGATGCTCATAAACACTGCTTATGGTGTTGTTGCGCTTATGATTACAATCACCTGCCTAATACATTTAATCATTACACCGTATTTTTTAATAATGGAAGCTTATGGTAGACGTGAACCATTTTTTCTTGCGGTACAAGGATTATGGTGCATCTTTCATATCTGGAGATTATACATGATCGTACAGCCTACGTATGCTGCTACAACACAGGTCGGTTCATAATTTAAATAAATATTGTAAATAAATCAATTAAAATTACAATTTACAACGGTTAAAAGTAATTAAAAATATTACAGTTAAAAATGAAATTTCATAGTTTAAAAATCGACAGATATTTTCTATTTTCTGAAAGGAAAATAATTTAAATATTTTATAAATAAAATTAATAACAGATTACTGATAATTTAAATAAATACAAGATAAAAATGGATACATAATAAGGAGATAGGCATGAAAATTACTGCGCAGAATCAATAAATTTATACAATAAGCTAACGTAAAAATAACGTTGAAATAATGAATTAATTATTATATATATATTGGTTATTGCGAACAATATTACTTAAGCCTTCATGACCAACGATGAAAACGATCACACGGAATATTGGAGATCCGGATTAGATCCTTGGCCAAGATAATGTTTTTTGCAATATATTCTTTACAAAGATTTTAAGATATTTCTAATTAAATATGGGAGATCATTAATATTTTTAGATTGATTGCGTTGAAAGTCCAATTGTAATTGGCATGGTTACACTTCTAAGATAAATTAATTTAAAGAATATATATCTATTACGTTCAAACCCGTAGAGATTTTAATTTTATGATCCTACTGGAGAGAAGAGGAGCGAGAATGGTAAGGGTATCTGGTAGGACGCGGTCAGACTCTTGTCTCACAGATATCCGCACAGAAGCGAGTCGAACGCACCTTTTTTGTGTTCGCTTCCGGAATATGGGTCAACGTCCCGAAAAGACGCTGACATCTGTTTTCTACGAGCGGTGTGATCGTCGGTCAGAATTTCGAGGAATCTAATTCCTTTAACTCGGGAATGGACCACGTGCGATCTCTGAAAAGGACAAGATTAAACGACTATGATGTTTTTAGGATTTTAAAATTAAAGAACGAGAGAAAGATATAAAATTATTAGTAATGTTTATTGTTCCTGATCATTGTCAATCAAACAGAAGATAAAAAACAAGGTTATACCTCAATAAGTTTATTTATTACAACTAATTTACATATTACAAATCGATGCAATAATCTTTACTAATTAACATTTGACGACTATTTAACAATTATTTAAAATTTTATTACGTTAGTTGGATTAAATCATTAGAGAATGAGAATTCAGGGGAAACAGAGTACATTGGTTTTTGTTCATTCTATTTCTTGGATAATAACGAAAGAAGAAGGAAAGAGATTATAAAAGAATTCCACCGGGACTAAATAAGGGTTGGCGGAATCCGGAATAAATACTGGAATACATACTGGAATACAGGAAGATTGGAATACAGAGAAGATTGATCGGTAATTCCATGCTGGATTTCGTCTGCATCGAAATAATGAGGACCGACCGTAAAAGTTCCCTCGGCAATAGGTGCGGCAATAGGTGCGAAAATTGTCTGATGAGTGACTCAAACGAGTCACTCTCTTGGATGGAAATAGGATCTAGAAGGAAGAATTTCTTCTAGGAACGCTGTCGTCGGAGACGGAGTTCCTCTGAGGGAAAGTGGGATGGAAATGACAGATGAATCAGGTGTTACCGGAGGATGTCGGGGAAAATTCGTTCTGTTAGAGTGTCCGAAAACGCGGGTGACGGAGATCGAAGAGGAGGTGAAGGAGTTCGAGAGGGAGGTGAAGGAGAAGGAGGAGGTATCACCTCTAACGCGTTTAAGTGAGCAGGTATAGCCGGCGAAGCCAGTGGTGGCGAAGTTGGTGGAGGCAATGCGTCCTCGGCTAGGCAACTCCGATCTCGAGAGCTCTCAAGGTGCTCCTGGTATGCTTGGTTCAAGAGTTGGTCCCCGCTTCACGGAGGCCCGGCTTCTAAGCCAACTTTTGTAGGAACGGTTTAAGCATGGCACTATGGTTTAGCGTGGGTTAGGTTTCGTGATGAGTATACGGATATATATATATATATATGTCGAGATGGGACTTACTGCTGCTCTGCAAGGTTACGCTTTTGAGAATGACTGTCAAAGGTCTCTGTAATTGTCCAAGGGGAGAGTTGATCCAGCGGTTTGGAGAGTAACTTCGGTTACTTGAGTCACGAAGTAAACGAATAAGATCGCTCGAATTGATCGCGGCTCGCCAAGATCGGTGTAGTGGTTGCGGACCGGCAGAGTGTCGGCTAGCTGGATGATTTGTATAATCACGAACTGACAGAGTTTCGTGTCGAAGATGGAGCTGTCTATCTATAAAAAGCCTTCTTTTTATATTTGCAAGCTAGTGGTGCCGAGTGCAGGCCTCGTATATGATACTGGTCTAATCTAGGATTAAGGATATCGGTTGTGAAATGCGATACTGGCATATATGTCTAAGACAACTTTCGTCATCGATCATTTGACGGATGTTCAATAGTTTAGAGCCACATGTGTAATTTATTATCGACAACTGCTTGTAATTCTTAATCTATTTACTTCTTCTGTCCCTCGGAATAAAGTCCGTCTATTCGGCACTTGGTTCAAATTTTTAACCCAACAACTTCGTCCCGAGTGGATTATTAGTCTTAAAAAGGCGAATGTTATTCGACTCGCCACTATTGTAACTCCCTATGATAGAAACAGATGGTGTTACTTGTTAATAACTTTTATGGTGATGACGAAAATTCTAGTCGAAGAAAAGAACTGTGCAGTCTGGACGTAACATATTAATTAGTTCGATATTTAACTTTGACCGAAAGTGGCGTTTCTCGTAGTTAACCGGTGTACATACATAAGTGGTCTCGTTTCTAATTATTAATGTTTTACATTTATCAAAAAATATTTATTTATCAAAAAATAAATAATCAAAAGAGTATAGCGGAATAAGTATGTGAAATCTGCCCCGTACCAATTGAGCTCAAATTAATGTAGACACCTATGAGATGTAAAATTCCCTCAAAAGTTGAAATTGCATTTTTGTGAGAGTTATGGAAGGGAAAAGCAAACTAAAAATAGTGATTTCTCTCGAAAACGGCTGGACCGATTTTAATGAAAAAAATATATGATATAAATATTGAAGGTAAACATAGAAGAAAAAGTAACTGTAACAAAATTTTTTGTGATTTTTGTGATAAATAAAAAAACCGGTAAAAAAATTTTTGACTTTTCTATGAATTTTTTTGACTATATATGTATTTTAGTGAACAAAGGTAGTATAAAAGAAGGGCAAGGAGCCAATAACGTATAAAAGAATTATAATTTAGATAAGCAAACCTAATACATAAAATAAAACAAAACGTATAATAAATAAAACAATTAAAATACAATAAAATAAAACAAACGTTTCAACTCCAATTGAGTCATTTTCAATGCAATCTTACAATAATATAAATATCGTTCTAAATTAAAAATTCGTACATAATCTTACAATATTCTTACAATTCCTTAACAAAAAATTTCTTCTTTCTGTGTAATACGCTGTGAGTCATTTTTATCAAGAATTAACAAAGTCATAAGAAAGTTCTGGAAAAGTAACCGTAAACAAAAAGAATTAATATTAATCACATAAAAATTAAAAATATGATAATATACCTTAGTAAATCTGTTAAGAGTCCAATAATACACAACGAGAAAAAAATGTAAAATGTGGTCCATTTCGTGGTACAATAAAAAAGTCTTTTTCATTTAATAGGTTATTATAAGCAATTTCGCAAAGGTAACGAGCATCTGACTTAAACGATGTCACAAAACGAAATGTCAAACAGAAAAACATTATCGAGAACGGAAAACGGAAAAATAGGAGGAAAAGTATAGAAGATGTTAGAAAGGAGAAAGAGAATGTATAATGTCAAAATACAAATCCGGCAAAGACTCCGTGTCATTTTGTCTATTAATCCCATGCTTCTGTTTTTTAATCTGGATCATTTCAGATATCAACCTTTTGTTGTATGAAAGCTCTATATCTAATATTTCCACTTTATCCCATTTAAAGTTATGATTCTCCACCATACGATGGTTGGAAATCACTGATGGAGATTTTGAACTTATATTGATATCAGAAACATGTTCATGCAATCTGGTCTTTAATTGTCTTTTAGTTTGGCCAACGTAACTGGCATCACAATCCTCACAGGATATTCTGTAAACCACATTTTGATTCTGAACGTGTTCCAAATCATCCTTTCCTCTCCTTATAAAACTTCTCAATGTGTTAGGAATAGTAAAAGCCAATTTCCAATTAAACATATTAACAATAGGTATAAATCTTTCGGATATCGTATTAACATATGGAATCGTAAAAAACCTCCTTCCAGTGTCATTCTTATTCTTATTCAAATTATTAAACTTATTAATGTGATATTTTATTCTATTATGAATGGTCGAAAAAATAAAACGTAACGGATACCCATTCTGTAAAAAAATCTTAATAGCGTCAATCAAATTATTTTGTTGGAATTTCGGATGACATAAACAAAAAATCTTATCCACGACTCCATAAATCACACCTCTTTTATGACAAAGTGGGTGGTGTGAATGGAAATTAAGAAATCTACCGGAAAAGGTTGCTTTACGGTATATATCAAAAATGAGATTCCGTTCATCGATAATCAACATCATATCTAAAAAACTTATTTTTCCATCACCATGGTGAGCCTATCTCCATGGTGAACTGCAATCTAGTATGTAACGAATTAAAACATCCAAAATATCATAAATACTTTCAGAAGGAGCGGCTAAGATAATATCATCGACGTATGGGTAGTAAAACAGCAGACGACAAGGCAGCATTCTAATAGCCATCTTTTCAAAATCCTGCATAACAATATTTGCAACAACAGGTGGACAGCTCTCTCAATTCCATCTCTCAATTCTATCAATGTCACCGTTGCTCAAAATAAATTAAAGTACATATCCAAGATGGAATTGATACTTTCGGATAAAAATACATATGAATTAATAACTAAAGATCCTACTAAAAAACTTACGGGTGATTTACGTAACTTGCTTAGTAGGTGGAAAGGAAAAGGGTTAATAGATGACTTGACGTATCGGAGGATGCGTACGACGATGGGGTCATTCCTAGAGCTTATGGTTTGACGAAGATACACAAACAAAACTATCCGTTGAGAATTATTGTCTCATCGTTAAATAGCCTATTATATAATTTGTCATTATTTTTACATAACATTATTGCAGATTTTATACGGGAGACGCCTACTTTCATAAAAACCAGCTATGATTTGAATGTAAAGCTGGAATCAGATTCTGTTTTGTTTCCTTGGATGTATTCACTAATATACCTATAGATTTGGCATCTGATAGTGTGGTTGTGAGGTGGGATGCTATATCTAAGAAGACTAAGATTCCTTTGGACGAGTTTTTGATAGCCTTTCGTATGGTTCTGAATTCGACAGTTTTCATTTTTAATAAAAAAAATATATAAGCAGATTTTTGGGACCCCCATGGGTTCACCTTTGTCACCTGTTGCAAATATTGTCATGCAGGATTTTGAAAAGATGGCTATTAGAATGCTGCCTTGTCGTCTGCTGTTTTACTACCCATACGTCGATGATATTATCTTAGCCGCTCCTTCTGAAAGTATTTATGATATTTTGGATGTTTTTAATTCGTTACATACTAGATTGCAGTTCACCATGGAGATAGGCTCACCATGGTGATGGAAAAATAAGTTTTTTAGATATGATGTTGATTATCGATGAACGGAATCTCATTTTTGATATATACCGTAAAGCAACCTTTTCCGGTAGATTTCTTAATTTCCATTCACACCACCCACTTTGTCATAAAAGAGGTGTGATTTATGGAGTCGTGGATAAGATTTTTTGTTTATGTCATCCGAAATTCCAACAAAATAATTTGATTGACGCTATTAAGATTTTTTTACAGAATGGGTATCCGTTACGTTTTATTTTTTCGACCATTCATAATAGAATAAAATATCACATTAATAAGTTTAATAATTTGAATAAGAATAAGGATGACACTGGAAGGAGGTTTTTTACGATTCCATATGTTAATACGATATCCGAAAGATTTATACCTATTGTTAATATGTTTAATTGGAAATTGGCTTTTACTATTCCTAACACATTGAGAAGTTTTATAAGGAGAGGAAAGGATGATTTGGAACACGTTCAGAATCAAAATGTGGTTTACAGAATATCCTGTGAGGATTGTGATGCCAGTTACGTTGGCCAAACTAAAAGACAATTAAAGACCAGATTGCATGAACATGTTTCTGATATCAATATAAGTTCAAAATCTCCATCAGTGATTTCCAACCATCGTATGGTGGAGAATCATAACTTTAAATGGGATAAAGTGGAAATATTAGATATAGAGCTTTCATACAACAAAAGGTTGATATTTGAAATGATCCAGATTAAAAAACAGAAGCATGGGATTAATAGACAAAATGACACGGAGTCTTTGCCGGATTTGTATTTTGACATTATACATTCTCTTTCTCCTTTCTAACATCTTCTATACTTTTCCTCCTATTTTTCCGTTTTCCGTTCTCGATAATGTTTTTCTGTTTGACATTTCGTTTTGTGACATCGTTTAAGTCAGATGCTCGTTACCTTTGCGAAATTGCTTATAATAACCTATTAAATGAAAAAGACTTTTTTATTGTACCACGAAATGGACCACATTTTACATTTTTTTCTCGTTGTGTATTATTGGACTCTTAACAGATTTACTAAGGTATATTATCATATTTTTAATTTTTATGTGATTAATATTAATTCTTTTTGTTTACGGTTACTTTTCCAGAACTTTCTTATGACTTTGTTAATTCTTGATAAAAATGACTCACAGCGTATTACACAGAAAGAAGAAATTTTTTGTTAAGGAATTGTAAGAATATTGTAAGATTATGTACGAATTTTTAATTTAGAACGATATTTATATTATTGTAAGATTGCATTGAAAATGACTCAATTGGAGTTGAAACGTTTGTTTTATTTTATTGTATTTTAATTGTTTTATTTATTATACGTTTTGTTTTATTTTATGTATTAGGTTTGCTTATCTAAATTATAATTCTTTTATACGTTATTGGCTCTTTGCCCTTCTTTTATACTACCTTTTGTTTATTAATACAGAGCCTTTTTTATTACTTTTAATTGTATTTTAGTGACCACCTTTATATTTTCACGAAAATATTTTGAGATTTTCTACTTTAACATATAATTTTTTTAAATTGATTGGTGAAACGTAGTACAAATAACAATCATTCGCGTAACGCCGCGCTATGCTGTGCCGATTGAACGGTTACGGACACGGTGCATGGCAGTCATTGCCGTGAAACTTACATACTAATTATTATATCGATATTGCTCGATCGTCAACTGTTATAGGTCGAGCGCTGAGTGATTTGTTGCGGTTGACTCGATCTGTGGATCCGGATTCGATCCCATTTGCTCATATGCAATTGTTCGCGTAAGAACCAAAGAACGACTCTATCTGGTGATTGAGAGGGAAAATTCATTTAGGCAAATGAAAACGAGGCAACTTAGTGAATTTTTTTTTAAAGAAAAGATCATCCGATTATTTTGAAATTTAAGATACAGTTTATTGTTACTTTCTACATTAACGTTTTTTTTTGGAAAAAATTAAAAAATGGCGGAATTACAGTATAGTCTGTGCCGAAGGTCGCGAAACGAATTGTCAAATGGCGGGATTTCTCCAATTTTTTGTGATGGTCTGAAACAAAAACACAAAAGAGGTATTGTTACTAACATTTATAATTTCTCGTTAAACCTAAAAAAAGTGAAAAAAATTGAAAATTGAAGAAATTACACGTTTGTGAAAAAAAAGAAATTTTTAGCAAAATTTTTGCTCAATTTTGCTTTGAAAAAGTACTTTAAAATAATTATTTTGTGATACTTTTAGGTTTAACTAGGAATTATAAATATTATTAAAATGTGTGCTTAATTTCAAAGTGATTAGTGCAATAATTTTTGAATGAGATTTCCCATTAATTTTGAAAAAATAGTTTTGAGAAAAATGAGTTTAAAGTGTTTCGAGTAGTAGAAAGGTTTTCATCAACTTACTGGCTAGTCAGCAATCCCAGGCTCATACAATAGTCCTTCTGCTTCTTCATAAAACTCATTTTACTGCAAAAGTTGTTCCTTTCGGGCTATACGAGCCTCTTTAGTGCTATCCAAGCTGCGCTGCTCTTGCCTGTTTTTGTAGCAATGTACATATGTTTTATAATGTTGTTGTATGAACTTTTAGATAATCCGTCACAAATATCCATGAGCTTACAGAATAAATTAATCCCTTCCCTACCAGTACCTAAGAGACGTATAACAAATACGATTTAATTCATATCCAGTATTGATCAACGGTCCGGAATTTATATCTCGGTGACCACAACGGCACAATATCACAAGCTTGAATCCGAGGTCCCGATTCTTCTTTTCCCTTTGCTCAAAGCTTTCTCAAACTTCACTTTTTTTTACATTCAGAACAAATTACGAGATCTGAGAGAACCGTGAATACAGTAAATTTATAGTAATCAATCTGTAAGGATTCCAAACGATCACTGCTGGTGCTATTGAGTTTTCTTGCACTTGCACTTGCTTCAACTGTTTCGCCTTGCTTATTGTGAATTGATTACCGTGGAAATGTCTTTTACGTGGTTTCGATGTTCGGGAAGATACTTCTTTGCTTCCTTTAGGATATGACTTTTGTCTGAAACATTCTTAATTTAACATGGTGTTTCTGAAATATTTGAGTGGATCCTTTAAAATGGGATCCTGTTTATGTAGTGGCCATGCACATATCGGACACAAAGATTTTCATACGAAAAAAATCACTTACCAAGATATAATTTAGAGGCTGTTTCAAAACTTTATTATTTGTTAAAATAATTAGCTATTTGGTCTAAAGCGGTGGCAGATTTTAAAGTCTTATGTCTAATTTGATAAGTTAAAGTCCACTTTACAACAATAATATTTCTAAGGTTGAATTCGATTTTGCATTCACTTCCTGCATTTTTTCGGTGACTAATAACACATGTTACACATTGTTATTACATAGAACGATTTACATAAAACAACAATAAAAGCAACCTGAGCAAACAAATTTTACATGCTTTTCATTTATTATACTTTCCTTTAACACTTATCTTCAAATTGATTTGATATTTCAGCTGGCTTAGAGCCTATTTGACTTGCTCTTAGGCTATTTTTTACTAATAGTCTATTTAATAAACAATGTTTGTCATACAAAGCCTAGAGAACCTCTTTTCGATTCTTTAGAATATGATATATACTAAACATTCTGTAAATTTAATAAAAAAGAAAGATATTTCCAAATTCACTTGAAAATAGAAAACAATAACTTCCATCCACTTTCACCAGAAAACTTTTTCTCAATCTCTGTTCGAATTTATATAAACCGAGCTGGAGTTATTCTGAACAGAGATAAAGGGAAAAAATTTACAGATTATACACGTTTAACAAAACATTAAAATATTGATTATAAATAATGTTTAAAAAGTCAGACTTATTAAATTGTACTTACATATATTATACATCTCCAGTAAATTCATAATTTCTTCCGCAAGTCTCAGTTTGTCTTTTTGCCTCAGATCATTCTTTGGACTTTTTCAGATACATTACCTTCCTTACTTATTCAATATACTGTTCAAAATAACAAAAGTACATCATTTTTTAAATAAAATTTATAATTTTTAAGATGTGAAGACAGCATAAGCATATTATACTATATGCACGTTGGAAAATACAACTCACACTTTGGATATTTTATGGGAAGGTGAACAGGAGATGTGTGAAAATTGTAAAGTAGAAGTGCTTAGTTTATTAATAAGAGACTGAAATTCTAAATTAAACACAGTCTCCGTATTAAAAGGAATAGAGCTTAAAGAGGCAAAGAGGCATTATTCAATTGAGAAACAATTACCTAGAACAGTCAGCAGGAAAAAAATTCTATTAATAAGTATTCTTGAGACTTCCACGGGTGCTTTCTATATAAAAATTATGCATTTCGCGAGTTTCCTCCGTGTCCAGATCCATTCTTGGAATGCCAACGTTTCCTGAACCTTGCAGTCCACTTCATCAGGGCGAGGAGCAGCCTGATACTAAGCTGTTCTTCCGGGCCGTCCCTTTTATATTACACTACTTGATGGAGTGATGGGGGGAAAGAAGAGAATTGTGAGTTGGGGGAGAGAGGAGGGGGAAATTTGTGGGTCTTCAATAACCGAGAGAATGATTTTCCGTATTCTATTTATGTTGTAAACTTAACAATCTAAATAGAGATAATGGCTACAATATAAATAAAATATGGAAAACCGTTCTTCCAGTTATTGAAGATCGACCAATTTCCCCCAATTCTTCCCCTCCCCCGTCCACACACAATTCTCTTCTTTCCCTTTACCACTCCAACAAGTAGTGTAATATGAAAGAAGGAACGGCCCGGAGGAACAGCTCAGTATCAGGCTGCTTCTCGCCCTGATGAAGTGGACTGCAAGGTTCACGAAACTTTGACATTCCAAGAATGGATCTGGAAACTCGCAAAACGCATAACCTTTCTTTTACGCAAAACGCATAACCTTTTGTTATCAAGTTATTTATATCTTCTAAGAGCAAGAAAGCTTCTTCGTCAATTTCTGAGTTTACAAGGAAAAGAAAGAGAATGAGATTATGCAATTATTGCAACTATACATGTACAATATGCGGTCGCGTTTTTGTTTGCGCCTCCCAATGATATATTATTTTGCCAATTTCATATTTGCATTTGCATCACTTACTTTTGAATATGTCCAAATAAGAATCTAACTCTTACTTTTTGAAGTAATTTTCTATTTTCTTATTCATACGTTTTCCTGATTATTAAAATTATCTATGATGCTAGAAATCGATCCAAAATCTCAGACAGAGAAAGAATTAACAAATTACATTTGAACAAATTGGTTACATGACTAATGCGATTGGTCAATTCTTTCTTCATCCGAGGTCTCGGACCGATTTCTAATATCGTGGATATCGCTTCATAATTTTTTCGGCATCTCCATTAGAATAATCGATATATTGTATTTTATAAAAAATTAGTTAAAATTTTAACCAACGTAACTACTCTATGTTATTGCCATTAGGCAAAGCATAAGCTATTATTGAGCGCCAAAATTGCCGGATTTGTCTGTCAGATCTTTTCGTTTATAGTAACAGAGAGATCGTTTCTTGTCATAGTTCACTATCACCTCACTTCACGCACTTTGTGCGAATAATCGAATAGTTTGCTATAATGGCAGCATACTCGAAAAGAAAATTTTAAATTCTTCTATTTGGCCCTATGGGATCACTCTTGTTACCTGTGGTTGCAAATATGGTTATGCAGGACTTTGAAAAAATGGCTATCGGAATGCTGCCCTATCGACTGTTATTTTATTATCAATACGTTGACGATATTATCTTAGCTGCTCCCTCTGAGAGTATTAATGATATTTTGGATATTTTTAATTCGTTGCACACTAGACTGCAGTTCACTATGGAGAGTGGCATTGATGGAAAAGTAAGTTTTTTGGATACCATATTGATTATTGAAGAACGGAATCTTATTTTTTATATATACCGTAAAGCAACTTTTTCCGGTAGATTTCTTAATTTTCATTCACACCATCCACTTTGTTATAAAAGAGGTGTAATTTATGGAGTTGTGGATAAGATTTTTTGTTTGTGTCATCCGAAATTCCAATAAAATAATTTGATTGACGCTATTAATATTTTTTTACAGAATGGATATCCTTTACGTTTTATTTTCTCGACTAGTCATAATAGAATTAAATATCATATTGACAATATTATTAGGTGTTGGAATTAATTCGTAGCGTTTTACAAGTGATGGGAAGTACTTTCATTAATGTATTTTTTAATGCTCATGTGAAATAAATAACATTCTTTCATTAAAAAACGCTACGAATTAATTCCAACACCTAATAGTAGTTTGAATAAGAATAAGGATGACACAAAAAGATTTTTTACGATTCCATATGTCAATATAATATCTGAAAGATTTACACCTATTGTTAACATGTTTAATTGTAAATTGGCTTTTACCATTCCTAACACATTAAGAAATTTCATAAAGAGAGGAAAGGATGAGTTGGGACACTTTCATAATCAAAATGTAGTCTACAGAATATCTTGTGAGGATTGTGATGTTAGTTACGTTGGCCAGACAAAAAGACAATTAAAGACCAAATTGCATGAACATGTTTTAGATATAAGTTCGAAATCTCCATCAGTGATTTTTAACCACCGTATTGAGGAGAATCATAACTTTAAATGGGATAAACTGGACATATTAGATATAGAGCCTTCATATAATAAAAAGTTATCTGAAATGGTCCATATTAAAAAACAGAAACATAGAATAAACAGACAAAATGACACATAGTCTTTGCCTAAATTGTATTCTAACATTATACATTCTCTTTCTCCTTCCTAATATCTTCTTTCCTTTTCCCCCCTATTTTGCCGGTTTCCGTTCTCGATAAATGTTTTTTTTCTTGACATTTCGTTATCTGAAAGTTAGATGTTCGTTACCTTTGCAAATTTGCTTAAAATAATTTATAGAATAAAAAAACTATTATATTGTACCACGAAATGGACTACAATCTACTTGCGTTTTTTTCTCTTTTTTTATTAATGGACTCTTAACACATTACCGATATCACTGACAAAATACATTATTATACTAATTATTACTCATTTTTATGTAGTTAATATTAATTCTTTTTGTTCACTGTTACTTTTCCAGAATTTTCTTGTGATTACTTTGATTCTTGATAAAAATGACTGGCAGCATACTACACGTAATGAAAAATTTGATATTTAAAAATTATAATAATATTGTAATAGCATGTGCATATTTTTGATTTAGAAAGATGTTGATATATCAAGACTATATTGAAAATGACTCGATTGAAGTCGAAACGTTTGTTGTTAATTGTTTATATGAATTTTTAATGCTAATTAAAATTCTTTTATACATTACTGGCTCTTTGCCCTTCTTGTGTACTATATTGTTTTATACGTACAGAGACTTATTACTATTTATTTATTTTACATACATATAAATAGCGGTAACATATGACGATATGGACAAATAATAATACACAATGTCATGACGAATTTCCATCTGCGTGAGGAAAGTGCTTAAGATTCATCATTTTGTCTGTAAAATAGGTAACGATTTGTTAATCCTCATAAAATTGACTAGAAGGTATCAATAATAGTTTAATTTTTAAATTAGAATCTGAAAATTCTTGTTCTACATAACTTGCAATATGATAATTGGCGCTGCAACCATGTTGTATGATGTACCTTCACAAGATGAAAGAACACATTTATTCACATTTATATTTTTGACGGCTGAATTTAATGTCAGATGTATGTAAATTCTGCGTTTTACTGATATTTTATTGAAGATGGCCAGATTGTGGCCAAAACGTCTAAAGATTTTTTATTAATGTAATGATTTATTAAATTTCACAAACAATATTTAGTGCTGTGGTTTTGTTTCTCTGCTCCTCTTTTTGTATGTTTTGATTTATAAACCACGTTTGTTATGAATATCAATTAAATTAGCCAAACTAATATCCAAACTATTTCAAAATTTTCTTAATATAAATTACGAAAAATATTATATAAATCGGACTTTCAAACTTTAAAATAATAAATAACAATAAAATTGAGGGCTAAAAATAAAAGGGTAATGAGAGTCGCAGACTAATCAGCGCAGTTGGTAGTATTTAAGTTCTTGTGAATATCCATTTGATATTCACTATGTTTACATGTGTATGCAGTATATATTTGTACGCTATCTGGTAATATATTTTATCTTAGTAAAAAAATAATTTTTTAATATTATTACATGGTGATTATTAATTTTCTGATTTAATTTATCTTTATTATTTTATATATATCCTATACGTTTTATTAATTACAATTAATTTTTGAAGACACATCATCGGTGAGATTTGAACCTATGATCCCTAGAACAATAGTTTAATACACTAACGTTGAGCTAATCGCACGCATGTGAGCAAGTCATCGTCAACGCTATACTACTACAATAACTATTCTTAATTTTGTGCCTTTACTAACATATTATTAATACATAAAGAGATTAAGCAATGACATATATTAACAGACAAACAATTGAGAACAAAAATTAAGACGCAGTAATTAAAGCGTTGTACGTTAATAATGTATTTCGAAGACCTTACAATAAATATGATGAAATCAAACGTTTCAGCTTCAGTTCAAGCCATTCTCAGCGATGTCCACATAAAATTAAAAATTATTCACATTGAATAAGATCTAAGTCCGCAGCTACGGGAACCTCTTCAAATTCAAACTTGCGAAGCATCATCGTCACTTAGTTGAATAGTTAAATGATCATCGCTGCGAATCATAAGAAGATTAGAAACAAGATTAGAAAAAGTTAAAATCATGCGTTGATATTTGTTAAATAAGCTAGGAAATGATAATGACAAAGCGATTTATTCATATTTCGAAATGTATGTACAATGTACATATAAGAGCACATATGGACATTCCGATATGTACGTGAACGTACAGTGTATATACCATATCCGTCAGTAAATGTACTTGGCAGATCCATAAATGTTTGTTCATCCGATATACATCAAGAGCACATTTCTAAATATCAATTGATGTATATAAATTAATACAGCATAACATTCATCTACTTATATATCCTTTATTTGTATATTTATCAGGAGTCGTGGTAGCATTTCCCGTCAAGTATATTTTTGTAGGAAGGTAGAAAGCCAATGCAAGCCAGCACAGGTTGTTGATGTGCAAGAATACCATATATTTCAGAATGAAATAGAATTACATTTCGATCCTTATTATTGAATCATCTTCAATGTAGTTTTTGAAAAAATTTCATTGTGTAAATTTAAATAAGTTCAGACCGCTTACTATTTCGTCAAATATAATAAATATAGAACTTTTCTGTCGTATTTAACTGAATACTCAAACGAATTACATTATCTACAATACAATAACATAAAAAATAAAGGACATAAAATACTAACACAAAAAATATTAAAGAAATTGGATAAACTTACATTACATATTGACGATGGTCAGATAAGACAAGTAATTTCAAAAGTGTGTGAAGAGATCAAAACGAAATTGTCGTTACTAACTTGAGGAATAATACAATAAATAAAAGGAAAACGAAAAAAGTCAAACAATTATAAAAACAAATTATTAACTATAAAACTTGAAAAAAATCTTCTTTTTAAAATAAATCAGGGTATAAAGAATCTAACATTTCAGTATACTCTTGTAAATTTAAACCATTTTCCTATTCTTTAATATAAATAGACTCTGAGATTAATCGTTTGTTGTAATTCTTTTCTTAGTCTAAAATGCTTCTTTATTTAAAAATATGAGACTGCCTATAGAGGAATCCCTTACATAATCTTGCGACTTTTTATATAAAATTTTGGATGCTAACTTAGAAAAATCTTACGATTACATAAAAAACAGCTTTCTACTTGTGAATAATCTTACTAAAGAACCCCGCACAAAATCATAGGATTTTGGCCCTCGATGAAATTGGCTGAAATTTTAGTATGTTATAGTTCTCACTGATCAAAAGTGTTCATAAGCATAAAGTTTGAAAATGACCAGTTTTTTTGTTATAGCCGTTTATAATTTTATTTTATGCACTCATTTTTATTATGTATTTAGATTTTGCTAGATTTTTACGACTCCTCTCATGCGTATCATTTGAAATGCATGATTTCATTTACCTTTCATGTGCGAAGTGCTTGATTATTACGACCCGAATGTTTATTTCCTCGTGTGAAGTTCCATGTACAAAAAAATATCAAGCACCCCAAATGTGAGAAGCAAGAGAATTCACAAAAATCAAGCACCTTAAAGGAATGAAACGCCCGTTACATCCACGTCGTTCATTTCGGGTAACTCTGAGAAAGGGCGAAAAACTAAAATCATAAATGTACCATTGATATACAAACAGACACATATGAAACGTCGATTTTTACGCATTGATCAATGAAAGGATAGCTAATCCTCCGGAGAAACGGAACCCTTCATCTTCGTAAAGGAAATTCTAGGATCCTTTTGCCTTTTCTCTTGAAGCCTTGAGTACTTGGTTCTTCTTTTTTTTGGATAGGGGAGAGATCCGACTGTACCGCAGTACCTCTACCCCCAATCCCGCCTCGGCATTTGCCTACCGCGGAAAAACCATGGTTCAAAAACCGCGAGAGGGGCGGTCTTCTTAAAAAAAAAATTCTAATTTTCCTTTACCCGCCTTCGTCGCGAAGCCACCGTTGAGATTTCTCATTTCTGAGGATCGCCGACGAACTTCTTCTCGATGTAGGTCCTCCGATTCTCTTTCCTCCTTATCGCTCGCACGAATCCATCTCAAGATCACTCTCTCTCTCTCTCTCTCTCTCTCTCTCTCTCTCTCTCGGATTCTCTCTGTGTAATTGAAAAAGTCATTATCGCGCAGCTTATATTGTACAACTTCAGTCTCAATCCTCCTAATTCTCAGAAACAAACTTTGTCAAATAGTCCAAGATGGCACGTATCTTCTTTGGATCCGTAGTGATCCCTTCTGTTGATATTACATGATCTAAGTATTTAATTTCCTTACTTAAAGAAAATTCCTTTGGATTTACTTTCAAATTTACCTCTTTTAACCGGAGAAAAATCTGTCTACAATTTAATAACATTTCCTCAAAGTTTTTTTCAAAAATAATTATATCTTCGAGATAAACTAAATAAATTTTATAAAGAAATTCTCTTCCAGAAAATCTGTTCCATTACTCTTTCAAATGTTGCAGGAGCATTACATAATCCAAAAGGCATAACTCTAAATTGCCATAAACCGTTACCGAAAATGTTGTTTTCTCTTTATTTTCCAGACGAACTTTTATTTGCCAATATTCACTTTTTAAATCTAAAATAGTGAACCAAACGTTACCTGCTAATTGATTGAGGATATCGTCTATACTGGATAATGAGTAGGAATCACATTTATGATTATTGCATTTATCTTGTGATAGTTCACAAAAAACCTTATTGTTCCTTCCTTTTTTTTAACTAACATCACTAATGATATCCTATTAGATTCTTCAATAACTCTTTGATCTTTCATTTCCGAAATAATTTTATTCATTTCCCCTCTCATTGGATTACGTTGAGAAGCCTGCTTTATGGGGAAAAGATCTTACATGTTTATTATGTGCTCCCCGAACTTACAATTTTCTACAAAAATCTCATTAGCAAATAATGAAATTCATTTAGAAATTTGGCAAAGCTTTTTCTTTCAGATTCATTTAAATAATGAAAGTTTTCTTTAAATAAAGACATTAAACTCGTCACAACATGTTCAATGCGGTAACAATCAAAATTAGCATCAATTTCATCAAATGAAATTGAGAAAAATGGGATCAAAGATATTTTACAAATTAAATAATTTGAGAAAATTGATTCCTAAAATACAATCATCATTTATTTTAGCAATTAACATTGAAACTTCCAGGAAATATTTCGCAAGTCGAACTTTGACTATAGTTTTATATTTGACTATAATCTGTTTTCCCATGGAGTCCTTGATATTGCAATTATTTATTTCTAATCTTAATACATCCGATTCGATAGCTTTGATTTATTATGGAAATATCGGAGCCCATATCGATTCTAAAAATACAAGGTTTATTTGCCTCATTCTTACAGCAAAATTCCCGTAAATTGTGCTTAATTCTATTCATCCTGAAAAGACATAGATTAGCATACAAATTATTAATCAAAGAATATTGATCGTTAGCACAATCATTTTTATTTTAAATTTTATTAAACCTGAAAGAATAATCATTAATACATACATTGTCAGTAACATTACAAGAACATTGGTTAACCATAAAATAATTATTTTTCAGAGTTATTTCTACTTTAGTCGAGCTTGCCCCGACCAGCTCGACTATTCCTTGTCTTCGTCTTGCCCGGACACTCAGAGCAAAAGTGACCCTCCTTACTACATTCCCAACATTCCCTCTTATTACTGACTTTCGTATCGTTTTTGGTTTTAAACAAATTCCTGTTATTATTTTCTCTGTCCTTTTTTCTTTACTATCTTTAATTTGTTCTCTTTTTTTTTCGTTGAAATATTTTCTCTTATTGCCAAAATTATTTTCATGAATTAATTTTACAGCCCTTTTAACCGCTAGTCTAAGAGATTCCTCCATTTCCTCCAACTGGAGGGTTCTTTTCATGAAGTTATTCGATAAGGCGGAGACAAATTGGGCACAAACAATTTTATCCCGAATCGGATGTGCACACTCCGAATAGACGAACTGCGACAATCTTTCAATATCCGCGCCCAACATAGCCAGATTTTTGTCGAATTTCTGCTTTCTATTCATAAACTGTGAATAATAGTTCTGTGCCAATTGACTCTATCCGAAACGCAACTCTAATTTTTATTTTAGTTCGGCAAAATTTCTAAAATTTCTAGATTCTCTACATTTTCTAAAATCGCATGCGCTTTTCCCCTCAGATACGACACTAAGATGACAGTTTTTGTCTCTTCAGACCAATCGTTCGCACGCGCGATCAAATTGAATTGAGAAAAGAATTCGTGTAAAGGCACACTAACGTATCTGGTTTTAACTTGAAACCCATTTTTTCTCGAGACGGAGTACGCACATCACAATATTCACGCGCGAAAATGGAGCGGTCTCCGCCGGCGGCAAGAAGTAGTACATGAATTCGCGAGCCCGTTAAGAATGAAGGGACTTATCTGATTATTTGTTGCGGACGCTGCTCGTAAGCTCTCCTGCGAACGAATCTCCGCATGTAAAACCTCCTGTCGATGTAAAACCGCCACAAGTTTCGCCTGTTTGCGTCTCTGTTCCTCACATAGTTGCTGTATTTCACGGAGAACGGCTTGCAGAGTCGTCTCCGGCGTTTTCGGGTTTACGTCGGATAGTCTGCGGAGTTGTCGCTTCTGTCTTTTTCTCCGAATCCTTCATGTGCGCTCGGCTCCGCGTATTTACTGGTGAATGGAACATTAATCGCTGTCGAGATTCTCGATCCCGGATAAGCCCCAAAATATTACACCCGCGCGGTCGATTTACGAGATCGCGCTCGCGGACGCATTCCGGAACCGCCAAAATCAACAGTTAAAAACAAATGTTAAAAAGTAGAACAAGAAGTGTTTATTAATGCAGAACAGATCACCAAAAGATGTTAGATGGAGTCATCAAGAAATACATCCGTACGCGTCGACTCACATCCAAATCTGACAATCTTGTTGTCAGACAGATGAATGTCTAATCATCTCGGCAACGCGTGCTCTTCGCTATACCATGGGCGTCGGCAAAACACGAGCATAACAATAACATACTCAAATTTCAGCCAATTTCACCGAGTGTCAACATCCTATGATTTTGTGCGAGATTTTTTATCTAATGACTTGGTGTTGATATCATGATTTGGATATCGTCTTACTTTTTACAAACATACATGTAGACCTAGTGATCAAAAATGTTAATCATTGGCATTTTCTTAATGAAAATTAATTTATCAAAAGATGAATTTTTCAATGCAATCATTTTGGTTAACTCCACATACTACAGCTTTAATAGCAAATTCTACAAACAGTCCTTTGGTGTCCCAATGGAATCTCCGTTATCTTCCATTTCAGCTGATTTAATCATGCAAAATTTAGAGACTTTTGTCCATTATATTGGGTCATCTAAAAAGTATCCGCGGTTTTTTGTTACTAGATAGTGTTAATGGTCAATACCATCTAGTGACAAAAAATCGCGGATACTTTTTAGATGACCCAATATTATATATATTGGGTCATCTAAAAAGTATCCGCGATTTTTATATATATATATATATATATATATATATATATATATATAAAATGTACCTATTACAAAAATATGTTCTCAATCTTAACTGAAGGCTTCAAAGAATAAATCGTAGGAAGATAGATATATATGAAGGGGATAATACTATGTCATGAAAAAAATGCTACAGCGTATCCTTTACAGGAAAGAACTCGCTTATATAATTAAAAATTATTGTTTTGTTTAAACAAATTGATGTTATAAAAAAATGCATACATTGGAAAAAAACATAGATTTTTACAATTAAGATAACAGTGTCATCGTCGTTTTCGCAAAATCTTGTCCCTTTTTACTGCACCTTTTTTCTGCACTTTCTGCAATTTTCTGTATTTTTTCTACATCTCTTCTGCACTTTTTTACACTTTTTTCTGCGCTTTTTCTATACTTTTTTTACATCTTTTCTATACTTTTTCAACACATTTTCCACATATTTTTTACATCTTTTCTACACTTTTATTGTACCTTTTCTACACGTTTTTCCTCTCGTACCTTTCTCGCATCTCTTCCGCATCTTTTATGTCCTTTTCTGCACTTTGTCTACATCTCTACCATATCTTTTTTACACTCATCTCGTATTAATTTTGCACTTCTCCGTATCTCTTCTCACCGTTTCAGCAACTTTTTTTACCTCTCCTGCACTTTTTCCGCACCACTTCTACATCTCTTCTGCATCTTTTCTGCATTTGTTCTGCACCTCTTTTGCAATTCTCCTACATCTTTTCTGCACCTTTTAAGTACCATTTCCGCACCAACCTTATCGGCATTTATTACTTTTTTTGCATTTATTCCGCACGTCTTCACAACGTCTTCTGCAACTCTTCCGCACTTTTTTTCACATCTCATCTGTGTACATTATTTATTTATATATCTACTTATATATCTACATTATCTATCGACCTGTCGATGTTATAATATCTATCCACTTATCGATGTTATCTATCCACCTCCTGATGTTATTTATTCATCTATCTATGTTATTTATTTGGGTATTTATGGTATTTATCACCTACCTACATTATCTATCTATTTGTCTATGTTATCTATTCATTTTCCCACACTTTTGACATCTTTTTCGCACCTTTTCTACACCTTTTCACATCTGTTTTACATTGCACAACAAATACGGAAAAATTGCATTAAAAATGTTATAACGTTTAAAACGTGCGATAGCACTTCGTGTTAATTACTGTCGAAGTTGTCACTAAAAAATATTCAAGAGAACGAGAATAAAAAAAGAAAGTGGCTATCTCGCAAACTTCACGTAGTATTTGTATAGATCGAATGAGAGCGCAATGAGTTAATAGAGATTGATCAATATACAACAAATATTTTTAATCTACGTGGAAAAGTAAGTAACAATAAGTGAGACAAATATTATATTATATTATAGTGAGATAAATATTATACTTACTAAAAAGACATAATTTTCTTAATTATTTTCAAATATTTTTATTTTTATTATTACTCTTATCGTTGTTATTATTATAATATTATCATTTAAATATGAATATAAAGTGTATTATTACTGCGAAGTGTATTATAACAAGAATTTAACAAAAATTCGTGAAATTAATATTAAATAGAAAAACATTAAAAATGTAAAAAAAGATATCGTGTATATTTTGCAATATTTTTATATCAAATCATTTTATAAATATATGAAAATGATAATGAAAATATTAGGTGTTGGAATTAATTCGTAGCGTTTTTTAATGAAAGAATGTTATTTATTTCACATGAGCATTAAAAAATACATTAATGAAAGTACTTCCCATCACTTGTAAAACGCTACGAATTAATTCCAACACCTAATAATACATAGCAAAAATTTGTGAAATCTGGAAAAGACATTAAAAATGTAAAAAAAGGCGACAAGTTTATTTTGCAGAAAAAAAGATATCAAAGGTAGTGTCATAAAAAAAGAAATCAAAATAAGATACATATGTAGTTTAGGGGAGGCTCCTCCCCAATAACCTTGTCCATATGTTGTCAAGGTCATGATTCTAAGTGACCTTGAGAAAGTTTTAACCGTCGGACATCACTCGTTAAGTTATAAACAGAAGAAGTTTAAAAAATAACGTCACATATTTACTATGTAAAATGAAAATTTTGACTCCTCCCTCACCTTCCTCCCTGCTTGGGGGCGCACGACTTTCGCCTATATTTTCTTCAGATGAAAATTGTGAGTCCCCAAGCAGAGCGGGGAAATGGGGTGGGAATCGCTTCAGGTGAAAGTCGAATGCGCTCAAACTGGGGGGAAGGTGGGGTGGGAGTCACTTTGCATGAAAAGTTGTAAAATATACTTTAAAGCAGAATATTTGTATTTTATATGGTAGAAAAGAGATATTATATACGTTATTTCTTAAATTTCTTTTGTTTATAACTTTTTAACAAGTGACGTCCGACGGTTAAAACTTTCTCAAGATCATTCAGGGTCATGACCTTGACAACATATGTCAAGGTCAAGGTTATTGAAGAGGCTCCCCTAAACTATATATTTATCCAAAATATTAAGTATATCTATTTAAAAAGTCCTATAGAACAGTTCTCCGAACGACATTTTGATGGCGTGTGCTTCTGATGTAGACATTCTTTGGACATTCTTTAAGACAATATAGAATTTTTTATAATTATAAAATACTAAAGTATGGATGACATTCATTCTAATTCAATCTACTTATAAAAAGATATTACCACATAGACAATATAATTTCGAAATATGTTACAAGGAATACATATAAGTCCCAATTTCATGTATAACTCGCTTTTAAATTTATATTTGGTAATAAAATCGCTAATCCGCAAATGAGTTGTGCACTATTTCTAAAAAATTTTTATTAAGACAAAATATAATTTTCAGATTTCTATTTTCATGAGAATCAGGTATAATTTAATCAAAGACCAGTAATATCATGTCGAATAATAACTGCTAATACTAATGTATTAAATTTCAAATTCTATTACTGCAATAAAAAACTTTAAGGGTCGACAGGAATAACGAGCCAAGTCCGATTTGATTTTGGAGACCTCATGTAGTAGAACCCTGAAGCTCTGGATTCAAGGCTGCCAACTTCAGAAAGTATAATCTCCATCTTCTTATGCGGTTGTGTATTCATATACGTACGAACACTAATGTGACTCCTGGCGAGAGCGAACGAGACAGCGAAAGAGAGCGAAAGCCCGATGTTCTCGCTCTGGTCGCTGTACAAGCGATCGAAGACCAAAAATGCTTTCTCAGCAATCTCGGTGTATATCAGTATAATGACATTCGAGATAACATATAAGTTTTAATAAATTTTAGTAATTATATACCTTTCTCATTATTGTATAATAGCAAAATTGATTTCAAAACGCGATAGTTTACAAGATATTAATTATTTATAATTTGCCATGCGTGGTATATACCACGTTCATAAACGCAATGTGTAAGAACTCTGCGTGGTCGTGCGCGTAAGGTGCAAGATCAGTAAACTGGAGATCCCACGGTTAAATCCTACGTTCTTTTTTTTCTTTTTTTTTTTCATATATATTTTCTAAAATAAAATTAATAATAAACATATTAGAGCAAACATATTTTTATATAATTATTAAATTTACGTGCACTTTAAAAGTTTTAAACCAGCAACCAAAATATAGTCAAACAAAAACAAAATATAGTCAAACATTAGAATATAAATAAAATTACTAAACTCATATCAGAGGTTGGACACAATATAAATAAATATTATAAACAAATTAAATCTTCATTGTGTGAGTGAATAGTAAAAAATTCAAACTATTTCTTTGTTCAAATGCAAAAAAAAAATGAAATCATGAGTTAAAGTTTTTATAATTACGTTATATAAAATCAAATGATTAATGTATCTTAGCCAAAATTGAATGTTCTGAAGTACATCTATGTATACATATAAAAATAAATTAATTATAAGAAAATTCAATTTAATAACAGATTTTATGAAAAGATTATATTCAAATAGACCAAACAGTAAAAATGCTTTGTGTCAGAGTAATTTCAAATTTAAAGCTTTTGATGTTTTATAGTAAAATGATGTTTTATAGTATTATAGTAAAATAAGTAGAGAGAGAGAGAGAGAGAGAGAGAGAGAGAGAGAGAGAGAGAGAGAGAGAGAGAGAGAAAGAGAGAGAGAATATGAATTTTACAATGAAAATAAATTCATCAGATGGAATGTTCATAGAATATTATTATAAAATATTTTATAAATATTCTGTACTGGCTGAACTAGTTAAATAAACTCTTAAAATAAATATTAATATTAAAATAATTAAAACATATAAAAAATAAGAGCATAAAAAACCACAGCACAAGTTATAGTTTGTGATATTTAATTATTATTATATTAATTAAAACATTAAACGTTTCGGCCACAATCTGGCCATCTTCAGTAATTCAATAATATTCTTAAAAACGCAGAGTTACATCTAGTTGACATTAAATTCAACAGTCGGGAGTTGTAATTAAATAAACATGTTCTTTTCTATGTGAAGATGCTTCATACAATAATGTTACAACGCCAGTTGTCATATCAAGAAAAGTGTAGAACAAGAATTTCCAGATTCTGTTTTACAGCAAAAAACCTAAACGATGAATCTCAAGTACTTCTTTTGCACAATTAGAATTTTGTCGTGACATTATGTGTTATTATTTTCTAATGTCATCAATCGTAGATGAATATGAGGAGGATCGGATCACACGGAATTTGGAGAAGTCAGTCTTTCGAGAGAACACGAAGAGGTAGTAACTCTGTCGATTGAACGCGAGTCCGTACGTTTAAGGTACTAAAGTCATTTCCAGTCAATCCGATTTTAATGTCCACAAGTATTATCCTCGTGACTCAGGGTTTTCCTCTAGGCATCGTCGCAAAGTTATCGTGAACCAGGGCTTTAGCCCCCAGGCGTATGCGCGAAAGTGTCCGACTAGGCAATTCAGGGTGACAGCCCCTAGGCGCATTCGAAATAATATTAACAATAACTAAGTGATAACTAACTGAGAAACTGTAAGATAAACAGAACAGTGTACATAGACAATAAATAGTTTTTTTTCAAATCGAAATTACAGTGTCATATTAAGATTGCACTGACGCAAACATTGGTCCTTCGAGCCGGATAGTAGCTAACATCGGTGACACGGTTTACTAGCAAGCGAGATTCGATTGCGGTGCCTATACGTAAAGAGTCCTGTCGCTAACATAAGTCATTCATTTTTATGTCAAATCACACGTGATAATGGCCGAGAGAAGTTATTCGTTCAGAAACGAACATCCTTGAAAAGTCAAATTACCTTCCTTACAAACCTCAAGGGCAAAGTAGATAACGCGACGCAATAAATAATGCGAATCGCATTTGTACCATGCGTTCAAGGAATTTAACGAGCTCGCGGTGACGGATCTGAATGATTCGCATCAAGAAGAGTTCTTAAGTATTCAAGAACGGTTTTATGCTATCGCAAGTAAAGTCGAAAATCTTATAAACGTCTCGAACACTTCGAACAATGGCATCAGTGACGAAACTTGGGTCGATGATTCAGAAAATAGAGTGATTGCAAGGAAACGGCGAATCAAGCCTGAGGCGACGCTTCCCACTTTTGATGGAAAATTCGAGAACTGGTTATCGTTTAAAATTTCATTCCTTAATATAGGCTCACAATTAGATTTATCCGATGTCGATAAGTTTCATTACTTGAAATCAGCATTGAAAGATGAAGCAGCTAATAAAATAAGAATTTTTGAAATCGACGGAATAAATTACATTAAAGCGTGGGAATTATTAGAAAGATTATATGAAGTAAAACGGATTTTGATTTCGCACCTTTCGTTAATATTAAATGATATACTACGATATCTACGGTACTAGAAAGAGAGAATACGACGTGCTTAACTCGTTTGGTTGACGATATGCAGCAACATGTCGCGTTAAATATTTTGGGAGTTTCCGTTGGGTCGGAGATGTTGATCCATTTGTTGGAAAATAAATTGCCGAAAGAGACGTTAAGAAGGTAGGAGGCAACACTTGAGAGAGACAAATTTCCGAAGATCGAGGAAATGTATGAGTTTGTATATAGAACCGCCGTTTATGCATCAAGACGCGACAAGGTGAAGGCAACAGATATGGAAAGGGCCAAGGGCGAATCTCCCGCAAAAAAAGGCGAAATCACTCCACGAATCATACATTCATGATAAATACGAAATCGTAATATGTAAGTTTAAACGCTATCCACTTTACTTATGCGACCGTTTAAACAACTATCCGTACAGAAACGTATCGAAGCGGTAAAAAACGCGAAGTTGTGCTATAATTGTCTACGTTCTCATCGCGACAGTCCATGCAAATTTTTTAACTGTAAGATTTATCAAAAACAGCATAACACATTATTGCGCACAAATAATTATACGACGGTGAATAAATCGACTGCAGCAAAATCAAACAACACTACTAATAAGGCCGAATGACTAATATTATACATTCGTACGGCAATAAGGAGACGAGTTTCGCGACTCTTTCATACGTGTTTACATCGCAGCTATTGACGAGCGATGGTGTATGTTACTGACCGTAAGAACAAACTCATAAAATGTTGAGCTCTGTTAGATATTTGCGCCACTGCAAATTTTATCTCCGAATCTATTGTAAGATATTTAGACATGCCGGTTCCCACGCATTCGTTCTCGATAGGAGCTATAAATAGTATAAGCACCGAATCAAGGGGCATTGTAGTCACAGTACGATCAATACGCAATAATTTTTGCAAAAATCTATCTTGCTTGACAATACCAACCATAACCGATTTAGCTATCCGAAATCTTTCCAATTTGATAAAAATATCTGCAAATATAAGGCTGGCGAATCCGGAATTCCATTTGTTCTATCGACTTAATAATCGGTTCCGCTGCTGCATTAACTTTATTCTCAATTGGTTAAATTAATTTATCATGCGAAAGAAGAGAATTATACCTTCAAAAAACGCGTCTCACGCGTCAACGTTGGTTGCCGGCGAAACGCCATCGCAATTCTAAAACGGAGGAGAAACGTGCAGTTTGACGAGAATCAAATAGCGAAGTTCTGGACGATCGAAGAAGTTAACGTAATAAATAAATCACAATCTCTGGAACAGACCGAATATGAAGATCATTTTATAAAGACTGTTTCTTGCGACAGTGAAGGACGATATATAGTTCGATTGCCATTTCGTAAATCCGACAAACCGACTCGGCGAATCGCGAAGCATGACATTTAAACGCTTGATGCTCATTAGAACGTAAATTCGACGCAAATCCAAATTTAAAATATGAATATACGAATATTGGACGGATACTTAAAGGAGAACTATATATAGTTAAAGATCCGAAGAATGACGATTATTATATGCCTCATCACGCGGTCATTAAGGAAACAAGTTCGACTAAGGTTCGTGTAGTATTCGACGCCTCACGGCCTTCAGCTAAGACGAGTAGCAGCGTATCATTAAACGATATGCTTTTAGTCGGGCCCACAATTCAGAACAAGTTGTTTGGACATTTAGTTCGATTTCACGTATACAAATAGGTCATCACCGCTGATATCGAAAAAATATATCTTCAGATATTATTATCGACATGAGGATGTTGATATCAGCGGATTCGCAGAAATAATCGGATTGAAACGTTGCAGCTTGACATACTCGCGTTTGGTATTTCTTCATCACCTTTTCTCCATGTTATTCAGAGACTCGCTGACGACGAACGTCACGCCTACTCTAGGGCGATCGAAATCATTAAAGAGCATTTATATGTGGATGACTTGCTGACTGGAGCAAACACTAGTGATGAAATCCGTGAAATGAAGTCCGTAGAAACGAAATAATCGCTTTATTATCTCGGGGAGGCTTTACTATAAGGCAGTGAGCTTCTAATGACTAGCGAATCATTAAAGATTTAGCAACTAGCGTGCTCCACGCAAAATTTGAGACAGATCGTTCGTTGAAGACCTTAGGCATTTCGTGGAATACACCGGATGATACAATACGCTATTCGACATGTTGAGATTACCGAAGGGTTAACGAAACGAATCATACTGTCTGAGATCGCAAAAGTAGTAGTAAAGCAAGGCGAATTCTAATGGGGCTAGAGGGGAGCGTGGGGCGCGGGAGATACTCGTAGGTGCGGGAGATACTCGTAACGCCGCTCTCTCTCCAAAAATGCATCGGTAACAAAGGCTTGCATACGCTTACCGCATATACCATCTCTCTTTTTTTATATTTCGTCATCTTTCTCGCCGCCGCGTTGTCTCTCTTTATATCTTCTTGCACGCGAAAATATTTTATCATACATTTTTATTTAATAATTTAAAAAGAGAACGCTTAATACGGTCGTGACAGTACCGTCTAGTGCGAAGATGCCGTCGTGCGTAATTTAGCAGTACGGAAATAAGAAGGAAAGAAGGAAATAAACAGATGCGAAATCCGAGTAATATAATTTACATATATTTTTTTCACACCACATAAAAATTTTATTATAACAAATAAAAAAATTTTAATTAAAAAAAAATTTTTTTTTAATGAAAATAAAAAATTAAAAAAATGTTAATTTAAAGAAAAATAAAAATAAAAATGAAAAATTTTTTAAACATATGGTGTTGAGACGTCATCGTTTCTGTAAAACAAAAAGTGTTACATTAGCATGCAACATATAAGAAGAGAAATTCACATATAATATAAATTTATAATACTTACAATTCCAATCTTTCGGTTCCGGATCGGGCTTGTACGGTCGGAGGCTGAACAGTTGAGCTAGGAAGAAGTCATCTTCCTCCCATATGTTAACTTGTTCCTCCCGGTCCCGCTGTCTGTCAGCTCGTACCATTTGCCATGCGACGATATTGATAAATCCTTTTATTTGAATATAATAACGAGGTACACTCTGAAAAATGGACAAAGTGAATTTAAAAGAAGTATTATAAAAAGTGAATTAGAAAATAAATCTATTTATTATACTTACTGAGAGGATAATTTGCACCCCTACCTCGTTTCGCAACTGTAGCCGGATCTGCGGCTCGTTATCGATCATAAGGTACTGGAAAAAAGAAAAGTAAAAAGACGTTAGAAGCACTAAAATATTTGATACAAATAAAAAGAAAAAAACTTATTCCTTCAACGAGATACTCGTAACGGATCCTAATCAAATCCTGTAAATTACTTATCGTTGTTATGAAAAATATCCTGGAAAATTTGACGAAATTTTTTTTTTAAATCACAATATTATCACTTTCACTATCACCCAATCACTTAAACATGCAAAAGTATTTTACTATTTAGCATTAATGGTAAAATACTTTTGCACGTTGGGGAAAAAATCACTCATGTTGCAATATATTAAACTCTTCTGTTAGTCTTGCGCGCGGACAAGATTCAGCAAAGACTGACGCTGAGAAGCATTCTTTGTCATAACGAGGCTATCATTTGCGCTGCACATGAAACACTTAAGATCATGTTAGAGAAAAGATGGAAGAAAGGAATCAATAGAGTACAAGTATCCTTTTTTTTTCAACACAGTTTTTTCGACACAGTTTTTTTAATAAAGTTTTTCCTAGCGCGTCGAGACAAAGGAGTAACAGAAAATACATAATAATATATAATAATGCGAACAAAAATTTTTTATTCACACTTATTACACTGATTTTTTCTCATTTTTTATTATATTTTTTTTGTGGTCCACAGCGTGCGAATGCGATCGGTGGGTCAAACATCGCTAGCAGCGCTTTCTGGAAAAAGAGAACGAAAAATTTTTTTAATCACTATTCGCTTTTTTCAGAAGAGAACAAAGTGCATCAGTATTAGTCACTCTAAATAAGATACCTTATGGCTTATATTTTGATGACATTGATGACGTTGATGATAAGCAACACGATTTTGATGCTTTTTTACCAGGACATTCCCAATATCTCGCTTTTTGCCTCGATAGTGGACTTGGCGGACAAGGAACGGCCCTTTGCGCTCGGTCGATTTTCGACGTATATATTTTTTTACTCGATCTATATCTTATCGCTCGTAACTAATATCTACTATTGAACGAAAAAAGCAATATATACTGTTTATACTATCAGATCAGTGACATGTCTCCACGCGTTAATGTTTTTCGGCTGCTAAATAAAAAACATAACTCTTCTGCGGTAAATGACAGGATGTACAGGTATTCGCGAGTACTTCAAGTCGAACGCATCTTTTTTTTTGTCATCGATTTCTCTTTTATTACTTGAACTTGCGTTCTCTCGTCTAGAAAATATTTACTTAAATTTTACGATCGATAATCTAAAAAACTAAAAGCTACGCTTTGTGATTTCTCATTTATTTTACCAACTTCCTGTTGTTGACGAGAAAACACTCTTCAACTTGCTTTTACACGTTTGGAAATATGAGTCTTTATCTACAGAAGATTCATTTAGATTTTGTACTTACTGAACCGATCGTGTATAAATAGGATTTTCTCTATATGGTTTGTAATCTTTGTCGTAAATTTTATTGCCGCGATTCTAAGGATCTATGTTTTTGTTTATGTTTCCAATATCGTTGGAAAGATTTTCTAATGGCACGTTTTTTGAATATTATCACGCTCGCCGATCGATGACTTAAAGCTCAAGTTTTATGTTGATACTTTGTACTGTCTTTTTGCCGAAATTTTCACGAAACGGAGAAATCTTGGAGTTCACGTAATAAAATATGTAATATATTATATAATAGATCACAAGTGCTCGACAGCACAGTTGGTATCCTGGAAGACGAACGAATCGGTCACTTCGGTTATTGACAATAAGCATAAGTATGGCTAACCATCGTGCGAACATAACCAACGTAATCGAGTATATTCGAAACGTAGATCCGGAATAGTTCGCGAATAATAGAGACGAAGTGTTCGAAGTGCTCGAAGAAATGGATTTTGAAAAAATAATGGACCAAGATTCTGAAGAAATGTTATCAGACGATGGCTATGCTAGTGATTTGAGCGAGCACGATACGGATTACGCAGAGAAATTTGTGCCGTTTTCAAAAATCCGTGCACTGAACGGCCGTACTAAATGCACGATCCAGTGCTATACAACGGGTGGTGCTTTAACTGTATGTGCAGTATGCATCCATTTGGCTGACACCGATGTTGTGGGAATATATCTTGTAAGGAAGCACGATATCGGTTATATTGATGCGCTAAGCGGTCGGTCTTGCAGAGTGCCAATGTACATTTATATTTCCGTGCAACAAGTGCTCACACTGCACACACTGAAAAAAAAAAACTATTGCGAATAGTATTGTGAGCGAAACACAACCCTGGAAAAAAAGTGGGAAGACTGTAATGTAGATGATGTGCTATATGTTCTCGACATCTGCAAAAAAGAGACATAGGTGTGCGAATATATATCGCCGGTGCAATTCTTATGCGATCGAGAATAGATATACGTGGAAAACATGGAATAGTTATGAGAGAGCCCGTTTCTGACTAGTCTTTACTCGCGCGACAGAAAGTGTACCCACGGTTATGAGACAAATGTTACAAGGACGATGAGTATGAAAAGAGACATTGGTGAAATAGAAATGTCAATGTAAAAAAGAACGATTATTATTGAGCGAAGAAAATCGCAGATAAGAGCCAAGATTGGTGCATATGCACTAAGATTCCCGCGGGTAATGAAAAGAGCATCGAACTACTGATTATTAACAATATATGGATGGAGTTTTGTGATCGCGATCTTGCGCTAAAACTGTTTTTCGATCGATGCGACGATTAATGTTTTGAATGTGAACAGTGCACTTTCGCAAACAAACATAATGAAAAGGTATTAGAACGTTATGACATTCTAGATATGTCACGGTGCTGTAACGTGTGTGAACGAGTTACGTGCAAGTGCTCCGTGGAAGAGTGTAACGTGATCTAAAGATTGTAAAAAAAGACATGGAAAATCATAAGCGAGTGAAATGCGAATTGCTGGAGCAGTGCGGCCAGGTCGCTACTCTGGTGGAGTGTTTCGCGTGGCAACGATGCGACGAGTGCATCGAGCAGCTCGAAGAACTTTGTCGTGCCAAGCGTCCACATCTCACCGTTGGACGCAGACAATCCGTGGTGGCGAGGGTCGCGCGACTCGCGGGTGCAAAATTGCAATTGGAGCGACGTTTCGTACACGTTGGTGGCGAGTACACGAGTGGCGAGTACGCGAGTCGCGACGAAAGATCTCTCGTCTGAGAGATCGACATCGCGTTTGAAAGCCATATATTGACAGGTGCTGTGATAAACTCTAATCATATTGAGCCGCGGCGGTTTTTGGAAGACGCGAGAGAAATAGTGCTCGAGCGTGTGCGAGACACTATAGAAAGACACGGTAGTGTAAAAGTGAACACCGCGTTCAATGATGAGTTCGGTACGAAGGATAAACGTGCTAATAAGAACAATTACAAAAAACAGCGAGATATACTGATACACCGATTTGCGCGAGTGGTACGAGCGGCGTGTCATCGAGCCTATCCTAGCATCGCTCGAAGAATTCCAGGAACACGACAGCGGGTGGGCATTGTCACGTATATTGAATTTGACTTTCAATGTGAACAAATTAAATCCCATGCGCGCGAGATGTCACACCAAAGTGCCGTGGGAAATAGCGACGAAACGAGCGGTGATCAGTGTGCGTACGACGGACAATGCGTGCTTTGCGTGGTCGGTGGGCATCGCGCTGTGTCGGCTAAAAAGTATAACGAATCGTCGTATCCGCATTACGTATCCGCAACACGACAGTATTGAATCTCACAAACATTGAGTTTCTAATGTAAAAGACATTTCTAAATTCGAATGATTGAACGCGGCTCAATCAACGTATATGATCGAGAATAAACAGATTCTTCCTCTGCGACTCACAAATGAAAAGGAGAAACATGTCAACGTAATGTATGTGCAAGATCCACGCAATGACGGTGTTGGACATTTTGCGTGGATGAAAAATCTATCCCGTCTCGTGAGCTCACAGATTAGTGGGAAAAAGAATAAGAAATTTTTCTGCGATCGGTAAGTATACATGAAAAAATTATTATAATTTTCCGTCTTACTAATAAAATAATGATAATAATAATAATTTTTTTTTTCAGATACTTCAGTACGAAAAATTGGAGTCGCACGTAATGGACTGCGAGAAGATCAACAACTCCACTATCCGACTGCCGAACGTGGAACGACAAATGACTCGAATTTGAGAACCACTGCAATAAGCAGCGCGTCCCATTCATCATCTACGCTGACTTGGAGTGCGTTCTACGGAAGATGGAACTTGACAAGTAAGGACTTGCGTCGTACATGTATCAACGGCATGAGGTATTTAGTATAAGGTACTGCGATTTAATATAAGATGTTCTATATAAGATGATGACTATGATGTTCGTACAACGACGTTATCGTCATATCGATTCCGTCGCGATAAAGACTGTATAGCGTGATTCGCGCGACAACTCAACGATTTGGTGCATCGAGTGAAAAATATCGTATCCGCCAACGTGCCCATGGAAAGATTGTCGAAAGAACAATGGAGGCGTATCGTAGCGCGATGCGTTGTCATATTTGCGAGAAACCGTTCGCGCCGGACGATGCGCGGGTTCGCGATCATTGTCATCTCACCGGTAGATACTATGATCCAGCGCATGCAAATTGCAATCTTAATTATAAAAATTTTTATATTCCGATCGTTTTTCACAATTTATCGGGCTACGACGCACACTTTATAAATAAAGAAATTACTACCGCGTACGAAGGATGATGTGTTATCGATAACCAAAGAAAAATATATTTCGTTCACTAAACAATGTTCAAGATACCGCCGAGAGAGCAGACTTGCGAAAATGCATAAAATTACGGTTCATTGATTCTTTCAAATTTTTAATTGCAAGCCTCGATAAATTGGCATCGTTTCTAAGCAGAGACAAATTAAAAATCATACGTTCCAAATTTTCAACACTATGGATGAAGAATTTGAATTACTGACTCGTAAAGGTGTCTTTCCGTACGAATACGTTGCGTTGAAATACGACTGCGTCAAAAAATTACGGGACACGCGATTACTACCGCGAATCATTTTCAGTTCGTTAACGGATACAGTATCCGAGAACGATTACGCTCACGCCGCGAACGTCTGGAAGCAATTCTCCATTCAAACGCTCGGCGAGTACAGTGATCTGTACTTGAAACCCGATGTCTTGTTATTGGCCGATATTTTCGAAAATTTCCGCGAAAGTTAGTCGCGAATTACGGTCTCGATCCTACGCATTACTATACATTGCCTGATTTTACGTGGGACGTGATGTTAAATCAAACGCGTATAAAATTTGAGTTACTCATCGACATGATCATATTCATCGAGCGGTATACGCGGCCTTAGTCAATGTTCAAGCAGATATGCGCAGGTTAATAACAAGTACATGCGTTCGTACGACTCACCGAAACCGTTGTCGTACTTGATATATTACGATGTTAACAAATTATATGGGTGGGCGATGTGTCAATCATTGCCATACACCGAATTTCGATGGGTCGAAGACGCTGCGAACTTTGACGTGAGTACGGTTGCTTTGGATTCACCCATCGGTTACATTCTCGAAGTCGATCTCGAGTATCCACAACATCTACACGACCAACATCTACACTGATCTGTCGTTCTGTCCGACGCGCGATAAGCGCGAGGCTAAACTTCTAGCGACGCTGTACGATAAACAGCGTTACATCATCCACTACCGCAATCTACAGCAATGTACTCGGTCTTCTCGTAACAAAGATTCATCGAGTACTACAATTCGCGCAATCTCCATGGCTTCGCGATTATATTGAACTCAATACAAATTTCAGAACTCGCACTAAAAACGATTTTGAGAACAATTTATATAAATTAATGAACAACGCGGTATTGGGTAAAACTATGGAGAATGTGCGCAACCACATTGACGTAATATTACATATTAACAAAATGGGACGGACGGTACGGCGCGAAGGCAATGATGATCGTAAAACCGAATTTCCACAGCCGTACCATCTTTGCGGAAAATTTGATCGCCGTCGAACTGCGCAGACTCGAGATGAAGTTCAACAAGCCGATTTACGTGGGTATGTGTATACTCGACATATCGAAAGTCTGCTTGTACGAATTTCATCACGAGTATATGTTATCACTGTTTCGCGACAAATGTAAAATTATGTACACCGACACGGACAGTCTTGTATACCGCGTCGAGTGCGAAGACGTTTATGAGACTATGAAACGCGATATCGCTAGATTCGACACGAGCGATTATCCGATGGACAACGCGTACGGTACGCCTCTCGCGAACAAAAAAGTACCCGGTCTGATGAAGGACGAAAATAACGGTGTGATAATGATTAAATTCGTTAGTCTCAGAGCGAAGATGTACGTGGTGAGGATGAACGGCAAGAGAGAAACTAAAAAAGCGAAAGGCGTAAAGAGTAACGTCGTAGCGCGAACGATAACGTTCGACGATTACACGCGGTGTTTGAACGAAGAGATCGAAATGATTCGTCGCTAATCGTCGTGTATACGATCTAAACTGCACGAGTACACGATATCCGAATAAAAAATCGTTCTGAGTCCATATGACGACAAACGATACGTCGTACCGGACTCGACGGAGACGTTATCGTGGAGGCATTGGCGGATACCTTTGTAATATATACATATATATATATATATATATATATATATATATATGTATCAACATTTATATTACTATTATGCTTTTTACATTTTTTTTTATATTTTCATACAGTATATATGTATTACTATTATGCTTTATGTATTATCTTAATTTAATACACTTCGTGTATGTTTTTTCTACATTTTTAAATATTTTTATACAGTGTACATGTTACTATTATGTACTATTATTATAATTTACACGTAATGTATATTTTTTACATATATATAAATATTGCTATTATGTTTTATGTAGTATCATTTATTAAGTATTACTAATATTTTCATTTCATGTATCATACATTTATATACGTATTTTATATCTGTATATTGCAAAACGAAGGGGAATGGGAAGTAATAAAAAATATATGTTTATATGCTTATATTGATTTTTTATATATAGAAATAAAATATATGAATCAAAATTTTATCAAATAACATTGTTTTTGTGTATCCATGAATTGTGCGATCTATCGAATCCCAGCCATTTGATGTTGTTACGTCTAATGTTGTTGAGATTTTCTCCGTTTTTGAGTCAATGTATTTAAGCACTTTACTCGGGGATCGGAGATTAAGTTGTGCGGATAAGGATGCGGTTCACTGAGAAGATTCATATATGTATGTGTACTTGTATATAACCGATTAGAGATTTAGAGAGTCCGTCGATAAATTCGATTCAATATTTTCGTTTATTGAAATAAGTAAATGTTATAAGCAAAACAATAAAAAAGAAAAGTGAGGTTCTGATGAAGCGCGAGGATAGTTCTCACCTTGATTGTATAACTATAACTGTAGCTGTAACTGTAACTAAGTAACTAACTGACTGACTGTCTGAATAATCGACTGACTGACTGGCTGGGTGACTGATAAATTTACCGGAAAAAAGGAAGAGAGAGTTTCTGTCTTTGACAGCTCCTTTTATATTCTGAAAATGAGTGTGGGAGTGTTCTTTCAGAATCAATCGAAATTCTTCAAAATTTGGTAGAACCTATACTCGCGCTTTCCTTGAGATAAGGCAGCAAGGCTCCGCGTAAGCCCTACTCCCCACTCTACAAGTTTATTCTTAATAAGATATAGTTGAGTTTTAACAATTTGTAGTAATAAAAATTCGGTTTTCCTTAATATCCTTTATGCGAGGCGAATTCACTACATTCATATGTTTAAAATTAATTTAACTTTATTAGAAAAAGAAAAAGGGAAAAAAAAGATATTCGTTCTTGTATTCAGGAAGATTTCTATTTTACTGCTAATTACTTAATCGTTAAACGCTAATATAATATACATTATTATTAATGTTAATGTACGCTTTTATATTTATTTTATAGGAGGGCTTCTTTGAGAAAGATCGTGTGATATTCTTAGACATTCTTTAGAATAATCTGTAGATAATTTGTATGACGCATAAAAGTATATAACGTGATCTATCTGTTAGTTGTTTAAATAAAGAAACTAAATATACTCTCTTATAAAAGAGAAAAGGAATTTTCGGTTTCGAAATAAAGATAAAATAGGGAAATATTAACTTAGCGATAAGATAAAAAGTAAAGTATAAATCGTATATCTATGACGAATATCTATAAAGAATAAGAGAATTTTATCGGGATGTAACAATGTATACCTTGTTTCCCTTCCTGTACAGTACTTTCTCCACGAGATACAAGTCCGGATGAATAGCGCGATGCAATTCGTACTCATAGAACGCTCCAGCGACGGATTTTCCGTCGTGAAACTTTATCTAAATTCGGCGTTTTATCCGTACGACGATTTAAATCTGGATTTTGCCAAAACGAGATACGCCATTCTATTTGGATATGTACGCGCGTTTTCGTAGAGCACATTATGGAATCGATTGCTTCGAAACGCTACTCAATGCTCTCATTTATCGAGAAAGGACCTTTTGTGATCATTGATTGCTCGCGACAAAACGAATCCGTCAAGAGTGCCACTGTGGACATACGCATAGAATTTGACTGCAAGGAGAATTTGCCCGCAAATACAAGCCTATTGTCTCATCACACACGATCGTGTAGCTCAGTATAATCCATTGACCAACGTTATGCGCAAAATCACCTAAATGCATCTCTGACACGATATAAAATCTACGATACGTCGCAATCTTCTCGACAACATGCCCATGCCAGTGTTCGTGGATCTGCAACAATTCATCGTTAACAAGAAATTTATCGTGGAGGAAGTGGCGGTGTTGAAACAGAGGACCGTTCTCACGCATTACATTTTTACGAATCCCGTGCCATGGAAATTTTTAACCAGATCCGACAAGTCTTGCGCTTTCTGGTTGATTGCTTATCACCATGGATTGCAATAGGAGGACGGGATGGTCTCGTACAACGAGGCGAAACGCCTAATTACGATGGCTGTATTTGAAGATGATGCTGTCGTGTATGTCAAGGGACGCGAGAAACGAACGTAGAACTTGCTTCTGGACGATGAGTGAGAACGCATATACATCGAGACCTTGGATACAATTTACGAAGACATGGAATCTTTATCTAATCTAGATTAGATGTTGTTAATACTATACAATGCGGACAACATGTTAAGAATTGCGCGTTATAAAATGTATTGAAAATATGTAACTGGTGGTTGCAAAAGAATTTTTAAAATAAAATTACGTTAACGTATTTATTAATGTATTTCTTTTCCCTTCCTTTGTAGTGTATAAACGTTTGTATGAACGTACGTATGTATGAACGTATGTATGAACGTTTGTATAAAATGTATGTATAAATTCGTGACAAAGGAAATACGTAGAAAGACGTGATAAAATGTGTCGCGACATGTTCGAAATTCTTGGAAAGAGGAGAAGGACCTTCCTTCTCTCATCGATTTCAGAAGTATTACCATATATGTCCCAATTTACGGATGCAATCAGTCTTGTGATACCCGCTTGTACGAACGGCTGAAAAAATGTACTTCACTAAAGAGAGCAGTGCAATGTAAAGAAAGAATATAACATGTAAGTTTCAACGTTCTATTTCTGTACACAAAAGAAATGTTTTGTGTATAGAGAAACATTATGTATGTACACAGTACGGAGCATCGTGCGGTGCGTTTACTGAGCAGACGTTACGTCTGACGAATACGGGCTACAAATTTTTGGAAATTGGAATCAACGTTGGTCCACCGAGTGGAGGTTGCTCTTGGAAATCATTGCGGACACGAACTATCGCTGTCTCTCGAAACGTGGAAGAGTTTCTACGAGCAGCGAGGAAATATTTACAAGATATTTCGAAACGTATACAAGGATAATTTTATAAGCGTTCGACCGCTAACCGTCAGTGTTTGCTTGCTGAACGATGCTACGCTCGTACGTCTCAATTTTTCATCTATGACCGAAACGACGTTATGTTTGACTTTAACGGATGTATCGATATAACGTTCGAACGATTAGCTCGTCTCGTCGATACGGTAGATACAAGTATATACGCGATTCTCTAACATCGCATCTGAGAACATTATACGTGATAGCGACATTCTTCAATGGACATCATTGATTGGATTCGTCGATTGCGAACTATTAGCTTTAGTTTTTAATAAGTACGAAAACCAGTGTAATAAGATGTGAATAAAAAATTTTTGTTCGCATTGTTACATATATATTTTTTTTTTACTTTTCATTCTTTGTCTCAACGCGCCAGGAAAAACTGTATTGAAAAAACTGTGTCGTAAAAAAAAAAAGAAATTTGTATTCTATTGATTCTACCATCCTTTCTTCATTCATAGCACGTTACACGCTTCCTCGCGCTCTCTATCTTTCTCTAAATGCAAGCCTTTATTACCGATGCATTTTTGAAAAGAGAGCGGCGGGTGACGACAAAAATAAGGACCGGGGTTCTATGTTTACGTAACATCAATAGCGCCGGGACCTTTCTCCCTCCTTCCCCGTGTTACGAGTACCCCCCGCGCCCGCACTCCCTTCTAGCCCCGTGGGTTAGAACCCGTCTTGCTTTACTACTAAAAGTATTTGGGACTGTTGGGTCCGGTCATCTTATGCATTAAGAAATTGATGCAGGATATATGACGGCGTAACTTACATTGGGACGAATCCATGCCACAAGATATATATTCAGAATGGCTAGAGTTTAACAGGCAGCTAGAATTATTAAACAAATTTCATTCGATCGCAAGGTATTGATAGAAGACTACTACGACATCCAAATTCACGGGTTTGCGACGCCAATAATATCGGATATGGTGCATGTCTGTATTCGCTCGTGCGTTAAAAACGGAATCATAATCATGAGATTAGTATGCTCCAAATCACAAGTCGCACCGTTAAAGGTTGTTACAATACCGCGACTTGAATTGTGCGACGCGTTGTTATTAGCACGTCTGTATTGTGAAGCAAGCGATGCACTGCAGATAATGTCAAATAAGATAGTTTTTTGGTCCGATTCAATTATCGTTTTACATTGGTTGAAAACTGCACCTCATCTTCTCAAAACTTACGCGGCCAATCGAATATCGGAAATTCAAGAGCGTATTGGATTGAATGAATGACAGCATATAAGGTCAGAAGATGATCCAGTAGATGCCTTATCAAGGAGCCAACTACCTAAAACTCTTGCACAAAATAGCACATGGTTCACGGGACTATCGTGGTTGAGTATGAACGAAGATGAATGGCCTAACGAGATTATGCGAATGGTCGAGAGTTCTGAACTGAAAGGAAATACGTGCTTAATAGCAACACATAATGATCTTGTGAATGTTCGAAAAATATTCGTCGTATTCTAAATTACTTAGAGTTGTTGCGTACTGTCTTCGTTTTCGACTCAATAATAAGTATAAGGGCCGCTATGCGGAAAGGAAATCAATGAGACTAAAGTACGAATATTAAAGATCATTTAATCCGTACATTTCTCGAGCGAACTTAAGGGATTTAAAAACAAAGGACGGGCAAAGGCAAATTCATGAACTTAAGTCCATTCATAGATGAAAACGGATTAATTCGAGTTGGTGAACGTCTATAAAAATCGAAACGTTTTCTCAAAAACATCCAATCTTGCTTCCGAGTAGATATTATTTGATCAATACGCGAAGCATATGAAAAATATTTCCATGCAGGCGTTTAGACTACGCTTTTTATTCACACGACACAAATTTTGGCTAATTGACGGTCGCAATCAAGTAAGGAGAATTATACGCGCGTGCATACGTTGTTTCTGAACTAATGCCAACATCATTAAATATAAAATGAGAAATCTTCCAGCCGTCCGAGTGCACGTAGCAATACCATTTACGAATACCGAGATCGAGTTCTGTGGTGAATTCCGTTTCACATCAAACAAAGGAAATATCGCAATCGAGCACGAATAAAAGTATACGTGTGCAAATTCGTATGTATGGCCATAAAGGCAGTGCACATCGATTGTTAGCGACTTGACCTCGGAAAGTTTTTTGGCAGTAATGCGGCGCTTCATCGCGAAGCGAGGGATGCCGGAACACGTTTATTCCGACAATGGTACAAATTTCGTGGGGGCTAACAATCAGTTGAAAGAGATATACATATTACTTAATTCCAAAGAGCATAATGCTGTGATGAGCAAATCCGCTAGAGTTGTATCGTGTGGCACTTTATCCCACCAACAGTTCCACATTTTGGTGGACTATGGGAGGCCACAGTAAAACGTTTTAAACATCATTTCAAACACATAATCGGAGATAGCTTATTTACGTTTGAAGAACTGAACATCTTCACAATTGAAGTCGAGGGAATCCTTAATTCGAGACCCATTATCTCCCTATCCTCCGATCCCAATGACATGCTGGTATTGACTCCATCGCATTATTTGATTGGCAAACCATCAACCACCTTGCCGGAGGGCGACTTGTCGTCTGTTCCAGCTAACAGATTGTCTACATGGCAATATTACAAAGGAGCGACAAGACTTCTGGGCATGCTGGAGTCTCGAATACTTAAACGAACTCCAAATGAAAATTAATGGAACAAGGATGGTCCGGAAATCACTGCCGGAAGCATCATTCTAATAAAGGACAAAAATCTGCCCTGTTCACAATGGGTGTTAGGACGAGTCACAAAATTGCATCCAGGCGACGACGGTGTAATACGAGCGGTCACTCTCAAGACGGCCACTAGAAAAGTGAAAAGAGCTTCAAATTGTTTGTGCTTATTACCAGTTGAGCAATAATTTATGTATATCGTAGAAAAGTACTATGCTATTGTAATGCGTTAAACTATATAGTCAAAAGCGTAGCGACAAAAGACTCATTTACAAAGCCAAGCGTATAAATTATAAGATTTAGATCTGCGTATGTTGCTCGGTACCCTCCCAACGGGGGGAGTATGTTGAGTAATACGAAATTATTGCCATGCACGACCATGCGATTCTTCCCGCCAAAGAGGTCGAACACTTCAAAGATTATTTAGAGTCTTAAATAATGGTCATATATCATCGGCTAGCGCGATGGACAAACGTGACACCACGCGACGAAGATTAAGTAGATCGCGGCGTCTGTGATCCTTTATCGCGTTTGTCGCGAGTTGCCGATCCGCCATCGCTTTTGATTGGTCGAAATCCACCAATCGTATTAGGGGTACAAATAAGTTCGTGCGGTTTTGAAAGAGATGGCGTAACTACTGTTTCATTCCACCGTTCCGTATTTCTAAGTATGCGTTGGATAGCTGTCATTAGTAGGTATTAAGTTCAGTATGTGTCATTTCTTCGAATTGTAAACAACAATATTTTTACTTCGTCAAATATGTCGAACTTTGTACCAAATAAAGTGTTTTTGCGGGGAGTTTTACTGCATTACTTCAATATGAAGAAAAGTGCTGCCGAAAGTCATCGTATTTTAGTAGAAGTTTATGGTGACCATGCTCTATCTGAGCGAACGTGTCAGAAGTTTGCACGGTTTAAGAGTGGTGACTTTGACTTGGAAGACCAAGAGCGTGCCGGATGTCCAAGAAAGTTTGAAGACGCAGAATTAGAGGCATTACTCGATGAAGATCCATGTCAAACGCAAGAAGAGCTTGCATTATCATTGGAAGTGACTCTGATTACATTGTAACCGGTTTTTCACAATAAAGCCCCAAATTTCGAGAAAAAACCGCACGAACTTATTTGTACCCCTAATAGATAAATACGAGGAGGATCATATGAAATTTGGAGAAGTCAGTCTTTCGAGAGAACACGAAGAGGTAGTAACTCTGACAATTGAACACGAGTCCATACGTTTAAGATGCTGAAGTGATTTCCAGTCAGTCCGATCTTAGTGTCCGCAAGTATTATCCTCGTGACTCGGGGTTTTCCCTTAGGCATCGTTGCAAGGTATCATGAACTAGGGCTTTAGCCCCCAGGCGTATGCGCAAAAGTATCCGACTAGGCGACTCAGAGTGACAGCCCTTAGGCGTATTCGAAATAATATTAACAATAACTAAGTGATAAGTAACTGAGAAATTGTAAGATAAACAAAATATTGTACATAGACAATAAACAATTTTTTTTCAAATCGAAACTACAGTGTGATATTAAGGTTATTGCACTGCAAACAAAGAGTTTTAAGTTTTGCTTAAAATAACGTTGGTGCAATCGGATCTTAGTGCATTAATGCAAAAAATATTTTTAATTAAAACCTGTTTTAATAATTAAACAATAATTTCTCTTCATACATTATATAATCAAATGTTGATTAATTAATTCAATATGTAATTTAGTTTATACTGTGTTTAGTTTATGTGTTTAGTTTATTACTTTTATTGTGTTTAGTTTATGTGTTTAGTTTATTACTTTCATTGTAAAATATTAGCTTTTTATCTCGTACACGTGCTTTTATTTATGTGTTGAGATAAAAAGCCATTCTCTTGATACTGAAATTATTTTCACAGACAGAACAAGTTTTAAACAGAAATTGAAATTGACGAATGCGTTCAGGAAGACATTATCGCTATTTCTGTTATTCCATCTTCTGTTTATTAGATGTAAAACAAGAATAACATGCCGGGAAAGAGATAAAATAAAGTAGTTGATTTCATCATCTAACTTCATATAACGTAATTATAAATACTTTAACTCATGATTCCAATTTTTCTCGCTTTTCAACAAAGTATAAGTCCGATATATCTGATTTGAACTTTTTACTACTCACTGATACATAATGAAGATTTAATAAATTAATTTATTTATATTGTGTCCAACTTCTGATATGATTTTAATAATTTTATCTATATTCTTTCTAACGTTTGACTATATTTTGGTTGTTGACTATATTTGATTGATTTAAAACTTTTAAAAGTAAGTACGAATAAATTCAATAATTATATGAAAATATGCTCACCCTAATATGTTTATTAATAACTTTATTTCAGAAAAAATATGTGAAAAAAGAGAAAAAACGTAGGATTAGAACATGGGATCTTCAGCATACTGATCTCGCATCTTACGCACAGAATCACATGAAATTCTCTTCCAGAGTCTGTTTATAAACGCAGTATATAACTCCTATAAAAAATCGTAAATAATTAATATCTCATAAACTATTGCGTTTTGAAATCATTTTTGCTATTATACATTAATGGGAAAAGTATATAATTACTAAAATTTATTAAAACTTATACTCTTTATTTCGAATGCCCTTATACTGATATACACCGAGCGGCCGAGATTGAAAAAATCATTGAAAAAACATTTCAGTCTTCGATCATTTCTACCAAGCATGACAGATCGAAAGAGAGTTTTTTTTTTCAACAGATTGTCTCATGCTGTATAATTCGTTCTCGGCCATTCTCGGCACGCCGATGACGAGAATTGTCAATGTCATCAAGAAAAACAAGGAAACCTATTACCTTTCTTTGTTCAATTCAATGTTCAAGAATTTCCTTATGATTAGCAATCAGCTGTAGTAGAACGTGCAGTTCTAGTGATCTAGATTATACTCATTTTTTTTCTCGAAGAAATAATATTTCCTTATGAAACCTGTTAAAATTTCTTTGTTATATTGCTGGGAAGGCTCGTACAGAGTCAGATTTTGCAAATTGATTCTTGAAAATTTTTATTAATTAGATCATATACATCTCAACTGCACTATAGTACACATCGAGTGAAATATCAGAACAAATTTTTATTTTTCTCTTTATTATTTTTACAAATTTTTATTTTTATTTTTCTATTTACAAAAAAACAGCTTTGTACGAATCTTCAGGAGCTTTTCTGATTATGAATATCCCAATTAAAACGCGATCCATCCAATATTTTTAACCGTAATTTCGGTATAAAAAAATTCATCTTTGACTAGAAATCTCCACGAGTTTCTCCTGTCGACTCTTAAAAGTTAAAAATTTAGTATTAAAATGTATTAAAAATTTTTTTTTATCTTATAGAAAAATATGTGTATCTGTTAAATAATAATATGAAATTTAATAATAATATGAAATTTATCAATACTAAAATAATAATTTGAATATACACGTACGTAAAATTTCTTTAATTTGCGAAAAATAGTTTATAATTATAATAAAATATTTATTGAATTATTTGCATGAATTGAATTATGAATAAGACAGGCGCATCAAGTATGCTGTTGCTGCTAGAGATCTTGTTCATTTTTTATTTTTATGTCCACAATTTTCTACTTGTTATCGATATAAAAATCCCTTTTCAGTTTCTGCGCCTCTCATAACACTATCTATTGCATTTCATTCTTTGATTTTAATTTGTTGTTATACTTAATATACTTCAAATGTCATTTGTACTTTATATAGTATATTATAATTATGAGAAATTATTCTATACAACATTGCCTTAAAAGATGTTCAAAGGACGTCTACATCATGGATGCCTTCAAGATGCCGCTCGGAGAATTGTGTTCTATGGGACTTTTTAAATAGATATACTTAAAATATTATTTTGATTTCACTTCTTTTTTTATGGCATTAATGTCTTTTTGGTAGATTTCGTATACATGGATATATTATAGATATTCATAGAATGTTCATATATGTCTATTACACGAATATACTTTTGTTCGTTAATGGACATACATATTATATTTTATGTACATCCTGAATCAATAATGGATATTCATTGAATATCTTGTGCTATCTGGGTATATTCAACATGATTTAACAATATTAAGTTAAAATTATCCAATGTATCTTGAGCATATACAGTTTGTTTTTATAATTACAATTCCATAAGTTTATATATGGTTAATACATCTTTATATATGGTTAATACATCTTCAGGGAAAAAAAACAGCCGTTTTAATCAGCCAGCTACTGTCAATGAGTTGCGACAAAGAAAGCAGGAAACAATTAGAGATATTTTCACTTCAGCTCCTACACCGTCCGTTAGAATTCTCAGCGTGTGGACTTTTCACTCTGGATCGAACTCTTATAACATCAGTAAGAAATAATATATCATTCTTCTGCATATTCCCGGGTGGAAATGTGTTTGGACGATTTGTATATTAGATTCCGTAAGGAATATTGTAGCATGCAATATCAGAAATCTAGCCGGGCACTATCTAGTATTTAGGCACTAGATAGAATTGTGCCAAGATGAAAATTACCTATCTATCGCTAGCCAGGATAATAATAGTAATATTTTAATGTAACTATTAGGTGGTTAATTTAATTCCTGTCGTTCCTTCTCCAAAATTGATTTGTTTTGGAGGGAAGATAAATAAATATCTTAATCAAAGTAATTTCCTTTAAAATTATATTATATAATAAGAACGAAAAAGGCTAGGAGCCTAACGAATATTTTAAAATTTTAAAATTTTAATGACATGTAATAATAGTACATACAAAAACAAAAACAAAAAGATATATGTTTTGGTTCCGATCGGGTCATTATCAACATTAATTGAAACTTTATAATTTAATGCAATAATAGTCAGTTATTTAAAAATAGGCATTAGTTATAAATTTTAACAAAATTGCAGATGTTAAATGTCCTTCGTAGATTCAGAAAGGCACAGTAAGGTAACGCAGTAACAGGCCACCTTAATAAAAATTCATTATAATAGTAGATATTCGTTATCGTGACAAGTATCAGACATTATATTTATAAAATTCTGTTGGAAAATGTAGTCGTATAAATATGTATAAATTGATGTTATATATATAATATATAAATAATTGTCATTTTTTTTAAATAACGTGATTGTGAAAATGAAAACAATAAATAATTTATATAAGTACTTTGATTAATTTGAGTCAAGCAAATTAATTTAGTAATCAATCTATAATGATGAATCAGTTAGAAGAAATATTTCTTTATATAAAAAAGATATAAGTATTGAGAAATATATATAAGCAAATATGCGACGGAGTTTAATTAAATTTTTGTAAGAATTACATCAATTGTCGTTTGGAGAATGAGATTGATAAAGAAAGAAGGAAACCAGTATTTTCTTTAGGTTCAACAAGAGTATTATGTGTAGTCATATTGTTATTTAACAGATATTTTAATTTAAATTTACTAAACGTGACTCAAATATACAATATATAAATAAAAGAATAAAAAAGCCAAACGCCGAATTTCGTTAGCGAAAGTCATATATTTAAAAATTCATCAAGTTATTAGGTGTTGGAATTAATTCGTAGCGTTTTACAAGTGATGGGAAGTACTTTCATTAATGTATTTTTTAATGCTCATGTGAAATAAATAACATTCTTTCATTAAAAAACGCTACGAATTAATTCCAACACCTAATAGCATAAATAAATATAAATGTTTCGGCCAAGATGTGGTCATCTTTAGTATGTAAAATAATTAAATAAATAAAATAACAAGATCGATACAATTTTTAACAAGATAAAAATAATTACAAAAATGAACGCATATCATACAATATTAGATTTTCTAACAAGAGTTGAGCCAATGTCGATCGATTAATTCGTCGAGTTAATCCTCGTGTATTTGGTCTAGTAACGATTGCTGTATATCACAAAATTTCCCTGTTCTATTAAGACGTATGAATAAAATTAAATTGAATAAATTTAATAATAGTGCTAACATACCTACGATAGGCAAAGTAGTGCGAGATGTAAGGACGAGGAGAGAGAACATTTTTGTTTAAAATAATTATAATATCTGTCTGTGTCATTAGTTGTAAATATATTTATACTTATGAAGAAGACAGAGAAAAAAAAGTGGTAGGAGAAGGATTGTATAAGGGAGATGATGGTATAAAATCGGTGAGTAATAAGCCGGCAATTGCTTTGTGTCGCTTTGCTTGTTAATACCGAACAATCATTTTTTTATGTGAATCATTTCATAAACCGATCTTTTAAAAAAGGTCGGTTTAGAATCAAGAATCACAATGTTATTCCGATCCATGATATGGTCCTTATCTAATTAATGCTGTGACACCATTGAATATTCTATGGGCTTTTTTATATTAGTTTTAGGTTCTTTTGAACGGGTCTTAAGTTTTTTTAAAATATTAATTTCAATTCAAACCACCCTATCGAGCACAAAAAAGAAGTAATCATTGGACAATTTGACTGAATAATCTTTTTATTTCATCTTAAAATTCAGGAAAAAAACATACATTCCATGATCCAAATATTCCTGAATAATGGATATCTTATTGACATGATTTTTGCAACAATTAACAATCATATAAAAACTCTCTCTCTGAGATCCTCAGAGAGAAAAAAATATAACAGCAACAAAAATAATTTTCTTGACGAAATAAAAAGATATTTTACAATTCCTTATTTTAGAGGCGTATCAGGAAAATTTAAAATTTAAAACCGTTTTTAACAAATTTGATTTTAAAATTGCTTACAAACCGAACAATTTTTTAAATAGATTTATTAAAACTGGTAAAGACGCACTGAACAAGGAAGAACATTAAAATTTAATATAAATAAATTGCCTTGATTGCAACGCCTCATATGTAGGTTGAACAAAAAGAAAACTTAAGACCCGTTAAAAGAACATAAAGCTGATATAAAAAAGTCTATAGAATCATGTTCAGTGGTGTCACGGCACCAACTAGATAATGACCATATCATGGATTGGGGTAACGTTATGATTCTCGATTCTGAGCCTTTCTTAAAAGATCGGTCTCTGAAATAATTTACATAAAAAAACGATCGTTCGGTATTAAAACAAAACGACACGGAGCGATTGCCGGCTAGTTACTTATCGATTTTGTGTCATCATCCCCCCTTATATAATTCTTCTCCTACCACCTTTTTTTTCTTTGTCTTCTTCATAAGTATAAATATATCTACAACTAATGATAGACTAATGATGACAGACATTATAATTATTTCAAACAAAAATGTTCTCTCTCCTCGTCATTACATCTCGCATTACTTTGCCTGATCATAGGTATGTTAGCACTATTATTAAATTTATTTAATTTAATCTTATTCATAATATTTTTTAATAGAACATGGAGTAATTATTTACTATAGAGGACTAGTCTCCAATGATCTTGACCTTTACATACGTTATCAAGATCATGACTCCGAGTGACCTTGAACAAATTTTAGCTATCGCTCGTTATTCCTTAAAAAGTTATTACAAAAAAAGTTTATCAATAAAACCTAACTTTTGTATACGACTGCGTTCCAATGAAATAAATTCCCTGCTTTAATAGCGCAAAATATTTTTTTATATAATTTCTTATATAACTTTGTGCTTTTAAAGCAGGGAATTTGTGTTTTTAAAAGTAGAGAATTTAAATTACATGAATTACCTCTCTACAAAAGTTAGTCTAGTTAACTTCTGTGTGTGATAATATATATTTATTTCTTTTTCTAGAAATGTCTGCTTTACACAAATTCTTTGCTTTAAAACAACATTTTTTTTATGAACTTTTTTTATTAACAACTTTTTAACGAGTGACGGCTAGAATTTGTTCAAGGTCACACGTTATGACTATAGCAACTCACATATCAAATATTGAACTTATAATAAAACAATTAAAAGATTTGGGTGAAACAATTACTGATAATTGTGTCATTACACAGGTACTATGTAATTTGCCAAACAAATATCGTGGCTTTATGATGGTATGGAATTTAATGGAAGCAAATCGCAAAACAATGACGACATTAACTGCTTCTACAGGAAGATGCAACGATGGCAATGCGCGATGATGCATGTGCAGCATATAGAGCACAGGGGCAGAGAAAAAAGAATAGCGGTCAGAGAACGCAGTAATTATGATAATAAAAATAAGAAATATGATTCATCCAATCAGAAACCAGACCGAACATGTTGGATTTGTGATGAGCATGATCATTTCAAGCGTGTCCAAAATACAAAAACAAGGGATCCAAAGAAGAATAATCAGATGCAAATGGAAACACACGAAAGCAGCCTTTATAAGCACAGTCGTAAAAGCCAGCAATATGAACATGGATTATTGAATCTGTGATAGCGATGCGTCAATGCAAATGACAAATAAGCGAGAATAAGGTTCAAATCAATGGAGCGACAAAGAATCATCATCGCAGACAAGACAAATATCTGGTCAACTGGTCAAGGCCGCATTGACATTCGAACCCATGTAAATGGTGGATGCTAAATTAAACATGTACTATATTGCCGGAGCTGGATAAAAATTTATTTTCACTGACAGCAATGACACGTCAAGGATATTCGGTGGATAAACCAGCGGATACTATCCATTTTACAAAGAACGGTAGAACTAACGTCTCAGCAATATTTGATGGCAATTTCTACATAATACAGTTTGTTGTAGCCAAAATCACGTCAGGATATAGCGCACAAACGGATGATTTGTATATTTGCTACCAACATTTTGGTCACTTTCACATGAATGCTGTAATAAACACCATCAAAAGTGGCGCCGTGGACGATATTAAGGTAAATGACACAAATATCATTAATCCTTTTTATGATATCTGTGAACAGAGTAAACAGGCGAAATGTCCATACTTCTCATCGGACAATAAAAGAGCATCACAACCGGGCGAATTGATCCACAGATGTATACGGGCCATTCCCCAAGCCGTCACCACGAGGCTCAAGATATTTCGTCATATTCAAAGATGACCACACAGGATTCCGAGTGATTTAGCCAATTCGACATAAAAGCGATATGTTCGAATCATGGAAGAAATTTATTCAACGATGCGAGATAGGTCATCGAGTCAAAGCGCTGCGCTCAGACTACGGCATCGAATTCATAAATGCAGCGATGAAGGAATTTAATGATTCAAAGGGGATCCGACATAAAAAATTATCACTATGGTTTGGATGAGGAAATGTGGATAGGAACTGTTATATGTGCGGCATATCTTTTACAACTAATAAGCATCAGAAGTTGAAAACATCTTTTGAAGCAGGGTATAACAAGAAACCAGAAATATAATAAATCATCGTATATTTCGATCAATCGCTTTTGTTCAAATGCCAAAAGTCAATCAATTCAAACTGGAACCGAAGTGTGTCAAAACTGTTATAGTAGAAGAATAAAAAATATATCGCCTATGAGATGTCGCTCGATGTGAGTAATAGCAAATAACATATACATATGTGATGGCATCATGTTGTAAGATATACATGAGCTATTATTAAAACGATTTCTGGGTTACATCGAACATCATTACGGAATGTCCGAATAACAGCGACGAAGATGATGAGGACCTCTATGACTCCGCCCACGAAGAAGATTTTGATGGACATCATTCAGACACCACAAAGAAGAGGAGATGGAGAATATAGTGAAACGAATATAGGGACAACTGCAATACCGGAACACAAAGAAATGACAGAGATAAATAATGTGTTACTTCGTTATCGATCAAAGAATAAACCGTAGGACAGGGCTTCTCGAATCAATAGCACTAGATGAGAGGGATCGCTCAACACCAGTTGAATACGGCCGCTAAGGACAAGTAATACTACCGAAGAAAATAAGAGATAAGTCGCAACAAGAAGAATCAGAACACGCGAATTGGACAACTCTCATTATATAACGCATATGCTAATGCACTAGTCAATTTTGAAGAAGCAATTGCCTCGGAGCATTCGGTCAAATGGTATCAAGCAATAGATGAAGAAATGAATGCACTTCTAGAAAACGGAATATGGGAATTGGTCGATTTTTTCAAGGGAACACAAATAATCGATAACAAATGGGTATATACAATAAAGACAGAATCGAATGGCGAGATCGAATACTATAAAGCCTGCTTCATAGCGCCCGGTTTTCGACAACAAAAAGGGATTGATTACCAAGAAGTATTCGCACCCTGATAAAATTTAGAAAATCTGCAAGTTTAGAAAATCCTTTTATGGATTCAAACAACCGGACGATGATGGAATTGCAAATTTGCGAAATACTACAATCATTTGGATTCAAGGTAATGCGAAGTTAACCCCTGCGTATTCATTGCTAAATATAGTCGCGGCGAAATCGTTTATATAATGATCTATGTAGACGACCGATAATGTCGTCGTCAAAAGAAATACTTGCAAGAATAATTGACAAACTTAATAAAGCCTTTAAATACAAAGAAGTGACCACTTTCGTCGGCATGTAAATCAAAAGAAATAGGGATCAACGTCTCATCATAAGGAAGATATATCCAACACATTTTAAATGAGTAACGCAAGAGCCTCTGCAACACCCACGACTGGTTTGCAACTAACATATGAAATGAACAAGGAAAGCTATGACAAGCCGAAGTCACCGGATCTCTAATGTTCGCAACAGTAGTTAATCGTCCCAATATTGCTTTCGCAGTCAGTCTAATGAGCTTTATATCTCAGTCTTCAATAAAAAACACTGAAAGGTAGTAAAACATATAATGCGTTATTTAAGCAGACCAAGAGACTTTGGATTAGTTCTCGATAATAAAAAAAGCCTCAATATAATCGGCTACACAGATGCCAATTATGCCGGCGACATAAAGATACGATATTCTACATTAGGATTCGTGTTTAAACTAAATGGAGCAGCAATAACATGGATGAGCCAACGTTAACCAATTGTAGCATTAAGCATCATGAAAGCAGAGTATATTGCTCTAGCATATGTACGAAGGAAGCGATCTGGCTCACAAAAATGTTGAACGAAGTTCAACGCAGGTGTACATCGACAATCAAGCAGCCTATGCAGGTGTACGTCGACAATCAAGCTCAGAAATTATCATCAAACCCTGAGTATCATTGTATTGTAAAATATCAATATCAGATTTCATTTTATCCGCAAGAAGATTCAGCAAGGAGACATAAAATACAATACGTTCCTTCAAAAGAGAATGTTGCTAATGACTAAAGCATTGGCAAAGGAATAGTACCATTATTTATGAAATAAACTTGACATAACAGATATTTTGCAGGTTCTTACGCGCAAGTGGGAGTGATGTTGGATGGCGCGCTTAGCGCAAGAGAGAGGGCAATACTTTCTTTCTTTCTGTACATGGCATTCATCTTATTATACATATACTCAATGATAAAAAGTTATAACTCGTCTATCCACAATAAAGTTTCTTATAATATCTTTTTCATTATCTGAAGTGCTGAGATATTGTTTTCTTCGTTTGTCCGTTTCCGATTCACCCTCCAAAAACATCAAGAATTTATTTAATTAATACATAATATACAGATGTTTTGATCCTACTGCGAATCCTTCTCAATATCGCAATCACATTAAATTAATATACAATTAAAAACGTTGATAATAAACATTTAAACTTGCAATTATAAAATCGAAAAGACATGTGGCCGTGTCTTGTGTGTAGTTATAAGAAATTATGTAGTCCAAGCGTATTTTCAAAATAATTACCAACCAAACTGTATTAAATTATAAAAACCGAATTGCATAGATATACAAAATAAATAATAAATTAATAATTAGACTTACATGATAAAACGTCAAGACAAGTCATTCAAAGAAAAAATAGGTTCTATTTTTCGCACTCATACGAGGGCAAATCAATAAGTTTTTAGAAAATCTGTCAGAGGGCACTTGTAGTATCGTGTCACATTACTATTTGACAAGTAGCATTTTCAGCTGATTACTATCAAATTTTGAGTGAAATTCATCGTGTGATTTCATTTCTGTAGATGATTAAAGCGAACAATCTTTGTATTTTTGTGCAAAATGGAAAAAATGGAGTTTCGTGCAGTGATCAAATATCTATACATGAAAGGTTTAACGCCGATAGAAATCAAAGCCGAGTTGAATAATGTTCATAGCACATCTGCACCAGCGTTTGCGACTGTATACAATTGGGTGAATGAATTTAAACGTGGTCGTCCACATGTAATGCACCTCATTCGGGACGTCCAATTAATGCTGCTACGCTGCTACGAGCTTGTTGAGGCCACAGGCATATCACATGACACAATGATTTCAATTTTGCACGAACAATTGGGTATGAAAAAACTATCGGCAAGATGGGTGCCGCGTTTGCTTACTGTGCGCGGACCATAAACGCGATCGTGTGACGATTTCAAAACAATGTTTGGAGATGTTTCAACGTAATCCAGATAAATTTCTGCGTCGATTCGTACTGTGGACAAAACATGGATCCATTGCTTCACACCCGAGACGAAGGAACAGTCAAAACAATGGACTTCACCGAGTGAACTAGCTCCGAAGAAGGCGAAGACCGTGAAGCCGAACGGAAAGGTGATGGCCACAGTTTTTTGGAATGCACGCGGTATAATTCATATCGATTACCTTCCGTCGAAGCAAACGATCAATGGCGATTATTACGCAGCCTTATTGGACCGTTTCAACAACATTTTAAAGAAAAAACATCCCTATTTGGCGAAGAAAAAAGTGCTCTTCCATCAAGACAATGCATGGGTTTACACGTGCTCGACACTGATGGCCAAATTCAACGAATTCCGCTACGAATTGCTTCTCCATCCAGCATATTTGTCAGATTTAACCCCCTGCGACTATTTTCTGTTTCCAAACCTGAAGAAATGATTCGGAGGAAAGAGAGCAGCTCATCGCCGAAACAGAGGCTTATTTTGAAGGATTGGACAAATCATATTATTCGAACGGCTTGAAAAAGTTGGAGAATCGTTGGATCAAATGTATCGAGCTGAAAGGAGACTATGTTGAGAAATAAAAATGAATCGACCAAAAATATGTGTTTTACTATTATATATTTACTATATGTTTTTTTAAAAACTTATTAACTTGACTATGATGGACGCAGTCAAAAACTAAACAATACTCAAACAATAATAATTATAACAATTAATTGAACTTAAATGAACAGACGTGTATAGAGTACATAATAACTGATAAATTTACATAATAGAACATCATGTGAGGTAACTAAGACAACGTGTCGATTATATTTTTCGTTCTCATGACCAGCGAAAATACAATCTATAAAACTATAGATAATGTCTATTTTATGGCAAAGAGGGTATTTCCCTACAGGAAATTCGGCGTATCGAGAAATTATGGCAATGGTTAACACGTTGCCCACCCGTATAAATTGTTAACGTTGTAGTACGTCGAGTACGACGACGGTTTCGATGAGTCGTACGAATGTATGTACTTGTTATTAGCCTGCGCGTATCTACACGGGACATTGACTGAAACCACCGCGTATACCGTGCTCGATGAATATGACCATATCAATGTCAGTGAACAATTCAAATCTTATGCGCGTATGTTTCAGCACTACTGAAATTCGGTAATGTGTAGTAATGCGCGGGATCGAGACTGCAATACGCGACACAACTATGCGGAAATTTCCGAAAATGTTGACCAATAACAAGACATCGGTTTTCAAGTGCAGGTCACTGTACTCGCCGAGCGTTCGAATGGAGAATTGCTTTCAGACGTTCGCTGCGTGAGCGTAATCGCTCTCGGATTCAGTATCGCCTGTCAGCGAGCTATAAAATAATTCGCGAGGTGACAAACATCGCTCATCCAATTTTTCGACGCAGTCAACGTACTCGTACGGAAAGACATCTTTTCGTATGAAAAGATCAAAATTTTCCGCGCTGAGCTTGAAAATTCGGAATGTACAATTTTTAATTTATCTTTATCGAGATACGATAAAGATACAATTTATCGGGGTTTGTACTTAGAAACTTGTACAAATCGATAAATCGTAATTTCACGCAATTTCGAGGTTCTTTTTCGATAGTATCTTGAACATGTTTCGTAAACGAAATGTATTTTTCTTTTGTTATAGGAAAGAGATCTATGTGTCCGTCATATGCTGCAATTTCTTTAATTATAAAATGCGCGTCGTAGCCCGACAAATTGTGAAATGCAATCCGAGTATAGAACGAATTTTTATAATTCAGATTACAATTTGCTGGACCGCGGTATCGCCCGGTGAGGTGGCAATGATCGCGGACCCGCGTATCGTCCGGCGCGAATGGTTTCTCGCAGATGTGACATCGCGTCGGGCGACGGTACGCCTCCCATTGCTGTTTAGACAATGCTTCCATGGACACGTTAGTGGATACAATATTTCCAACGGGAAAATGAGTATTGAAAATGAATAATCCACTTAAAAATATTCATAGCGGAAAAACGAGCAATTTTGAAAACGGGCAATTTTCTTAAAAATACTCATATGCATAGCGTTTATACTCGTTATCTTTCCTCGCGATACATCGCGAGTGCTTGTGAATGTAAGAAAAGGGCAGGAACGGGCTAAAAACCAGCTAAAAGTAACCCATATGAGGTCTAAAAATTATAGAAAATTTTTATAAGGATTGGATCCGATATCCCCAAATAGTGAGCGGCAGGAATTAAGTTAACAACCTAATAGTATTACGAAGTCCAAATATTGGCAGTAGCGTTCACAGTATGACATTTATGAAGAAAGTCAATGTACAAAACTCCTTTGAAATAAAAAAATACAGCAATAACCTTTCCAACTGAAACGGACGTCGATTACCTTCATTTTCAACTGCTTTTCGTCCTTCTAAAAATTGTTTGTGCCACGCGTACACTTGAGTCTTCTTAAGGGTGTTGTCCTTGAACTGTGCCTTCTCAAAATTTTGAACGGTTTTACGCTCTCTGTCGTAAGAAATTTGATAATAATCCGTTGTGTAACAGATGAGAGTACTTCTTGCACTGACATCGTGATACTGACTGACTAAAGGAACGATAATGTAGGATGAAGGTCCCTCTACGGGAGAAGGACCTTCATCAGGTATCCTTAACTGTAATGTTTAGAAGATACCTTTTTTCATTCATCTCACGGCGCGCAGAAAAATAATTCCGATTTATATTTGATTTACCTTCACTAAATAATCTATGAGTATAATAAAATGTAAAGTTAGCATAGGAAACGTATTACTCAAAAGGAAATATTTTTAGTTATAGGCATTACTTTAATAAAGGACTGGAATAATCATCAGTTATATCGATAAAAGAAAAACAAATGGCGATTAGATCAACTGTGGAAGGGATCCTAAAGACGATTACTATAAATAGCATTTACACGCAGATGATTTATGTATCATTGACAAATCACTACATCAATATTTCACTCACGCATGCTGCACACACAAATAAATTTTCGTATAACTATAACGTTTTAATAAGACGTCTAAAATTTAATTTTAAGAATTTCAAGAATTTCCAAAGTTGTTTTTTCATGCTATAATATTCTAATCTGTACAAAATTACACAATGCAGAGTTGCACAGCTCTTATACGAAACAAATGTTGACACGATGTGATAGCTCTAAAGCGCTATATTGGATTAAGAAATTTCAATTTCGAAATATTTTATCGTTCTCAGCATAGACTCCTCACAAACACGTATTGATGAATACGATTTAATCTTGAAAATGGATCTTCGAATCAACAAAAGAGGAAAAAAGTAATTGTTATACAAAAATTATATGATTGTTTAGTCGGTAATGCAGGTGACTTTAGGATTCCCTTAAATAATTACTCATATTGAATATTTTATATTATTAAATACATATTATTAAATATAATTCATTATTACTTTGTAATTCAATAAAGTGTAACTTTTAATCTTAGTTTGTTTTATTACTTTTTGTACGTATAATGTATGGAAAATGAAAACTAATATATAACTACATATATATATGGTGTCCCACACAATTCGCGATCAAAATTTTAATAACACTCCTGACTTAAAAATAAGACAAAAAAAATCCTAATATCTAATTATCGTGGCTGTAATAGGTTTTAAATTAATAACGGTTAAAGTTAACTGATCACAAAGCTGATATTTCGCGTGCTCAGGGACGATACATCACACAAGCGAATGTTCCTACACCTACGTTCAACTCATGTTTGGATTGAAGTAATAACGTATACAATTATGTTGAAATATTTCACTAATCATGTTTAAGCATAGGAAATAATTAAATATGCAACGCATATAACATAAAAATATTATAGGATATTAAAAATAATAAATATAACGAATTAATTTAAAAACTATTATAATCTTGACATGTTGGTATTAGGATTTTTGCCTTACCCAGAGACACGGTAGTGTCTCGCCGTGTAGCATTTTAGCGCAAGACAGTATCGGGTATCTTTACGCGGAACAATGAGTTTTCTGAGATCTCGATTATTACATCTCAATAATGGCCGTACCAATCAAATTCTATGTATGGTCAATCGGTAGTACTCAAACTGTATAATGAAAGTGCATTTTTTTCTATTTATCTTACGAGCGGAGATATTGCAACATGTTGAAAATTTTGTTCAAAATTTAAGAAACGTGAACATTGCCATTATCGTCGTCATCTGGCCCATGGATTTACGTCTCGAACTTCATCGACAGATGGCAATCTCAATCTTTTTACTTTACTTTTTAATAACTCTTTAATCGACTGCTAAAACTGACTGCTAAAATGGTCATTCAGGATCATGATAGTACACAAGATCATTCTATTTGTTTTAATAACTTTGTAACGTAGATTTCTGTTACAACCTTTCGAAGATTGTTCGGTGTGATGACCTTCATAATGTATGAGTGGGTCAAGGTCATCGGAGGTGAATTGTTCATTTTAATTTTAATATCTTCTTAATAAATAATGAATTGCTGAAACTGTCCGATGGTCTCAGGGACATAACCTTGACAATAAATGTTAAAGCATCATTGCAGTTGAATTCCTTATTTCATTTTTAATAAGGATGGGTGTAATGGATGACTGCTGAACTTTCCGAAAATTGCAAAAAATGTTGGGAAAAGCAGGGAAACAAGTATCGTATGCCACAGATCTATGTTTAGTAATAATTACAGATTGAAAAAAGGAATAAAATTAATTAAAAGTTAACGAAAAAAATAATTCTAACTGTAACTTATATTTGTACTCATAGTTAGGCTTTATGACTCCTTTAAATTGAATTTCATGCTCGTGCTTTACAAATTATTTTATTGATCAATACTTCCGCGTTATATCTAAAATACTGATAAACAGGCAACCCAAAGTTTAAATTTCTACAATTAAGAATTTTTCTATGATTTATATTGTATGAATCATCTGAATGAATAAATAATTGAAGAGAAATATTTTATAGAAATATATTTGTATAAAAAATGCAGGGATAGAAGTAAAGTAACGCCGTAAATTTTATCGTTACAATCGTTTATAGAAATGACTTGCTAACAATGTTGCAGTTTTCTTATGATTGCCATGATAACTGACTAATTTTGTGATAAGCTTATAAAAATCATTTTGAAAAATAACTCTTTACCATTACACGTTTACTTGTTGAAAAGGTTATTATAATTGTAATTATTAAAAATTGTTACCTCATTCAATCCATATATGAACCTTGAACACAAAATTCTGTTGTACAAAATTAAAAAAATGAAATCCAAATTGCATTACCTTACTCAACCCAAGAGTTATCACAAATAATTAAGGATGTAATAGTACAAAATAAAAAAAATTTTAATGAAATAAAAATACTTTTATACTGCAAAAAGTTTGGCGCTGCTCGACTAAGTTAGGAAAATCAGCAATTTAATCTAAAAGTTAGACTTATAAAACAAATTATATTGTTTCATATAAAGATTACAGGAGTATAGCTTTATATTACGCAAACAAATTTAAATACCAAAAATAAACTAAATCTCAATATGATATACATTTAATTTTAATCCGCACGATTATGACTCCTTCGTACATATACAAATCCCTATTTTTTTATGCATAATTGAAATCATGCAATATAATTTACCCTGTGGTTATCAAGGAATACACTACGCGAGCATGTGTGTGTGCGCGCGCGAGGGCGAGCGTATGTATGGAGTGATATTATTTTAACTCACAATGGTTTTCCTTATTTTTCCAATTTGTTAAATAAAAGTTTTTTATTTAATTAAAAATTTTTTATTTTGTAATGTACGTCCTTAATTCTTTGCGATAATTCTTGGGTTGAGTACAATAACGCAATTTGAATTGCATTTTTTAATTTTATACATCTGAATTTTGTTCAAGGTTCATATATGATTTGGATTGAGTGAGATAACAATTTTTTAAAATTATAATTTGGCCCATTATTCATATCAAATCTTTTATATACCTGATACGTTTAAATCAAGTAGAATTCGTATTTATGAGATTTTAACTTGATGACAAAGATGCAAAAATACGTATCACTTAAGTTTCATCATATATAAATTAATAAAAATATTATTACTTGGAACTTAGATTTATTCTTTAATTTAATAAAATTTTTTTGAAAAGCACACATTCACAACGCATTTTTATGTTTTTTTAAAAAGGCAAATTTATATTGATATTTCATGCATTTTGTAGTTTAACGTCTGTTCAATGTCTTCTTATAAATAGTATGTATATGAATTAATCAATTCAATTTTTAAGTCAGGAATATGTTACTAAAGTTTCGGTCACGAATTGTGAGATACCTTGTATATATATTTATAAGATAGGATCGTGTATTATGAGCACCTTAAGGAAACATTATGATATATCTAGCATAATGAAAAAAAAAACAATCTTATACATATCATTTGATAGATTTGTTGATGTTTTATGTATCTTATTCTATTAGTATTGAAATTGATTATTTTAATGCAAATGTTGAAATGGTGGCAGGTGCTCTTATTACCTGCACAGTACTTATATTACCTTTTGAGTAGGTTAATACAGGGTGGGCCATCTATTGGTACGTTTTTAAAAATGCGATCAAATGAGCATACATTGATATTTTTTATTAATTTTTTTTTTGTTGTGAAGCTAAAAGTATCCGCGTCAAGAATGAAAAACGATTTCGTTCATGTGGCTCCCTCTACTGGCCTTACAGTATGCCATTCGGTCACCCCAATTATTAATGACATTTTGGACTACCTCGGCGCCAATTTCACTCAAAACAGTCGTAATATAATGTCATCCACTAACATCCCTTTCTCACGAACTTTCCTCACCAATTTGCGTATAGCTCCTTCGGTGGGTGCTCTATCACGACCCATATTTCTTTTCAAAATTCGTACAGTTTCGGCGACACAGCACTGACTTTGAAAATAAGTTTTTAAAATTTCAAAACGCTCTTCAAGAGAAAACATGTTGTTTCGTGCCGCGGACGGTATGACTAATAAACTGTCAAAATTTCGGGTCTGTAGCTCGTTCGGTGTTGCCATACGACGAAATTCAAAAACGTACCAATAGATGGCCCACCCTGTATGAGCATCCATAAGGATAATATGAGAACAGAAAATTTCTTATAAGAAATTATGCAGAAATGTAAAATTGAAATATATATATATATATATAATTATATTATATATATATGATTATATTTTTTATATATATATATATATATATATACACACACACACGAGGGCAAATCAATAAATTCTTAGAAAATCTGGAGGACACTCGCAGTGTCATGTCATTACTTTTTGACAGTAGCATCTTTCAGCTGATTACTGTCAAATTTTGAACGGAATTCATCGCGTGGTTTCATTTCTGTAGACGATTAAAGTGAACAACCTTTGTATTTTTTGCAAAATGGAAAAAAACGAGTTTCGTGCAATGATCAAGCATCTACATATGCAAAATTTAATATTGAAAGAAATCAAAGCCGAGTTGAATAATGTTCATAGCACATCTGCACCAGCGTTTGCGACTGTATACAATTAGGTGAATATTAATAAAATTTAAACATGGTCGTACATCCACATGTGATGCAGCTAGTTCGGGACATCCAATTGAGGCTGCCAGAAATCATCGATAAAGTCCACGATATTGTTTTGACTGATTGACGAGTGAAAGTGCGCGAGCTTGTTGAGGCCACATGGCACAGTGATTTCAATTTTGTACGAACAATTGGGTATGAAAAAGCTATCGGCAAGATGGGTGCTGCGTTTGCTCACTGTGGATCATAAGCGCGACCATGTGACGATTTTAAAACAATATTTGGAAATGTTTCAACGTAATCCAGAATTTCTGCGATTCATTATTGTGGACGAAACATGGATCCATTACTTCACACTCGAGACGAAGGAACAGTCAAAACATTTCCCGTATAAGAAACATTTATTTCACGTTTATTTAACATTTAGTAAATATTCGTTTCACATCAATTCTTTGTTCGAAATGATGGTTTAAAGAAACATTTATTTAATATTTATTAAATTTTTTTAAAAGTTTATGTGACGTTTAATAAATATTTATTTTTTGTTATTTATTTATTTAAAATATAATTAAAAAAACATTTATTTAACATTTATCTGACGTTTACTATAAATATATAAAAAGTATTATTTTCTAAAATCCAAATTAATAAAAAACGAATCGGAATGATAAAATAATCATGGAACAGAAGTTAATACAATATAATTGCGTTAAGTGTACTATATATATATACAATAAGAATTGTATGCATCGATAGTTATAAGTGGCGACTAAGATTCGAGACTCATAACTCTCAGGTTCAAAACCGCCCTGTAAGTGAAAAAGATTAAAATATAATTAAAAATTAAAATTAATTCGAAGAACTGAAAAGGATACGGGCAGTAAGAGTCAAGCGCAGAAGATGTCGTGCAAATAATATACTTATAAAGTGTGAAATTTTTTTATTCACTAAAATGCGCTTACATGTTTTTGAAGAGCCAAAGAAAAAGGAAAAAGAAAAAAAAAGAAAAGAAATTAGGAAATATCGTAAAATAAAATATAGAGAACTAATTTATCAAACAACTTTAAGATTATAATTAATTATCCAACAATTATAAGAACGCTTACCATGCTCACAAAGCAAACATTACTATAAAAATAATTCAAGAACCGGCTCTTGATAATGTTGGCTAGTCAGTGTCAGACATAGAATGATAGGATTATTTTGAATCGTGCAGATAAGGGGAATGTGATGATAGCATTGGATAGATAGGTGTACATTTCCAAGGTAAATGAGATATTTCAGGATGTGTATACTTATGAGGTAGTTGAAAGGAATCCGACGAAGAGGAGGGTAATGGGCTTACGCGCTTTATTAGTTAGTTCGAAGGAAAAAAGTATATATAATTCCACATATAGAAGTTTGTTATGTAATGACGGAGTTCTTCCTACGCTTTTCCGAAGATATATAAGCAGGACTTTCGTATAATAGTTTCTTCGATAAATAGCCCTTTGTATTTGTTAGCAGTGTTTCTTCATAATATTATCATTAAAATGATTTCTAAGGATAGTCATCGAAAATATTTTTAAACTTGTTAAGGAGCTTGAGGGTAGACGTTTAAGTGATGAATTTCAGTTAGTCACTGGATATTGTGAGCTTCTTCACTAACATCCCCATTGATTATGCGATGGACTGTATTAAAGACCATTGGCGATTTATTTCTAGGGATTGTTATTTATCGAAGAAGAAATTCATTAAAGCGGTTCAGTTTGATTTAAATTCTACTTTCTTTGTTTTTATATAGTGTTATTTATAGGCAGAATTACGGGACTCCTATGGGTTCTCCGTTGTCTCCCGTCATCGCGGATCTAGTTATGCGAAAGCTGGAGATTAGAATTTTGTCTTTGATTCGGTTTCCGTTGCTCTTTTACTGTAGGTTTGTTGATGACATATTATTGGCGGCACCTGCGTCTTCGGTTAGTTCCATTCTTGATATTTTTAATTCTCAGCATCTTAAGCTTCAGTTCATTATGGAGGAAGGAGGTGATAGATTGAATTTTTTGGATGTTACAGTGATTAGGAATAATGAGTTGATAGAGTTCAATTGATATCACAAGCTTTTTCGGGTAGATATTTGAATTTTTGGTTACAGCACCCGGTTTCTCAAAAAATAGATACAATCGCGAGATTAGTTGATAGGGTAGTTTTGCTTTCGAATTCTAAATTTCCATAATTTGTATTTCGTTATTAAAATATTGTTAGAGAATGATTATTCATTGAATTTTATATTTGAGAATATTAACAATCGTTCAAAGAAAATTATTATGGCTAGTAATAGGAAGAATGTTGTTAATGATAATAGGGTTTAAGTGCAGCCTTCGTGGTTCACTGTTCCTTTTGTTCATGGTATTACTGAGAAGTTTAGTAGATTAGCGAGAATAGCGAGCGTATGAATTTTATAATACTAATAAATTGCAAGAATTTATTTAGGGTGCATAAGGACTCTTTACCGCGTGACAAGAAGTTGAATGTTGTTTATAAGATCTCGTGTAAGAGTTGCGATGCAAGTTATATGGGACAGACGTGTAGACAGCTGAGATTAAGAATCACGATGCATAATAACCATATCCGGAACACGTCTACTTGTACAAAAAGTGACTCACTGTATCTGATACTGATTGGCCAACATTATCAGGAGGTGAAGGATTCTTGAATTATGTTTATAGTATATTTGCGATATGGGCTTTGTGAGCATGGTAAACGTTCTTATATTTGCTAGATAATTAATTGTAATCTTAAAATTGTTTGATAAAATAGTTCTCTTCTATATTTTATTTTACGATATTTCCTAATTTTTTTTCTTTTTTCTTTTCTTTTCCTTTTTCTTTCACTCTTTTTGATTTTAATTCTGATATTAAAATTCTCGATATAGAAGAGCTCATCATGACAGAATAACTTTTATTCACAGATTTTATATATTTTAATTTATGTTGTCTCTGAAGAAGTCTTACAAGTGAACCGAAACATGTAAGCGCGTTTTAGTGAATAAAGAAATTTCACACTTTATAAGTATATTATTTGCGCGACGATCTTCTGCGCTTGATTCCTATTGCCCGTGTTCTTTCCAGTTTCTTTGGTTTATAAGGAGTCTTGGTTAGTTTGATTTGTTATACGGATTTAAAATTAATTAATAAAATTAATTGTCTAATGTTTAGACACTGTCAATAAAAAAAAAATAAATTAGAAATAATTCTACATTGTTATTTTTTCTAATTTTGTTCAAATAATTTTAACATTAAAAAACGTTTTTTTAATGTTAAAGAAATATTTTTTCAAACATTAAGTTAATGTTTAAACGTTAAAAAATGCTTCTTCAAACGTTACAAATAAATGTTTTTTTAATAAAAAAAGGGATGCTTAACCCCCTTTTAACTCCCAATAACATTATTTTTAACGGTTTTAAAAATATTTTTTAAATATTTTTAAAAACTTTTTCAGAAACATTATCTTTTGATTGGATATCCCATGTCTAACTCCCGTGTAAAAACTTCCGTGTCTAACAAATCAATAATCTCGGGACTTTATGAAGTAAGAATGGCTCAATATTGTTTACTTTACAAATATTGGGTCATCTAAAAAGTATCCGCGGTTTTTTGTCACTAGATGGTGTTGATGGTCAACACATCTAGTGACAAAAAATCGCGGATATTTTTTAGATGACCCAATAGTAACATGCAGAACAAAATATTTTTTCTCAATGAGATTGGGAACTTTATAAAGTTAGAGGAAAAATCATAAGAAATAAAAAAATAAGGTATCAACTTGTTTAATGTGATAAATATCCGACATATATAAATTTAGACCAGACTTTGCAGCATATTAGAATGTTGCAAAGACATATGCATCTTTTGGGACTACTAGCATCAACCGTTACAGAAATATAAAGGGTGCTTATATTACCTGCTCATGATACCCGATTCTATCTTATGTTAAAAATTTGACAATCATCTTAAATTGGTATTCGTTTTGAATATATTTCCGAATGATTCACGCTCACGAGTAACTTGAAATTTTTTTAAGTTAATACATAAATTCTTCTCAATTTGAGAGATAAAAAGTACATATTCTCAACTTCGAGAAATGAAAAAAAAATTTTTTTATTTTACGACTATTCATAGATCTTGTGTAGCGTGTGGAAAGTCATACGCCCCTAAGCAGGGGAGAAGATAGGGAATCGCTCCGCATGGAGTAGTGGTCGGAATCGTTTCGCGTGAAAGTATTCCTTAATCGGTTCGGATTTTAGTAAAAAAATATTGTCGTATAAAAAAAATTATTTTTCATTTCCTGAAATTGAAAATATAGGTTTTTTATTTCTTATATCAAAAACAACTTATATGTAATATTTTAGATCAATTGCGAGCGGGGGTCATTCGAAATTACACCTTTGTTTTTATTAATTTTACATCTAATTAAGTTACCCTGTCTTTTCCTAGAAAGAGACTAGACAGATTTAATATCTTGAAGCAACACTGCCCTGCGAGCCAAGACTTAGACAGTTTTCTCAAATTTCAGCAGTACCATCTTGTGAGTCAGGACCTAGATAATTTTTCAACATTGAGGCTACACTGTATCGCGAATCAGGGCTTAGATAGTTTTTAATATTGGGACTGGCTATTATTGCTATTACATCTCAGTATAGCCCAGGCTAGCCTTCCAACATATAGCGCCTACATTAACTCATGGAAAACTAGATGAGGCTCATACAGCACCAAGTCATAATTTCCACTCGGGCTAATTTTAAGATATAAATGAATAACAATATAATTATTTTAGATAGCTGGTGCCGTTACAACATATCTTGTAATACTTATACAGTTCCAAAAAGAGGATGATACGAAAGATAATTTCGACAACATCTTAAAGAACGCCACGCAAATGCTGAAGAATGCCTCGACGCTTCATAACTTCTCGGCAGGAAGATAGGATATCCTCCTAAATTGGGACAAACAGCTTCTTTTTTATTCTTGTTTCTTTATGTTTCTTGATTTTATAATAAAGTTTCCTAAAAGTTAATACGTGCCGCCCATTTATTTAAAAAATATTCATGATTGAAAGAATGTTAATTAATTAAGAGATAAATGTCTAACGCTGTATCAAAAAGGAAGGTTGATATCAGAAAATCAAAATAATAAAATAAAGAATATAAATATGTATGTATTAGGTGTTGGAATTAATTCGTAGCGTTTTACAAGTGATGGGAAGTACTTTCATTAATGTATTTTTTAATGCTCATGTGAAATAAATAACATTCTTTCATTAAAAAACGCTACGAATTAATTCCAACACCTAATATATATGTATAACATGCTTACTACGTACTAATTTCTTAAGTGACTATATGCTTTACGCAAAAGAATAATACAATGATAAATATGAAAGAGAAACAAAATAAAAATCTCTAAATAAATCTATTAAGAAAATATTAAATAGCTGTTAAAAACGCACGCTAATGTTAGTGTGCAAAAAATAAAGTTTGCTATTTAAAAATTACACATAGTACAGACGTTTTTACAATTGTTCTGTTTTTTTCTAGTCCTCCATCCTTAACGCGAAAGATGTAGTTTAGTATAGCGATAATATTAAAAAAACAAAATATTATAACTGATTACAGCAATCCTTACTGACACATAATAAAATTGTTGGATTATTTCATCAAAATCGAGCAAAATTATAAACTTGTCATTTTATTAAAATAATGGACGAGTTTTTCGATAAGTCTAGGAAGATGTTACACAACATGATCAAATGATAAAGAGATTAACATGAAAGGCCAGCCATCATCAGTACAAAGATCTGTAATCCCGTTTTAAATACAAGTCGATATTAAAATAGTGCACAATGTAACGCGCATATAAGCATATAAAAATTAATGCCAACGTTTCATAAACATTACCATTTACTCCATCAGAATGAGACACGCGCTGATAATGAGCTGTTTCTCCGGAGAACTATCTTTATATAAATGCCGTTAAAGGAGAGGAAGAAAAGCGGTCTTCCACATTTTACTTACGTTATATATTTCTGTTTAAGTATGGATATTTGTAAATTTTAGAGACACGCTGTACTCCCTTGAAAAATATGATGACGTTGTAGCTAAGATAATTTCATCCAATATTTAGTGTTTTAATTCATGCTGTATTTTACCAATGCTGATTATGTGACATGTTTCATCATGTTTATCTGATATCCCATTAATATTCTTTCATGCACACATCGATCGTTCTCCCAGTTTTATCAATGTATACAAGTAGTATGTGAGCAGCAATGAGGCGTGAAAAGACTCCCTCCACTACACCTTTAGTGTCAAAGGCGTGGCATAGATGAACTAGAAAAATGATCTGATTTATCAGTGGTGAAAGATGGGAAGTAATTGAACAGTGCATTTTTTAGCCCACTTCATAATTATCCATTCGTTGATTAGTTCATTCTATACTAGCTCACGCTATGATTGGCGAGCAAAAAAGACAGTATTGTGGGGAGAGAGGGTTGACGATATGGAGGATGTTAGTCTGAAATTGTGGATGAAAAAATCGAGGGAAATTGGGACCGAAACATTCTTCGTCGCGGGGAGGGAAAAAGTATGAAAAACAGACATAAAATATTAGGTAGAATATATGACCTGTCTGTCGCTTTTTCTCGCGTCTCTACATCTCCAAAGTTTCGGATTAGGTATATTAAAGAGATTTAATACACCTCTTCTTATTAGGATATCTTATTTAATACATCACTCTTTTTCATTGTTTATCTTTCCTGTTATTTAAGACAGTATATGAAATTCTTTATCTGAAATGAGGAGGTAAAACAGAAATGAACATGTTCACGCCTCGTCGTAACCGGTGCACAGTGGATCAGGAGCACAGAAAAAGTGGCCAAAAACCAACATTCAAATTTATATTCAATTATTACGGTATCTTAAAGTAGATGAGATGAAGTGACTGTGGAGAAATTTTTTCGTAGATAGGTCAATGTCCGTCCTTGTAAGAGCATCATGAAGGGCATCACAAGGATATTATTCGTATCCTGATATATCCATTCTTCTTTGTATAAAAATTGAGCTTGTTATTTCTAAATCATCTTTTCCGTGTAATATTAAATATATTTCATGTAATATTAATATTAGAATTCTAAAAAAATAATAGCGATATGAAGAGATTAACCTGAATTGAGTATGATTTATTGTGACATCATTTTTATCTTGTCGATTTTGTACAAGTTGCCATTTCTAAGTTCACCTTCCAATAAAAAATTTAAAAAGTATCAGTATCTTCATTATAACGTTTACTTCGAACTTATTCAGCGACATGTTGCGAATACTATAATTTTCTAAACGTAAACAATTAAGTCAGACCCTCAAGTCAGACAAAAATAAATAAATGTGAATCAAATAAATAATATTGTTACGTCCAAACCCTTGATAATTTGGTCAAGGAGATAATGAGAGAGAATGGAGAGGGTATGGAAGGACGGTCAGACTCAATCTCACAGGTATACGCACGGAGGCGAACACCTGTGAGTCGTACGCACCTTTTAAGTCCCGGAATGTGGGTCAATGTCCGAAGGGACGCTATGACGCCTGTTCCACTGGACAGTGCGAACGTCGGTTCTATCTTTTCGGTCAAGGAACTTAGTCCCTTTGACCCGGGACTGGACCTCGTGCGATCTCAAGTATTCGAGGGAAGTGAATACGAGGAGTGATTTTTAATAAAAACAGAAGAATACCTTAGGTTACATTTATTAAAATAATAACCAAAGAGTTTTGTACATTATTACATTTTTACAAAGAAAAATACATATTATACATACATTGTGAATGCGTATAAGTGTGTGTGTGTGTGTGTGTGTGTGTGTGTGTGTGTGTGTGTGTGGATGAGAAAGGGTTAGAGGGTACGGGCAGCGAGAAGCATATTACAGGAGCACATCGGGATGAGGTGTTTAAACAACACGGTGTAAGGTGCGGAATTTCCGGGGATATACACGGTTACTAGTCTGTCCCCTTCGTGGGAGGGGGGCGTATAGAACTGGAACATCCGATTCCTGTTGATCGGCTCGGAACTTAGCCGAAATGGAGGGGCGGGAGTTGATCTGAAAGAGGGAGAGGGAGTGGGAATCATTGTTCGTAAAGAGGAGAGGGAGGGAAGCGTTCCTCGAGAGGAGAAAGAGGAGGGAATCGTTGCTCGAGAGGAGGAGGGGGAGGAAATCGTTCCTCGAAAGGAGGAGGAGGAGGGAATCGTTGCTCGAGAGGAGGAGGAGGAGGGAATCGTTGCTCGAGAGGAGGAGGAGGAGGGAATCGTTGTTCGAGAGGAGGAGGAGGAGGGAATCGTTGCTCGAGAGGAGGAGGAGGAGGGAATCGTTGTTCGAGAGGAGGAGGAGGAGGGAATCGTTCCTCGAGAGGAGGAGGAGAATAACCAAGGATTTCTTGGATATCGAGGTCGATTACAGGAGAAGAGGTGAAGTCCAACGGTTGCGTTGGCGAGTAAGAGATTTCTGTTGATTGTTCGACAGTCGATTGTGCCGGCGCGATTGTGGGTGGCCCTGGGGAGCGGTTCCGCCTACTCCTTCGGTTATAGGGGAGTCGTCCGCGTTTCTTGCTGGTTCGCACTATGAACCGACGAATTAAAATTGGAATACGCGTATGTACATTAATGCTCAATAATTGAGTCTTTCCATGCGGGGAAACGCGGGGTGAACTATAAATAATTACAACTTACTATTTAGCTGCCCCAAGATATCGAGTAGAGAGTCTATGTGCGAGCCCAACGAGATCCGGCGTCCGCGAAGAGCGTCCGATGGGCAGTTGCCGTAGCGTATGGTTAACTTCAGTTACGATTAATTTGCACTCGGACGGAATCTCAACTGGCGATTCCTGGTTGACGCGAGTTATACTGAAGTGAACCGGATGCTTTAAAATTTGGTACTGACTCTGTGCTTCCGCGGGACCTCTATTTATACCCCGAAAAAAGGGTGTTGAGCCTTTGTCTAGGATGCTAAAGTTAGTTGTAAATGTCACGCGAGATTTATGATTTTTTATAACGTTTTATCGTAGTTGATCTAAAGTACATAGAGTAGTTTTGAGAAGAGAAAGTGATTTATAGTTTTTTCTTTTTTAAAAAACCAAGATTGCTCCGAGACGGATGACGAATTCTGTTACTCTCGCGGAAAATGTGACTAGATAAGCAGATGGTTACCATGCTATCATTGTCAGTTCCGAGTCTGGATAACGCTCCTATTGGAAGTTATTCTATGCGTTTATGTTTTTTTTTTCCTTTTTAAGTGCGATATGACGCCTATTTTTTTTTTAAGAAAGATAAAATTGTTAATCAGTCTCGGATGATAAAGCCTAGATTTTTACTATTGCGTGACTTCGGTACATTTATAATGTCTTAGCAATCTTGTCTCTTTTCGAGCCTACATTAAGGTTATTATTCTTTCTAGGTTGATTGACGTTTACGAGTTTTTGCGGCGCCTGTCCGGTTCTTTTTCAATTTTATCAATCCGTTATCAGAAGGCCCCGCTCGGGTCTCGCAGACGCCAACCATAGTCGCGGCGAAGAGAAAAAAAAATCATGGCGTCTGTAGGACGTAACAATATTTTATTTTTAATTAATTACAATGCTTCATAGAAATTTTATTGGAAAAATTAGCAAAAAAATGACTACTTTGGGTAAAAAATTTTCAAATTTTTAAATTTAATATTCAAGCAAAAATCCGTAAGAATTTTTTAATTGAACCTTTGGACTAACAAAAAAAAGGACTACAATATGATTCACTCAAAAAAGTATAATTATTTGAACTATCGAAAGTCGACATTTTTGAAAAATTTATGCATATTTTAAATTTACAATTAATAAATAAAATTTTATTATTTAAATAATATAAAATGATACATAAAGGATGTACATGTATAAATATTAGTATAGTGTACACAAGGTGTCTCAGACGACCCGTTCACCCTTCTTATGTCCACAGGATAATATCCAATCAAAAATATGTTCAAACCAAAGTTGTGGGGTGTAAAAAGATCTATTTATTGATCATTTGACCTTGGATGACTTTGCCAAGGTCAGATCATGGTCACATCGATTTTTTTTTAAAGAAACATCTTATTTTTTATTTTAAAATCTAATAGCCGATATCAAGAGATTTCCAAATCCTTATAATAACGTATCTTTTGATTAAGTAAATCTCGAGTTATGAAGATTAAAAGTTACAGTACCACCGGCATTAGCATTATCCAAAGTATATCGCGTGGAGGTTGCCCGATCGAATTTACACCTTGTGTGTGTATGTGTGTGTGTGTATGTGTGTGTGTGTGTGTGTGTGTGTGTGCGCGTGCGTGCGTGCATGCGTGCGTGTGTGCGTGCGCGCGCGCGTTCGCACACTATGTGCATACGTGTACTTGCACATATTGGTATTTCTGATAAGTAAATGTTTACTTGTTTATGAGAGATGTTCAAAATGACCACCGTTTTCTATGATGCAAGCATCTACTCTGCTTTGGAAGGAATTAGTTGCATGTAAAATTTCATTAGCATCCAAGGATCGAATTGCTTCAGTTATTCTACGAATTATACATTCTGTCAAAAAAGTACCGGGAATTGATCATTTAAAAAACCCGCTTAAAGGAATTGTCAAAATTCTTTTTGTCGCTAAGTTGGCATAACTGTTCTCTATACTGACGCGGAGTTGGAGTGCCATTTGTCATTTAATGTGATTATAGTGCTCGATTTTATCAGTTCATCTCAAGTGTGTTTTGCGATTTTTACAATGAATGAAAAGATCGAACAAAGAATTTGTCTCAAATTTTGTATTGCAAATGGAATTTCGTGTGCCGAATCGCTGAAGATGTTACAGAAGGCTTACGGTGAATCGACTTTATCAAAAACACGTGCATATGAATGGTACAGTGCATTGAAAAGCGGTCGAGATGTGGTGAGAAACCACGTCAAAGTCGATCAAAAGTCAAAGTGATGTTAACTGTTTTCTTTGATTATCGTGGTGTTGTGCACTCGGAATTTTTGCCAGAAGGTCAGACGGTAAATAAAGAATATTATCTGGGCGTTATGCGGCGTTTGAGAGAGCAAATTCGTCGAAAAAGGCCAGATTTGTGGAAAACAAACTCATGGATTTTGCACCATGATAACGCACCATCTCACAAGGCTATCATTGTGAACGAATTTCTGACCAAAAACTCAACAAATATCATCGAACAACCACCGTATTCACCAGATATGGCTCCGGCTGACTTTTTTCTCTTTCCAAAACTCAAATTACCACTTCGAGGCACTCGTTTTCAGTCGATAGAAGACATAAAAGAGAATTCGCGGCGAGAACTGAAGTCGATTCCGGAAAATGCGTTAAAAAAATGTTTTGATGATTGGATTATTCGTTGGCATAAATGTATTATCTCGAAAGGAGCCTACTTTGAAGGCGATACAAGAAATTTGAATGAATAATAACTATTTTGTGTTTTATTGACCAATTCCCAGTACTTTTTTGACAGAATGTATCTCTAATAGTTGGACGTTCACGGTATACCAAGTCTTTTATCCTTTCCCATAAATAATAATCAAGAACGATAATCGAGGATAATTGATCGAACCATTTGTCTATCCATTTGTTCGGAAACATAGTGTTTAATACTGCACGGGCAATTCTTGATGTAAGTGGTGGACATCCATCTTGTTGAAACTATATGTCTAGGCGTAATCTCAATGAAAAATTTTCTAATAAGACAGGAAGTTCTGTTTCTAACAAAACTGAATATCTATTATTGTCTTGTTTTAAAAGAAAGTAGGACTTATGATCTGACTTCCAATAATGCCGCACCAAACATTAACTTTTCAAATATGTTGATGATCTATTTGTCTTAACCAGCTGGGATTATCTTCTGATCAATAAGAATGCAATTTTATTGACAGATCCATCACTTTTGAATGTACATTCGTCAGAAAATAAAATTTTGAGGTAAAAATCTGGTGGTTGCTCTCTTATCCAGTTGCAAAATGCAAGTCTCTATTCAAAATCATCATGAATCAATGATTGAACAGATATTCTGTAAGATTTTAATTTGTTTTCTTCTCAAATGAGTCAGATAATGTTACGATTAATACCAGAATCCCTTTCTCGACGTCTTAAAGAATCATGAGGGTTCAATTCTGCTGATGCATTCTGCTGTTCTTTCATTTCTAATTGGACGGCGGATCTGTCTACTTTTATTATGTTGAGGCTGAACGACATCACTAATTCTGATTCAATTAGCCAATCGTGGAAAGACTTTCCGCGAGTGAGGATTCCGATTAGAAAAACACTATCGCCATAATCTTTCAACAGCAGCAAATGAACCTCGACATTCACCAAAAATTAGCAACATATCATATGCTTCTTCATTTGAATAAGACATAGCTGGATAAATTTATGAAAACTTCGAGAAGTAAAACGAAATAGTGAATATTTATTTATCTGTGATTCATTTTTATAACAACATAGGAAAGTCTCTTCTAAGGTTCAATATTTATTACTAGAGTCCGAATGTTTGAGTTCGGTCCCAACAGATTGTGCGCGGAGAGCGGTTGCGTGTGAATAAATCGGGTGCTTATTAAAGCAACAAAGCTGTCGCGCAGTGAACTTTAGTAAGAAAACGGTGGTCATTTTGAACATCTCTCATAAACAAGTAAACATTTACTTATTCAGAAACACCAACATATGCAAGTACACGCATGTAAATGCGCGCGCGAGAACACACACACACACACACACACACACACACACACACACACACACACACATACACAAAAGGTGTAAATCCTATCATGCAACCTCCACGGGGTACCTCCTTGGGTAATGCTAATGCCGGCGGTACTGTAACTTTTAATCTTCATAACTCAAGATTTACTTAATCAAAAGATACTTTATTATAGGGTTTTAGGGAAAACTCTTGACATCGGCTATTAGATTCTAGAATAAAAAGTAGGATATTTCATTTTAAAAAATCGATGTGACTTTGATCTGATCTTGGCAAAATCACCCAAGGTCAAATTGCTATGATCAATAAATAGATCTTTTTAAACCCCATTTTGATTTGAACATATTTTTTATTGGATCTTATCCTGCGGAGATATAATAGAAACGGTGGACGAGTGGTCTGAGACACTCTGTATAAGTTCAATATATATAGAAGGGTGAGAAGATCAAAAAGAAATACCAAGGGGACAAGAACGGCACAGAGACCAAAAAAAAGGAGGGGAGTCAGAAAATCAACGAGGATAAGAAATCGTCCAAAACCATATGACGAATTTTTGTAATGAGATATAGATAGTCTTTCTTGTTTTTTGTTTGTTTGAAGGAAGAAATGTAGGAGAGTTAGTTGAGTGGTAGAGAACGATATGGTAGGAGAAGAGAAGCGAAGCGAGGGAAAGCAGAGCTTGTAGGTTAAGTATGTTGGAAGAGAACGTATTGATGATACAATAAAGAATATTTAAATACATCGATATTTACTTTATTACAGAGCGTACGTCTCCTCGTAGTGAATATCAACTCACTGTGTAAAGCTTCTGGCCACTAACCTTACTTTAATACAATCTTCTTCTTCTGACGTTTGCTTAATCTAAAACACCTATTTGCAATTTATAGGCCCCTGAACTTTTGAATTTCCATCGATTTTCCACGTCGAGTTCTTCTTGAGAGCTTCGATCTCTTTATAGATAACCTGTTTCCATTTATTTGTATCTGGTCCTCTTATTGCCTCAGCGTAAATGGTTGGCTCTGCAACCGATACTACACGCATATCTGTCAAGTTTCTTAAAAGTACTTTGGTCTCAAAGTTCCATTGTGATATCTATGTCTTTTGACATCTTGGACAATTTTTCCGTTTTTCTGCCTGCTTCTACTGATTCTTTAAGAGTTGATTCTTCTTCATTCATTCCATGGTGAGCTATTGGATTAGTATTACCATTCGCTTTATTTACTGACTTCATGTTTGTGAAACCGAAACCTTCTTCCTTGTGACTAAATGTCATCGTTGTCGCTACTCCTACTTTAAATTTAATCGGATCGTAAATACCGTAAATAAAATTATTGCTACCTTGATAGCCGACGAAAATTCGTGTTTCCACTCTTTTTCCACCATTTCCGACGCTTAACTTTTGAAATATTTTCATAACAATCAGAGTAAAATATTTCTAGTTTTGATAGATTAAGAGTCTTATTAAACCATTGTTACGTCCAGGTCTCAAGATTCTTTTATTTCGATTAGAAGAAGGAGTTAGGAGGGGACTAAGGAAGGACGCAACTAACACTGCTCTTGTAGTTATCGCTCTGAAGCGGGTGCCACAAGTCGGACGCATTTGATTATGTACCACGTATGGATCAACGTTGATATGCGACGCTACTGATATGCAACCCAACTTGAGATTGTGCATCCGTCGGTCCTTTTAGGTCAAGGAACTTAATCCTTTCGACCAGGGATTGGACCTGTACGATCTTTGTCAAGCAGTGAATCGAAAGAGCGGCGAAATAAATGATAATCACTGTCAATAAAAGATAATTAGTTACGTTTATTTGTAGACATTTATATACATGGTGCATTCTAAAAGTAATGCGCATTTTCTGGGAAAAATAGATTTATTGATCGTAGCGGTACAAATGCTCAAAATTTTTCAAAATACTCTCCCCCTGAATCAATACACTTGCGGAGACGTGTCTGTCACGCCTGGAAGGCACGCTGAAACTCCTCGACGGGAATGTCTCTTAGGAACGTTGCTTTTGGATGTTTTCCACGGATTCCCAATGCTTTCCTTTCAGCTCTCTCTTCAGACGGGGAAACAAAAAAAAGTCGCACGGAGCAAATCGGGACTGTAAGGGGGCTGGGGGACTACCGGGGTGTTGCTCCGGACCAGGTAGTTGGCAACGATGAAGGCCGTGTGGCTGGGGGCATTGTCATGGTGGAGCTTGATCGCGTCTTTGATGTCAGATTCTCCGTCACTATCCCATGTACCGCAAATGTGGACATGTTTAGGGTGTCAGCGATGTACTGGATGTTCAATCGACGATCGGAAAACTTCGCACACACGATTCACGTTTTCGTCGGTTCTGGCCGTTGTTGGGCGTCCAGAACGGGGTTCGTCGGCGACCTCCTCCCGGCCCTCCTTGAACGCCTTGTGCCACCTCCCGGACTGTGACTTTGAAATGCAGTCGTCCTTGAAGGCCTCTTGAAGCATCTGGAATGTTTCGATTGCATTCTTTCCAAGTCGCACGCAAAACTTGATGGCGTATCGCTGTTCAAGCGAACGCTCCATCGCGCCATGTTCCAAAGTCGAAAAACACACTTCACGCGGAGGCACGTATTTCCATTCAGACTGCTCGGAACAAACTGGCGACCGGCTGGCTTGGAAGGGCAGACCCCCCACCACATTTCCCGACCCACTTTACCCCGCTGCGATGGATATTCGCGTCACAATAAAATCATGCACATTACTTTCATAATGCACCATGTATATATATATATATATATATATATATATATATATAAATATATATAAATATATATATATATATATATACATATGTGAATATATGTATGCATGTGTGCGTGTGCATGTATGATGTGTGGTTTCTCGTGAGATTACAGAAATCCCGCTGGGCGGGAAGACTATTTGATCAAAGCCTAGATGAAATGCTTACATTAGATTAGGAGCCGCCCAAAGATCATGTGTGGGGATACCGTTGGTATTCCCCATTCAATTGTGCCTTATCAGTATGTGTAAATCTTGATGACAGCTGGGGCATTCTTCTGCAGGCTGTAGCTGTATAATAGTTGTACCGTAGGTCGTTTGTCTGGTTATGTATAGAATCCTCGTGAATTATCATGTGTGCAAAGACAGGAATTGATTTTTCCGACCACCATATTTTCATAGCAGTAGCAATAAATTTTAAAGAAGGCGTCGGTGTGTTGGTATACATGCCTTACCATTGCAGTAACGTACCGGAGTTTCATCAAATATCGATAGGCGTCCCATTGATCCTCTTCTCTGGTTGATACAGGTAACTTTTCTTCTCATTGACCAAAGATGCAACAGAAGTAGAGATATGCAGGCATTTCATGTACTGTAATTTAACCTGATAATTTCAATTTTGGAAAAGGTAACGCATAGGCGCATAAGCGTTTATATGAATATTATTCATATATATATATAGTTTTTTTTTGAAAAAGTGACTTTGAATTATATCCATATATATACAATATACAGGGTTGGCCATATTCGACAGAAAGATCTGGCAACACTGTAACTTTTAAAAAATTTAACTTGTAAAAATTGTGTTTTTTTCCCATGATTGAAAAAAAAAACATCTTTCCGTCGAATATGGCCAACCCTGTATACTACAATTATATTTATTATTTCTTACATAGCTAACTGCTTTATAAACTTGATATTGTTATTATTTTTTTTATTTTTCAATAATTAGTACTATAAAAAAAAATGTTTTCAATAACTAATACTAATTAAGACTATCATTAATATATATTTTTCTAATATATAATATAAAACTTATGTTGTTATTATATATATATATATATACATGTATATATATATATATATATATATATATACTATGTATTCTTTTTCCTACTAATTAAACTTTATTATTATATATACACAGTGCGACAAATATGTTCCCGGACAAGGCCTGAAAATCATAATTGAAACAACAATATGCATATTTTTTGGTTTTATTATTCAAAATATTCTCCTCTGGCTTCAATACACTTGTTACAGCGATTCAATAGTGATTCAAATGCATGTTCTAGCTCAGTTTGCGGAATTGCCTCTAGTGCCTGTGTAGAAGCTGATTGGATGGTCGGAATGTCATCAAAAAAGCGTCCTTTCAATTTCAATTTTGGGAATAATGAGAAGTCGCAGGGGGCCAAATCATATGAATACAGTGGATGGTTTAACACAGACACGATTTCGAGCCAACGTTGACGGACAATCAATGAAGTGTGACTCGGTGCATTATCATGCAACAAAGACCAATTTTCTGGATCACGATATTCGGAGTGAATATGATGAATTCTGCCCATCAATCGCTTTAAAACTTCGAGATAATATGCACCAGTAATTGTTTGGCCAGTTGGAACAAACTCTTTGTGGATAATACCTTTGCTATCAAAGAATGTGATGAGCATTGTCTTGATTTTTGATGGAACTTTTCGTACTTTTTTTGCTTGTGGTGAATTTTTTGACTTCCATTCCGCACTTTGACGCTTAGTTTCTGGATCATATTGAAAGCACCATGTTTCATCACCCGTAACAATTGATTTTAGGAAGTTTGGATTATTTTCTGGGGCTTATTTGCTGCAACGATGTCTCTGGAACGATTCTCGCTGATTTTTGATCGCTTCTTAATGCGTGTGGAACAAACTTCGCACAAACCTTCGTTTTACTCAAATCTTCATGTAATATGGTTCGAATCGTTTCTCTACTGATATTTAAAGCCTCCTCCATCATTTTTAGTGATGCATTGCGATCGTTTGCAACAAAATCACGTATTTTTTCGATCATTTTGGATATTCGAACCAAAATTGGCCGTCCTGATTTTTTATCATCTTCAAGGGTCTCTCTGCGTTCCAAAAAACGCTTATGCCACTCAAAAACAACTGTATGACCTAGACATTGACCTGCCGTAAACTTGTTGTATCGATCGGAATGTTTCTGATGCACTTTTACCAAATTTTGCGTTAAATTTAATCACTGCTCTTTGTTCCATATTAAAATTTCTACCTCGACCAAAATCTTGTTTAACATGAACTGTCATATCTTCATTATATGTCAACCAAAATGAATAAAACTTTGACAGATGATAGCAAAATGTTCAACCTTTAAAATGCATGTTTGAACTCACAGATGTCGCCACTGGTTGCTGAGATGTGGTTCGTGTCCGGGAACATATTTGTCGCACTGTGTGTATATATATATATATATATATATACTTATATACATGTATATGTATATATATATGTACCATATAAATATATATATATATATTATATTTTTTTTTTTTAGGGGTTTGTTTGTGTTATTCTGTTAATACGTGTATTATAATAATTTGTACATTTTGAACGGTCGTGGATAAAAGTATTTTTAGTTTCTTCTTAATATAGTCGATTCAGAGGGCTGTAGAGTTTTTAGCATTTTCTCACTGTGTATGACCTAGACTTATTAAAATGTCCATAACATTTTTTATTTCTCTGTCACACTCGTTTCTTATTTCTAGTTTTACAAGTGCAGCCTCTTTGTTTATATCTCCCACGATGCTGATCCATCCTTCGCGCCGCTCCATTAGAAATTGGATCAGCTGCCTTATTCGTCGGAACTACGTCCTTTTTGCAAGGTCAGGTCAGGTGTAAGCGAGTGCGCAGAGAATTGCTTGCCATTCTAGATTGCGGAATTTATCCTCAAGTATGCAAAGATCGTGACAGGATCGCGATAATGCGCCCCCAGGCTCTTAGAGCGATAACTGCTATTTCATTCGAATTTGGATGAGGACATCTCTTTTCCACTTTCGTCCTTCTTGGACCACAACCATCTCGTCCAGGGTGATTGGGTAATAAGGACAGGGATTGGCTACATTGCGTCATCGGACGAGTAAGTTCTTTCATTAGCTCCTTGAAGTCCTCGTGATTATTATGGAGTTGAACCCAAAATTTTGTGGGTGAATCCACTTTTATTATATGCTTTCAATGTGCTACGTGTTAGAAGTCGTATGTTTATGCAGGTAATCTCCATTATTATTTATAAAAGAATTATAATTTGGGCAGTTTTTTTGTTTTTTTTTTATTTTAGAGAGGAGAGACAGAAGAAGTTTAATAGGCAGAGGAGATTTCCCTTTATTTTACTTTTTTAGCTCAAGGATATAGGTGAAGGCTTCTTTGGGAAAAAGGGGGATAGTTGGATTCTGTTTTCGTATCATCTCGTACTTCAGAATTTTTTATTCCTTTAGATTCCGACGGGAGCTAAAGCAGTTATGTTCTTCAGTTTGTACATTTTTCCTTTCCTAGGTATAGTAAAAGATTGCTAAGTGAATCCTACATGGCTCCTTAAGAACATTGACCATCCGTATACAGTATGCAGAGAATATCCATGTACGATTGTATCTAATACTAGTTTTATGATTCTTGTACTTATATATATTTCTATTATTCCAGCGCTAACGTTTCCAAAACACTTGTTCCAAAATTTTTTCCAGGCAGACATGGCTATCTTTTCTATTGATGCTTCATCTAATAAGTTAGAGAACGAACCTCTATTCACAAATCCTGGTTGTCCCATCATTCCTCGTACTATGATATTGAGTACAGATGGTCGTTCGGCTGGAAACATTATGTGATCTCGTAAGGTCATTATCTGAATATATACCGCTTGTGGCGAGCGATCCGAGGCTGATATATTTCCAAGTTGATTTGGTCATTGATTTGAGTACGACAGGTGGTAAAGTTTCTACTGTCCGAAGCGTAAACCGATACCATGAATCTCCTAGAAGATACATGGCAGGTACAAGTCCTTCCTGCGTTCCTTGTCGCATCAGGATGTGAGTTTGTGGTGTTAGAAACTGTTTCGTTATTTCTAATCACGGATAATTGATCATAACATTTTTGAGTTGAGGCGAATTTTACCTCAACGGGCCCTATGTATTACTTCTCCGGCCAATAAAGCCAGGTCCTTGCATTATGTGATAAGCGAAAGCATCTGGTGAATGAGTGGCGAGAGCTAGAGCGTTTTTTAATATTTTCTGTTCGAGATTACACTGTTGTTGAAGTACACTTCGGTATAATTGGCTTATTTGGGTGCGTATATGTTACTCTCCAAGCCGCCAAACCAAAATCGCTCAAGATCTCCGACAACCCGTCGCGATCTGCCAAGTCGCATCACGTCAAAAAATACACCGAATCTTCTCAATGCGTTCTATGCAAGGATAAACACCACATGATGGTGTGTGAAGAATTCAAGAAAAAATCCGCGGTCGACCGCAAGGCCGTCGCCGAAACTCACAGGCTGTGCTTCAACTGCCTCGGCTCTCATACATTCGCAAAATGCCAGTCGACGAGGACGTGTTCCACGTGCAAATCTCGTCACCACTCAATGTTACACGACGCGTACGTTTCACCGAAACCTCAAGAGGTCAGCTCACTGTCGGCAGTGCGCCGCGACAACGATCACAAGGCTATTTTGCTCGCAACTGCGCGAGTTTCCATCGCTGATCGTCACGGCAATCGGCATACCACACGCGTGCTCATCGACCAAGGTTCGGAAATTTCTCTGATTTCCGAGGCTCTGGTCCAGCGCCTACGCCTGCCACGCTCTCGATCCGCAATCGAAGTCATCGGCATCAGCGGCAAAAGCTCAGAGCCCAGCAGGGGAAAGGTGACGCTCAAGGTGACCTCGTTAACAACAGGGACCGACTTCACCGTCGGAGCCTTTATTCTGCCGCGTCTTTCGCTTTACCAAGGCTCTCACGCAAGGATCAGAATGGAGTGGCCACAGTTAAAGGGGCTCCAATTGGCTGATCCGGACTACGCAGCAAACGACTCTATTGAGCTACTTTTTGGAGCGGAAGTATGCTCAATCATTCTCCAGGATGGTCTCCGCAAGGGAGGCCCCCAAGCGCCTATCGCTCAAAAGACACTGCTCGGCTGGATCTTATCGGGAGGTTGCGACCAAATAACCAACTCAGCACAGCGCCACTCGCTTCAGTGCACCGCAGATCATGAGCTAGCCGAACTTGTGCACCGCTCAACCGCCGATCACGCTGATGGTCGCCGATGACGACGGATCGCGTTTCCCTCGAGGCGCAGATGCGTTACGACACGACTGCTAGGTCGACGATGTCGTAACCGGAGCGCATAACAAAGCCGATGCTATCGCTCTCCAAGTCGAGCTCCGCAACCTCTGCATGGCGGGCGGGTTCTCTCTCCAAAAGTGGGCCGCCAACTGCCAGGAGCTTCTTCGCGACATTCCGCCAGAGTACTGCCTCACCAGAGACTCGCGGTCGTGGGAACAAGAGAACCACTCAACGCTGGGATTGCGCTGGTATCCAACCAGGGACGAATTCTCTGTTCCGTCGTCGCGTTTACCAAGAGAAGTCTGCTGTCGGAGACCGCTCGACTCTTCGACCCGTTCGGATGGCTGGCTCCAGTAACCATTCAAGCAAAAATTCTAATTCAATCGGCCTGGCTGCAACAGCTAGATTGGGACGCACCATTGCCATCAACCATCACTGGAAAGTAGAAGCGGCTCTGGGAAGAACTTCCACTGCTTGAGACGCTCAGAGTCGGCCGCTGGCTCAGCACCGGCGACACGAGCTCTCAGCTTGAATTACACGGCTTCGCAGACGCGTCCGAAAGAGGTTACGCTGCTGTGGTGTACCTCCGCATCACCGCAAACAACCAAACAAAAACTCGATTATTGACAGCCAAAAGCAAGGTCGCGATCAAACTTGTTTCTCTCCCGCGACTCGAACTCTGCGCCGCCGCCTTACTTTCAAGTGTACTCGTGCACACGCGCTCTGTGCTAAACTTAGCTGCATCGCCAGTGATCTTGTGGTCAGACTCCAAGGTCACGCTCCACTGGATTCGAGGTCACGCCTCTCGCTGGAAAACTTACGTGGCCAACCGAGTATCACGAATCCATCAGCAACTTCCAGAGGCTCAATGGCGTCACGTCCCGGGCAAGGACAACCCTGCCGACTGTGCCTCCCGGGGACTGACACCACGCGAGCTCCTCAGCCATCCCTTGTGGTGGACGGGTCCCGCATGGTTATGCGGGAATCCGACGCAATGGCCAAGCATCGATCTGGAGCCCATCGAGGACGTACCGGAGCAACGGGCCACCACACTCGAAGCAGTCATCAGGAGCAACCACGAGCCGGAAGAACTCCTCAGGTTCTCGTCACTACACCAATTGCTGAGAGTGACTTCCTGAGGTGCTTGCGTTGGCGTCACCGCAGTCGCTCAGTCGGATCTATGGACAATCAGCTCCACGGGTCAGCGCTTCTCCTAGCCGAACTCGACGCAGCACTCCTTCAATGGATTCGCGTATGGCAGTCACGGCATTATCAGGAGGAGATGACTGCTATCGGAAACAAACGCGATCTTGCGAGATCCAGCCATCTGCGAACCCTCAGCCCGTACTTGGACGAACACGGAGTCCTACGAGTCGGAGGACGCCTCAAGCACGCAGCGCTGTCTTTCGACGAGCGACATCCTATATCATCTCCAAGGTCATGGCTCACTCACCTGCTGGTAGAAGCCTACCATCGCCGTACTCTCCACGGAGGAATTCAGATGACCCTGGGATTGCTTCGCCTCCGGTTCTGGATTCCACAAGGCCGAGCGGTGGTCAAGCGATGGCTGCATCAGTGCGTGACATGCACTCGGTGGAGGGCTGCCACTCCGCAACCGAAAATAGGAAACCTTCCTCCAGGAAGAGTGACTCCTGCACGACCATTTCTTCACGTGGCATCGACTATCTGCCGGGCCTATCTTCATCAGGACGAGCAAAGGGCGTGGGCACAGCGCTCACAAAGCGTTCATCGCGGTTTTCATTTGTTTTAGCTCCAAGGCCGTTCACCTCGAGGCTGTATCAGCTTACACCACCGACGCCTTTCTGGCTGCTCTCCGTCGATTCACATCTCGCCGAGGACTGTGCACGGACATCTACTCCGATTGCGGCACCAATTTTTCGGGCGCCGACCGGCAACTTCGAGAGATGCTCCGAGCCTCCTCGTCAGAAGGACGAAAGATCGCACACGTCGCTACATCAGAGGGGATCCATTGGCATTTTAACCCCCCTTCGGCACCACATTTTGGTGGACTCTGGGAGGCGGCAGTAAAATCTGCTAAGTATCACCTGCGCCGAACCATCGGCGAAACCAGGCTCACCTTCGAGGAAATGAGCACCCTGCTCGCACAGGTGGAGGCATGCCTGAACTCTCGACCCATGCATGCTCTCTCAGACGACTCCGACGACCTCACGGCTCTGACACCAGGTCACCTGCTCATCGGGGCACCACTGCTGGCCATTCCTGAGCCTTCCTTTCCTGTCGGACAAGAAGGAAAATTTGCTTTCCAAGTGGCAACTTATCCAGCGAATGCGAGACCACTTCTGGCAGAGATGGTCACGCGAGTACTTACACACTCCGGCTTACACAGACCGAAATGGACCAAGGACGCTTTGCCACCACGCATTGGATCGCTATGCATCATTCGTTCCGAGCTCTCACCGCCAAATAAGTGGCCATTTGCACGGATCACGCAGCTACATCCTGGAGACGACGGCGTAGTGCGAGTGGTCACAGTCAAAACCGCTTCATCCGAATTAACTCATCCTTTGGTCAAATTAGTTTTATTGCCAGAGGATGCTAACGCATTTATCTCGTACGCTAATGCATCAAATGTAAAGGAGAGCTTGAATTGATCGCGTGTACCTTCGCGTGTAAATCATTGCTTCAATGTTATTTGTCATATAACTCTCGTTTACAGTTCAAGCTCTTCCACGGAATCATTGTATTGTATCGCTTGTTTTATGTACGCGTTTACTGTTTTTTTTTATTGTAATCTCAATGCGTTCATCGCATCGCAAGTACCTACGCAAGTACGTGTGCTCCGACGTGCTGTGTCATACACGTGTCCTCAGGTTGAAAGTCCGGAACAGCAAGTACAACGAAATTATTTACCGCGTAAATCAAATGTTCGCCCTCTTAAAAGAAATTTGCAGCTAGTAATCACTTTCGATTGAACAAGCATCGCCCGAGGTAACTTCTATACATATATCGTCACGGAGATAACGAGGCGGGCGGGAATGTTTGAGATCGTTAATTCGGGAAAAGCAAGAATTCTTTCAATCGACCGACAGTAATTGTCATTGAACGCACGCATAAAGTGAGCTCGTGATTTCATCTCGAGCATGATCTTAATCCTCGTTAAAATCATCGATTTGGCATTCTTTGTTCTTTTAAAAACAATTCGGTACACGCAAACAAGCTCCGGCAACGGACAATCGAAAGTTCTAGAACAATTCAATTGTCGCACGCGAGCGCCGCGCTCCGACGAATACGTCACGCGCTGTCACCAATCCCACGCACGGATTTTCTGTCGCGCATGACTGTTACGTTGAACGTCGTTAGAAAAGAATCCAAAGCGCCAATCAATTTTGTACACCTAATGCCACGTAATAATTACGATTGTGGCAAAATTTTATTGGATTTTTCCCAAGAAGAAAGCCCAGGCCGAAAGCAATAAATGCTTCGATCTCGCCGTCCTCCTTTTTAGAGTCAAAAAAGTTCTTAGAGTTCTTAGAGTCATAGTCTCGCTACTGTATCACTTCGTAAAAACCGCCGTGCTAACCGTTTAGTGAAACTTAGAGGTCTTACTTCTTAAAGTTCTTAGACTTCTTAGAGTTCTTAGAGTCATAGTCTCGCTACTATATCGCTTCGTAAAACCGCCGTGCTAACCGCTTAGTGAAAATCGCTATAAATTGAATCTTTTCGAGAATTGCCGAGAAAATCGCCGAGATTTTCCATCACCGCGATTCCAACTACAATTTGGAAAAGATGGCCGCATTTAATATTCTGTTAATCTAATATTTAATTAATTATATTTTCTGAATTTGTAACTGTGCATATTAAAGAAAATTCTTTTGTTAAATTACAAAGAAACGGAGTTCTCTTTACTGTCGCGTATCATATCACCTTGTACCGTTCTCTCACTCGAATCTTTCCGCGCGATGCACTCCCGCACATTTTTTGGTCCTTCGAGCCGGATCTGAGTCGCAAGAAATATTGTTAGACAAACGCCGCATCACTTTAAAAATTTCACGTCAGCGCTCTCGCTCTGATTCGCTCTCGCACAACATGTTACATCCATAGTGTGAGAACATTTCACATTTTTTTATCTCTATTTTACATTGGATTATTCTCACGGATTTGAATTCGTTAATTTGGATGAGTTGTATATATTTTAGGGTCTTGTTCATCCTTTGCGGTGGTATATTACACTCTTCGATTAAGTAATGACATTGTAATTATGTTTGCTAATGGTGATCCACAATCGTACCCTATTATCCCGTAAGTTCCTTGAGTCCAACTTATTAATAATGCTATTGTCGTAATTCGTCCAATCATCCGGGAATCTATCTGAAATTTTATTTTGTTATTATTATTTTGAATTAATTATTGAGAGCCGATTTTATGTGAGAGGTTCGCAATCTATTAGGATGTACTATTCGATTGTTTTTCTTTATTCTAATTTTTATGTTATTCCGATTTAATATTTCTATCGCTTCGTGAGGTCCTGTATATTGATCCCCGAATTTTCCCAGTTTTGGTCCTTTTAATAGGAAAACATAATTTCCTGGTTTAAATATTTTCGGATTAATCTTCTTATCATAATGTTTTTTGGATTTAATTTTGGCTGCTACTACATTTTCACGAGCGTTTCCTTAGATGGTGTGAAACTGCGTAACTAGATTTATCAAATATTCGTCATAACTTGCCAATTTGTTCTTCGAGGCCTAACAATTCATTTGACGGCGTTCTTGCTATTTTGCCGAATATTAATTCATAAGGAGTATGTTTGATGGCTTTATGGATGCTGGTGTTATAATTAAATATTGCTAAGCTTATCTCATTGTTTTTGATCATTGGCATATTGTTTTAAATATTTGCCTAACGCATGATGAAATGTTTCCAATGATCCATTTGATTGAGGGTAGAAGGCGCAATTTACTAATCCTGAATTACTTTGCAATTTTCTTCATTAACTCGCTAATAAAATTTCTTCCTTGATTTGTCAATATCGCCTTGGGTATTCCTATATGCAAATAAATCTATTAACAAATCAAAAGGCTTCTGCTACAGTTTCAGCGGCAAGGATATACCCATGCAAAATTTAGTTAGCTGATCTTGTAACGTTAATATATATTTATTTCCTTTCTCGGTTTTAGATAGAGCCACAATATCCATGACTACCTTATCGAATGAAGATCCCTGTGTCAGTAATCATCATAGGTTATTTGGTTTTTACTCGTATTAATTTTTTTAATTGGCATTGCAAACATTGCTGTATGTAGCGTTGAACGTCGGATTTCAAATTTTTCCAATAGTACTTATGTTTTATTCTGTTACATGTTTTTGTAACACCTTTGTGTCCACCCGTAGATAAACAATGAATTTCTCCAATTATCGAAGATCTTAGAACGAAGATCTTTTGGTGAATATTTAACTTGCTTATAATTAATTTGATCGGTGAATCGGCAAAGGTTTTAATATTGTTTCAGGGTTATTAACATAATCTGTTTTCGCAATTCTAAGAGTTTTTAAGTTCCGCGGCAATCCATAAGTCTTTGATTGCTGCAGAAATCTGGGTGAGAGTCATAGTTGGTTCTTCGCGTTGTCCTTTACTGACAGGCAATGCTATATGATAGTATTTTTTATATTTTATGGCCTAAGCTTTACCTGAGGCGAGATTTCCTAAATAGAATTCATTTCTTTCAGATAACTTCTGTGAACCGGAGTCTAAAGGTTTTTCCGTTAGTTTTTATGAAATACGCTACATTATCCTTTCGCAAAAATAATAAGTTGCGTGAATCCAATATTATTCTATTTATTACTTGGTGGTTAATGAGTAGGTTTTTCCTTCTTTTTTGATTTTCCGTCCTTGTTTTCGTCTCTCATTTCTTCGTCTTTTTCTTCTTTTTCCGGTTTTTCTTCTTTACTGCTTATTTTGTCTGGGGAGTCGTTTCTATTTTCTACTTAATTTCTTCCGATTTCTGTAATTCATATTGCTGTAACTTCTGTGGTTTTTCCTGTTGTATTTTATTGCTTCTTGTTTGACTTCGAGTTTGTTAGCTAATATCGTTAGAGAGATTTTACATTATCGTTTTCCCCTTTAATTTTGTTGGTTTCTTCACACGTCTTTTTGGTTAGAGGGAGGTTCTAAATCTTCCTCAGGCTGTTCGTCATTGATCGGTAGGTCAGATCTTTCTCCTCATCATCTGAAAGGTATAGCGTGTAATCCTCGTCTTCTTCGTCGGAGTCTTCCAGCATTTTAGAAATTGTTTCTGCATCTTCAGAGTTATTAGGGTTTAAAGGTTTATTGTGACTAATTATATTGCAATTTGCTTCACTGAAACCTACAAGATTTCTTGATAATGCGTCGGCGCATTTACATTAGTTTTTCCCGCTTTGTACCATATACTACGTCGTAGTCGTATTCTGCTAATTTTAACCTTCAGCGAAGTATTCGCATGTTTGCATCCTGTGCATTTTTAAACCAAAGAAGGGGTTTGTAATCTGTAACTAGAGTAAATTTCCGTCTGTATAAATAAGGTCTGAAATATTTGACGCAGTATACTATGGCTAATGCTTCTTTCTCAGTATCGTATTTTCTCAGTATCGTATTTTATGTCGGTTTCGGTTAGAGCTCGCGAAGCGTATGCTATCGATTGATCTTTATTTACTGCTCCTTATGATAGGATGCATCCAATTGCTATTTCGGAAGCACCAGTAGTTAGGATAAAAAGTTTGGAAAAGTGGGGATATTGTAGGTTCTTCGTACAATTTCTCTTTTAATGCTTGGAAGGAGTCTTCTTGATCTAACGTCCATTCCAATTTGATGTCATTTTTTTAAATAAATTGGTAAGAGGTTTGGTTAATTTCGAAAAATTTGATATAAATCTTTGGTAATATCTGGCTAATTCAAGAAATTGTTTGATATTTTTTGGTGTTTTGGCCTTGAAAATTGTCATACAGCCTCTAATTTCTTTGGGTCGAGTTTAACTCCATCGTTACTAATTACATATCCTTAGTAAGTAACTTCAGTTTTCAAGAACTTGCATTTGTAATTCTAAATCAGCTTTACGTAACTGTTTTATTAGCAAATTAGATTTTCTTTCGTATTCTTCTAATGAGGCGGCATAGATGACAATGTCGTCCATATAAACGAATAGCTCTTCTCCCTGTTAATATCAAATCCATTCGCTGGAAGGTAGCGGGAACGTTTTTTAATTCAAAAGGCATCCGGTTATTCGTAGTGAGCGAATGGAGTTACGAATGCTGTTTTATGGCTATATGCAGGATCCATTTTTATTTGGTCCTGGAATTCGGAGGCTAAGTCACATACCGAAAAGTATTGCGCTCCATCTAGCTGATTTAAAATATCGACGATATTAGGAACAGGATAGGCATTGCCAATAGTCTTATCATTCAATGCCCAGAAGTTCAGAATCATTCTTCAACATTTCCTTTTTGAATCTTCCTTTTTTGACACAATCCAGATGTATTGTATAGTGACTGAGAAGGTTTTACAATGCCTCCTTCTAACAGTTCTTCTACCTGCATATTTATTTCTTCTTTATGAATTTGCGGGAATCTATATTGTCGCGTATTTATAGGTCAGTCATCCGTTGTAGGTATTTGATGTTATAATATTTGTTGCTGTCAACTTTTCTCCAGGGATGTGAAATCTGTCCTGGCTGTCAGTTACAAATTTCATTATACTTGTTTCTTTCTGAGGATTTAAGTGTTCTAAACGCAACAATTCTGTAATTTCCGTGAATCTATCCTTTGCAGTTTCTTCTGACATTACTAAGCATTCGCGTGAAATTATCTTCATATTTTCGTTTCTAGGTTACTGATTAGTTCCCTCCTTGTGATTCGACATGCGTTTGCGAATAATTTTTTCCATTCTTTTTTGTGGGATTGATTTTGTGCGTTAGGATTTTAAAAGATGGTTTGTTTCTTTTGAAATTACGAACATTTACATAAGGATTGTATGGTTGCATCCTTTCTAGAAGTTTACCGATAGTAATGTGAAAGGAATCATTTTAATGAATATCATTTTTTGCGAGTATTTCAACCCTTGATAATTTAATTTTTTCGAGAGAGGAGCTCTTTTCTTTTGACTCCCTTTAATAAAGTCGAATCGTATTGTATAGTAAGGTTTTTTGTAAGTTTGGTTACTTCCTTGCAGTCGACAGGAATAGAACCAGGGAGGTACGGAAATTTTCCTCTGAAATTCTAAAATTGTTTGAATTTTCAGGAGGGATTTGGTAATTTCCCTCTCCAAGGTTTTTAGAATTATTGAAATTTTCAGGAGAGGTTTGGTAACTTCCCTCTCCAAAGATTTTAGAATTATTCAAATTTTCAGGAGAGGTTTGATAACTTCCCTCTCCAAGAATTTTAGAATTATTCAAATTTTCAGAAGAGATTTGATAACTTCCTTCTCCAAGGATTTTATTAAGATTTTTAAATTTCGGAGATGTGGAAATCCTCCTCTCAATGAATATTTAGTGTAGAATTTTGACTTGATTCTTTAATTCCTCTCATTAATTTATTCTCATTCTTTTCTTTAAATACTTCATTTTTTCCTTTTATTTTTCTGTCATTCTTTCTTTTTGTCTTAGTGAAAACTTCGTTTTCATTCATAATTTCGTTGTTGTTATCATTTGAACTAACTGTCGTTACTAATGTCTTTGAGATTTTGAATATCTTTTGGATGAATAAAACAAATTGGCATGTTTGCAATTTCTCTTTAATCATCTTGTATTTTAATGCTTGATCGTTGTCGAATAATTCATTTAGAGGTTTAAGGCATAAGGTTAGTACTTACACTTCAACTTCTTCGTCTAATGTGCTTCGTTCAAATATGCCTTTCCAGAGGCATTCTCTACTATAGTATCTCCTAGGTAAATTCCGTGTGCTATTTTTAATTTTAGTATATATTTTATTTTTATCTCTGGATTTTTTATTCTCACATAAAATAAAGATTCTGATCGTGGTAGTTTCTATAGAAAAGAAAGGTATATTAATTCCTGATATATCCCTTCGCGTAATCAATTTTTGAGGAAGTCTATTTGAAAAAATCGTTACCTACAGGGTGGGCCATCTATTGGTACGTTTTTAAAAATGCGATCAAATGAGCATACATTGATATTTTTTATTAATTTTTTTTTTGTTGTGAAGCTAAAAGTATCCGCGTCAAGAATGAAAAACGATTTCGTTCATGTGGCTCCCTCTACTGGCCTTACAGTATGCCATTCGGTCACCCCAATTATTAATGACATTTTGGACTACCTCGGCGCCAATTTCACTCAAAACAGTCGTAATATAATGTCATCCACTAACATCCCTTTCTCACGAACTTTCCTCACCAATTTGCGTATAGCTCCTTCGGTGGGTGCTCTATCACGACCCATATTTCTTTTCAAAATTCGTACAGTTTCGGCGACACAGCACTGACTTTGAAAATAAGTTTTTAAAATTTCAAAACGCTCTTCAAGAGAAAACATGTTGTTTCGTGCCGCGGACGGTATGACTAATAAACTGTCAAAATTTCGGGTCTGTAGCTCGTTCGGTGTTGCCATACGACGAAATTCAAAAACGTACCAATAGATGGCCCACCCTGTAATATTCCGGATTGCAAAATAGGAAAATCGCTTGCTACAATATGAAAGGCTACTTTATTTCCCAAAAAGGATAGGAAGATTTCTCCAAGAGTATAGATGGAGTATTCGTTTATACTGTTTAATTTTAATTGGCTACTGTAATTAATAATACTGTTTTTGCGAACAAAATTTTCCTTAATTATATTTGGCCCGGAATCGGTATCTAGCATAAAAATAATGTGAATTCTGATTTACAAAGATTTACTTAAACAGATACGCGGCTGTGTTTGTCAAGGGTTACGGTTACAAGTCGTATTTCTAACGTGTTTTTGCCTACTGAGCTTTCTTTAATGTCAATGGATGTGAGACTCGCTCAGTCCTCTGTGGCACATCCGGCTTCGAGGGGCCATTGGAGTTTCCCTGTTCATTCATTTTCCTTTGATTGCGTTTCTTAGCTCACTTTCGAAGAGATGCCCTTGTCAGTATCGGCAAAATAATGAGTCTGAGGGTGTCGCATTTAGCCCTATCTTAGATCACCAATTTTTAGCAATATGTCCAAAATTATTACAAATTTGACAAACGATTTTTGTTTTAGTTTCTGAATTACGTTCATTTTGTTTCTTCCAGCAGTCGGCTGAATGACCGGGTTTACCAAACCACTGAAAATTTAAAGGGGACTTACTCTGATTACTGTTATTATTTGTTTGACTTTTAGCATTATGATCTGATTTAGAACATAATTGACAAATAATATTATTTCCTTGCAGAATGTTAATGGATTGTCGTGCTTGAGGGTCGCGAAGGGTACTTGAGGATTAACATTTATCAGTGTTATGTTCGCGTTTTTTACAGATTTGACATACTAAAATCTCTGTTCCAAAATTAGTCAATTTTCTATAGTTTGAAGCCAAATGTCCTTTATAACAAATCTGACAAGTTTCTCGTGATTTATTAATATTTGGTGCTTTACTCGATGTACTTTCTTGATTTCATCATAAATCTGTCATCGAATGGAACTCCCTTTCTATCCGCAATGCATCAGCTACTTTCTTGAACACCTAAATTTCTTGCCATCCTTTGCTCAATTTCTGGTTTTAATCCCCTAATAAAACACTTACATATGTCCTTTTTTAAAGATACTTTAATATTTTGATCGCAAAAGGCATTTCCCGAAATTTTATAGGCCTCCATTATTTGTTTTAAAATCTTCACCCGATTCGCGTATGTGTTTATGTCTTCCTCATTCTTTTAATAAACGCAGCCTAACCCCTCTTGCAATTGATATATATTTTTTGAAGTGCCGTAAATCTGTTTTAGATATTTGGTTAATTGTGTCACGCTGTTAAAGTCTTGGTCTTGTATAGTATGGCGCGCTTCATTTACAATTCTCGTTCTTATGATTTTTGTGAATTGCGGTTCAGCTTCAACATGGATTTTGCTTCCTCGCATCCCTCGATAAAGTATTAGGTGTTGGAATTAATTCGTAGCGTTTTACAAGTGATGGGAAGTACTTTCATTAATGTATTTTTTAATGCTCATGTGAAATAAATAACATTCTTTCATTAAAAAACGCTACGAATTAATTCCAACACCTAATAATTTAAAGGGATGTTTTTATCATCGAAAAAGATACGGCTTCGACAGCATATTTTAATGTAACGAATAAGTTAGTGCGTCATTATTCCGTTAGGTCTCTCTATTTTAGGGATAGTCATAACACTAAACCTTGGTTTGAATTGTTTCATCTGAAATCGTAAGAAGAGGAGAAATCGAGCACAACAAGTTTGGAGAAATTTGTTGAAATATCTTGTGTAATATCGATTTTATTAAAATCTAGATGAACGTCCCCAGTAGTGGATTGAGAGGGTTTGGCAAGAGAGGAAGTGTCCCCCTCCACCTCCGCCGCCACCATCATCAGCGACGGCGGATCGCCGACCCTAGGGTCGATCCGCCGCCGGAAACAGGATGACCCTCCGCGCGCGCGGGGTGCAGTGGCTCATCATCCTCTGGCCGCGTCAAATGCGCGACCGGGCCGGGAGCCCTGCACCGCCGCGCGCGGGGGGTGCGCCGCGAGACTTCCTCTCGCGGCGCCGAAGAATGAGGGGCGCCAAACACACGTCTGGCACTCCTAGGGGGGCTGGTGATCGCGGCGGGGGCCGTGATCCCCAACTCCCATCCCCCAACACCAACCGGGGAGGCGGGCGCAGGGGGTGGTGTCCCCCCAACGCCCGAAAAAAGTCGAAGATGCCAAGCACCGCCCGGGATCACGTCGTCTTTCAGACGACGCCATAAAAATCCCCGGGCGGGAATAGAAGTCGGCAATAAGCCGACTGGCCTGAGGGACTCCCAGAAGTATGCTGCACGCGTTCCTGGGAGTCCCTCATGCAAGGCCAGGTAAGGACACTCGGAGGGGTTTTAGTGAGTGCAAGTACCACATACCCTGGGCTCTCCCCCGAGACCCGGGGTATGCGTTAGGCATTTCCCCTCCGTTATAAAAAAAAAAAAAAAAAAGGAGAGGAAGTGTCCCCCTCGCGGGCTGCCACCTTGTCGTGGTGAGGGGGCTCCCCCACGGGTCGCTTGCGGCACTAAGAGCAGCCTGTACTCCTTCCTCACGGGGGGAGTCTGTACACCGGGTCCGGCACCCCAAGGGGGGCCCTCTCCTCGTGGGAGGAACCCCTGGGGGTCTCGTCCTTTTCAGGACGGTCCCCAATGTGCCGGTAGGGGTTGGCGGCCCCGACTTCAATCGCCCGGTGGCACGGCACCGACAGGGGGAGGATTGCTCCCTTCCCGTGCGTGATGTGGGGTTTCGACCCCCACTGCGCGTGGACCCCGTGGGGCCCTCCCCTCCTCCCTGTGGGGTGGAGTGGTTCCCTTGGGGTTTGCGTGCAAAAGGGTCGACGCGGGTGCTCCCGCAGGCGAGCCGGCCCGTATGCTGGGTGCTCCTGGCTGCGGGCTGGCTCATGCCACTGAGAGGGAGGGGGTCTCCGAGAGCTTCGGCTCATTGCACCGGGGACTCCTCCCGCCTCGAGAGGTACGGACTTGTCCGTAGGGGAGGGCGGGGCCGCTCGGACTTCGGTCCGTCGCGGAATCACCCGTCTCTCCTGGTGGGGGGGTCGCGCGACCGCTCGGACGTATTCCGAGTACCCGAGCAAAGGGAGATACGCTTCTCCATAGTTATCGTGCGCGCCGGTAGTAACAGGGGTCCGTCTCCCCCTATATAAAACGGAGACGGGGACACGGGTAGGGGGAGGTGGTTCGTCACCGGCCCTACCGTGGGCTGCAGTTGACACACACCGGCCAGCAGGGGTCTGCATTCCCCCTAGCCTGAAAACTCGGATGCAGGGACACGGGTAGGGGCAGGATCGGCGAGGCACGGGTTCATCTCAAAGGACCCGGGCCGGCGCCACACACCGCCAACAGGGGTCTTACTCCCCCTGCATAAATAACGGAGGCGTAGTGGAGGAAACTGAGGTGCGAGGGTCTGGCTGGGATTGATTAGAGGGACGGCGCGTAGGGAGCGGGGCCGGAGTCGCCTTAGTACCTACGGTTCTCGTGGCGTACGAGGGACTTGCAGGCCCGACGCAGAGGAGGTACCTCGCCTCTGCTTAATATAAAACCGGAGGTAGCCGGGTAGGTGGAGACGGATAGTCGCGGCCCTGCTCGGTGGTGATGAGCGTGCGTAGGTGTTCGCTATACGCTCAGCCGAGTATCCGGTGACACTCGTCGGCCAGCAGGGGTCTGCATTCCCCCCAGCTTAAAAACTCAGATGCAGGAACACGGGTAGGGGAGGTGGATCGTCGCGGCTCTTCCTTCGGGAATCCGACGACACACACCGGCCAGCAGGGGTCTGCATTCCCCCTCCTCCCCTGCCTCGAGGAATGGGTAGGCAGGGGATGGGGCGGACTATCGTTCCACGCGACGCAGGTGCTCACCGGACCTGTACGGACTCCCTCCTCACGGGGGGAGTCTGTACACCGGGTCCGGCACCCCAAGGGGGTCTCCTCTCCTCGTGGGAGGGACTCCTGGGGGTCTCGTCCTTCGGGACGGGTCCCCAGTGTGCCGGTAGGGGTTGGCGGCCCTGACTTCAATCGCCCGGTGGCACGGTACCGTCAGGGGGAGGATTGCTCCCTTCCCGTGCGTGATGTGGGATTTCGACCCCCACTGCACGTAGACCCCCGTGGGGCCCTCCCCTCCTTCCTGTGAGGTGGGGTGGTTCCTTTGGGATTTGCGTGCAAAAGGGTCGACGCGGGTGCTCCCACAGGCGAGACGGCCCGTATGCTGGGTGCTCCTGGCTGCGGGCTGGCTCATGCCACTGAGGGGGATGGGGTCTCCGAGAGCCTCGGCTCATTGCACCGGGGACTTCTCCCGCCTCGAGAGGTGCGGACTCTGTCCGTAGGGGAGGACGGGGCCGCGCGGACTTCGGTCTGTCGCGGAACCACCCGTCTCTCCTGGTGGGGGGTCGCGCGGCCGCTCGGACGTATTCCGAGGCAGGGCGCGCGACTCCCGCCCTCTCCGGGCCGCTCGGACGTATTCCGAGGTCGGGGCCGGGGGGGGGGGCGTCGAGTATTGTGCCCGGTGTCTCCGCGATCGTCCGCGGCGTCCCTTCCGAAGCGGGACACCGGGCAGCGCAAACAACGCTGGTCGCCACGGCGGCTAGGGTCCGGAAGGGGCGCTGCTTCCGTGACCTGAACCGTCCGTGGAGCCGCCCCGGGTGGCGCCACCCGCAGCGGTGCCCTCGACATCGGAGACGAGGGACCCCTGAAACTCGCGAGTGGGCTCGCACCACATCCGCTCACGGGGAGTAAGGGGCCGGAGGCCAGTGTCCCCGATGATACATTCCGGGGACCCGAGCTAGCCCCCCGGGGGAACTCGGGGCCCCCTCTCCTGATTCTTCGGGGGAGGGATGAGGGTACACCCTGGCTGGCGGAGCCGCTGCGGGCCGTGGGCATCAATCTAATGGACAATATAAATTCTCAACATAATGTGGAGGGAGAACGCTCGCTTCAGAGTGTAGAGGCGGACGCTCGCTCAACTATGAGCGACAGTTCTCGCAAACAACGTCCCGGCCCTGCGAGCAGCAGGGTCGGGGCGCGCGCCGAGGCGGTCGCCTACGAGGGAGCGCTGTCGAGGGCCGGTTCTACGGTCCTCTCGCTGAGCTCCCTTGGAGGAGACAGCCGAAAACGGCCGGCTGAATGTGTTGTCTCCTCCTCGGATTCCGATGGGGAGTCAACAAAAAGGTCCAGGGGGAGGCCAGCTCTAAATCCCGAACATGTCGGGAAATATACTGCCGAGGCAATGGCAAAGAAGGCCGAAAAGGCTAAAGCCCGGCAGCTAAGAAAGGACCACCGGACGATTTTAGATCCGGAAGTTGAGCCGTCCTCCACATCGGCCAGGAAGGCCAAAGAGAAGGCTTTCGAACTCGCCCTCGAGTTCGACGAATAACCGATTTGCGCAGTCGCCGCGGTCGCAACACGCGAACTGGCGACCATTGCTAAGTCGGTTGAGCGATCAAAGAACATCAGGGGCGACATAGTGAGGGATATGTGGACAGCATACACCAAGCTGTCCGCAGCCCTCACGTCAGTCTTTACGAGGGCGGGTGATAGCAGCCTGGCCGCGAACGTAGATCAGACGGAGGAATGCTCCAGACCCGCCTGGGTGAAGGAGAGACGCCGGCTGAATGAAGAGTTGGTGTTCCTCCGCTCCAGGGTCGCGGTACTGGAACACGGCCGGGGGAGGTCCACCTCCCGCCGCACGTCCGGCAGGGATAGGGTGCCGGGGATGGAATGGGACTCGATCATGGAGTGGTCGGGTCCCGATAGCCTGGCTGGCGACCGCAGTCCAATTAGGACTAGAGGAAGGACTGCTCCCGCGGAGAGGCCGCGCGTGACGGTCACGGAGGAGGACCTGAGATCCCCATGTTTCAGGCCTCCTCTGCAGGGGGTTAGCAAGCAGCTGGACCCCATGGCGGCCGTCGCGGACAGGACCGCCCCTGTCGGCAAGACACCCCCATCGAAAAATAAAAGGAGGGAGAATGCCGACAGGGTCGATGATGAGGAGGGCCGCATCGAGCGGCTCCTGCCCCGTCTCCTGCGGGAGATGGGGATCGCCCCGATGACGGCGCCGTCAACAAAGCCGCGGAGCGGTCTGGCCGCTGCCACACCGGCGAAGAGGGCCGCCAAGGCCGCTCCTAAGACGGGAGAGAGCGCAGCCAACGCGCCTCCCCCCGCCGCTAAGGCGAATCTACCGCCCCCGGCTGTCCCCAAAACATTTGTGGACGGGGGGACGGAGACGGACGCGAACGAGGCGACCTGGGCGCAGGTCGTTTCGAGGGGGGCAAAGAGAGCGGCCGCCAAGGCGAAGAAGGCGGAAGCGGAGCCGCCCCGGCCCTTCCCCAAGAGCGCGAAGAGCGCCGGGGCGCCCGTGGCCCCCGCTCCCAATAAAAAGGGGAACGGTGGGAAAAAGGGCGGGACGGCGATGAAGGGGAGCACTGCCGCGAGGCCTCCAGCCTCCGGCAAGAAGGCTCCGCTCCCGAAATTGAGGCCGCCAAGTTCAGCGGCCATAGTGGTGACCTGCGCCGACCCTACCTCCTACCAAGAGGTGGTAGGGAAGGCAAGAACCTCGATCTCTCTCAAGGACGTGGGGATCGAGGATCTCCGTCCTCCCAGGAGGGCCATCACAGGGGCCCTTATTTGGGAGGTCCGGGGCCCGGAGAGTCGAGTCAAGGCGAACGCGCTGGCCGAGAGGCTGACGGCCGTCTTCGCAAACAGGGACGACGTGAGGGTGTCCCGCCCATCGAAGACGGCCGAGATCCGGGTCACCGGACTCGATGATTCGGCCACTCTCACTGAGGTGGCACAGGATCTGGCGAGGGCCTGCAAGCGACTCCCACCGGAATTTAAGGTGGGAGAAGTCAGCAGGGCCCCCAACGGGCTGGGCACCTGCTGGGTGCGGTGCCCCGTAGAGGCGGCCAAACAATTAGTGGCCGCCTCACGAGTCAAGGTGGGGTGGTCGAGCTGCAGGGTGGCCCTGCTGACTTCTCCCATCTTAAATTCCGGTGGGAGTCTGCCGGCCCGGAGCCTCCAATGCTTCCGGTGCTTGGAAGCTGGCCATGTCCAGGCCAAATGCACAAGCACCGTGGATCGCTCCGGGTGCTGCTACCGGTGTGGGGGCATCGGCCACGCGACGAGAGAGTGCCGCGCTAAGGTCGATTGCCCCGCGTGCCGCGAGCTCGGCCGCCCCTCGGGGCACCGCATCGGCGGCACCGGATGCGCCGCCGCTAAAGCGAAGGGCAAGAAGGGGGGGGGAGAAGCCCAGTGGCCCTCTCACTGCCGTTGCGGGACAGCCCCCCGCGGCGGCAGCGACCACCGCAGAGACAACGTCGGCCGTAACAGTGGCCGACATTGAGATGGCCGTCGTGGAGGAGTCACCCCCCACGGCGGTCGCAGACGTGGCCGACAAATCCAACGTCGGTGGGGGCGAGGAACGAGGTAACAACAATTAATGTCCCTCGTCCTCGCTCAGGTTAACCTCAATCACTCGGCCGGGGCGCAAAGCATGCTAATGCAGTGCCTCGCCGAGTGGGGGGGTGGACTGGCCATTGCCGCAGACCCATACCATATCCCGGAGAGTCACCCCAACTGGGCGGGGGACTCCCTGGGACGGGTGGCGGTGGTCAGCCGGCACGCGCGCGACACCCCGCCGATGATTCCAATGTCGGCGGCGAAGGGGTTCGCTCTGGTAGAGTGGGGGCCCATCGATGTAGCGGGGTGCTACTTCCCTCCTCGACTAACGAGGAGGGAATATGAGGACGCCCTGGAGTCTCTGGGGGAGCACATCAGACGACGCTCCCCCAGGTCAGTACTGGTGGGTGGGGACTTCAACGCCCATGCGTTAGAGTGGGGTTCCCCATCCACCGACTCCAGGGGCGACATCACCCTGCTGTGGGCGGCGAGGCACGGCCTAGTCTTGTTGAATAGAGGCCGTGCCAGTACCTTCGTGGGGGCCCGGGGGGAGTCCATTGTCGATCTGACGTGGGCGACCCCCGCGGCTGCCGCCAGGATACGTGGTTGGCACGTGGACGCCAGCTCCTTAGGAGAATTGTCGGATCATCGTCTGATCCGCATGGAGCAGGTGTCCACCCTCACGGAGGTGTCGATAAGACGCCGCCTACATGAGAAGGAACGTCGATGGGCCCTGCGCAAGTTGGACCCCGGCGCCCTCGAGGTGAGCCTCCTCTCCTCCACGTGGCCGGAACCCAACCAGGCCCGCTCGGTGGAGGAGGAGGCCGAATGGCTCGGGGACGCCATGTCGCGCGCGTGCGACGCGTCGATGCCCCTCTGCCATCCTGTGGCGAGGAGGGCAGTCTACTGGTGGTCCCAGGAGATAGCTGAGCTACGACGGGCCGCCGTAGCTGCCCGACGGAGGTTCACCCGCCGCAGACGACGGGGCACCGACGAGGAGGTGGAAGTGGCCGCCGAGGCGCTCCGTGAAGCTAGGAGCGCCCTTAGAGCGGCCATTAGGAGGGCGAAGGCCGACGCATGGCGCGACCTCGTCTCCTCCCTTGACAGGGATCCGTGGGGGAGGCCCTATAAAATTGTGACGAAGCAATTTCGTCCGTGGGCCCCCCCGATAACGGAAACCCTGGACACTCAGTTCCTGGAGGATGTGGTGGCCGCCCTCTTTCCCAATAAGGAAAGGGAAATACCGGAGAGGGTCGGCCCCCCGTCCGAATGGACGGAGGAGCTGGGCGTCACCCGGGAGGAGATGGTGATGGCCTTCGCCCGCCTCAAGGGGAGCCGCGGGCGCCCGGACCCTCTGGTGTACACGGAAGGGTCTGGCTCGCCGCGGCTCTCATAGTGAGCAGCCGTCTGAGGCGGCTCTTCACGAGCTGCCTCAGAGACGGCATATTTCCCAGGCCGTGGAAAAGGGCCAGGCTTGTCCTCCTCCGTAAAGAGGGCAAGCCAGCGGAGAGTCCCTCCGCTTATAGGCCGTTATGCCTGTTGGACGATGCGGGGAAATTGCTGGAGCGAGTCATCGCTGCCCGCATCGTCCGGCACCTGTCCCGGGATGGTCCCAATCTATCCCGCGATCAGTATGGCTTCCGGGATGGTCTATCGACTATCGACGCCGTCAGGCAAGTCAGGGCCCTCACGGAGCAGATGACCGCGGGAGGGGAGGTGGCGTTGGCGGTATCCCTTGACATCGCCAACGCCTTTAATAGCATCCCATGGGGCCGGGTAGTGGGGGCGATGAGAGGACATCACCTCTTGCCCCCCTACCTGGTCGCTATTATAGAGGACTATTTCCGGGACAGGCAGCTGGAGTTCCATAACAAAACGGGACTTCAGCAGCGGAGGGATGTGTCGTGCGGCGTTCCACAGGGGTCCGTGTTGGGACCCCTACTCTGGAACGTCGCATACGACTACGTTCTCCGCGCGGCCCTACCCCCCGGCTGCCACGTTTGTTACGCGGACGACACGTTGGTGGTGGTCGGGGCCACGACCTGGGGGAGAGCCGTCGGTACGGCAAACGTCGCAGTGGCGTGCGTGGTCGGCTCCATTAAGGAGTTGGGCCTGAGGGTGGCCCCCGCTAAATCGGAAGCTCTTTTCTTCCACGATGGAAAGAGCGGGGTGCCCCCTCAGGCACATATAGTGGTGGACGATGTCCGCGTCCCGGTGAGGCCAACGATCAAATATCTGGGCCTCACCGTGGATAGTCGCTGGGGCTTCGTCGAACACTTCGACGAGCTAGCCCCGCGGTTGGGCCGCCGAGCAGACGCTCTGCTCGGCCTCATGCCCAACCTCCACGGTCCGAACGGGTCGGTCAGGCGGGCTTATATGCACGCCGTCCTGTCCGGGGCCCTTTACGGGGCCCCGGTATGGAGTGGGAAGGCCCTGGCCAGCCGCCGAATAAAGCAGAAGTTGCACAGCGTGCAACGGCGGCTGGCCTTGCGCATCTGTAGGGCCTACAGGACGGTGTCGTACGCCGCCGCCATGGTCCTCGCGGGGATCCCCCCTTCGCCGGGGTGAAGGCCATTCGGCTTCGAGGGGGGATCGTTACCCCGAGGACCACTGACCGACTGAGAAGGAACGCCCGTCGGCGGGTCTTCGAAGAGTGGCGCTCCACTCTCGAAAACGACCCGCCAACAACGGGCGCTCGGACCGTGGAGGCCATCCTCCCCTGCCTCGAGGAATGGGTAGGCAGGGGATGGGGCGGACTATCGTTCCACGCGACGCAGGTGCTCACCGGACACGGATGTTTCGGGGAGTACCTGTGTCGCATAGGTAAGGAGCCGACCACTTGTTGTCACCACTGCGACGGGGACCGGGACACCGCGCAGCATACGCTGGAGACCTGCTCGGCTTGGGCAGGCGAGCGCGGTGTCCTGGTCCGTGAGATAGGGGAGGATCTCTCCCTGCCGGCTGTCGTGAAGGAGATAGTCGGCAGGGAGAGTGCTTGGAGGGCCTTCTCCTCCTTCTGCGATCGGGTGATGTCGCAGAAGGAGGAGGCTGAGAGGCAGAGGGAGAGGGCACCGGGAGGTCGGGGCCTTCTCCCGCCCCCGCCGCCTCCGGGTGGGAAGGAGATGCGAGGGGTGGTGGCGTTGGGGGTCAACGCGGGCGCCGGCTCCAACCGGATCGCTCGCGCCCCGGGTCACCCCTCGCGCGTACCCGCCGCCGGGACCGCCCCACGGGGCGAGAACGACGGCGACCTCCTTCCCCCATAGATGAGAGGAGTGAAGAGGAGGACGGTGGGGTGGTGTGCGGGAGTGTCGGGGTCAGTGAACCCTCCACCTCCGCCGCCACCATCATCAGTGACGGCCCCGCGTCTCGGACGCGGGGCGCAGTGAAGCGGCGGCGGATCGCCGACCCTAGGGTCGATCCGCCGCCGGAAACAGGATGACCCTCCGCGTGCGCGGGGTGCAGTGGCTCATCATCCTCCGGCCGCGTCGAATGCGCGACCGGGTGGGGAGCCCTGCGCCGCCGCGCGCGGGGGGTGCGCCGCGAGATTTCCTCTCGCGGCGCCGAAGCATGAGGGGCGCCAAACTTCTGATTGGCGCCCCTCGGGGGGCTGGGGATCGCGGCGGGGGCCGTGATCCCCAACTCCCGCCCCCCAACACCAACCAATGGGGCGGCGGGCGCAGGGGGTGGTGTCCCCCCAGCGCCCGAATAAAGTCGAAGGTGCCAAGCACCGCCCGGGGTCACGTCGTCTCTCAGACGACGCCATAAAAATCCCCGGGCGGGAATAGAAGTCAGCAATAAGCCGACTGGCCTGAGGGACTCCCAGAAGTATGCTGCACGCGTTCCTGGGAGTCTCTCATGCAAGGCCAGGTAAGGACACTCGGAGGGGTTTTAGTGGGTGCAAGCCCCACATAACCCCAGGCTCTCCCCCGAGGCTCGGGGTATGCGTCAGGCATTTCCCCTCCGTTATCAAAAAAAAAAAAAAAAGGTGCTCACCGGACACGGATGTTTCGGGGAGTACCTGCATCGCATTGGTAAGGAGCCGACCGCACGTTGTCACCACTGCGACGGGGACCGGGACACCGCGCAGCATACGCTCGAAGCCTGCCCGGCATGGGCGGCCGAGCGCGGTGTCTTGGTCCAGGAGATTGAGGGGATCTCTCCCTGCCGGCTGTCGTCAGAGCGATAGTCGGTGGGGAGAGGGCATGGAAGGCGTTCTCCTCCTTCTGCGAACGAGTGATGTCGCAGAAGGAGGAGGCAGAAAGAACGAGAGAGCGGGCCCCGGGTGGCCGTAGCCCTCCTCCACCGCCCCCGGGCGGCGGAGGCGACGAAGGGGGCGGGGAGATGGGCGAGACGATGGTATTGGAGGAAAACGCGGGCGCCGGCTTCAGTCGGGTCGCTCGCACATACTCGTTGCCGGGACCGCCTCACGGGGCGAGAACGGCGGCGACCTCCTCCCCCCATACCTGAGTGAACGAGGAGGAAGATGACGGGGGTGTATGTGGGGGGGGGGCTGACGGTCCCTCCTCCTCCACCCCCATCATCAACAACGGCCCCGCGTCTCGGACGCGGGGCGCTGTGAAGCGGCGGCGAATTGCCGACCCTAGGGTCGCATCGCCGCCGGACATTAGTTAACCCCCTGCGCGGGGGGTGTAGTGGCTCATCATCCCCCGGCCGCGTCGAATGCACGCCCGGGCCAGTGGCCCTGCACCGCCGCGCGCGGGGGGTGCGCCGCGGGAGTGTCTCTTGCGGCGCCAAGGCATGAGGGGCGCCAAACTCTCAAGATTGGCGCCCCTTGGGAGACTGGGGATCCTGGCGGGGGCCGGGATCTCCAACTTCCGCCCTCCAACAACAAACGGGACGGCGGGCGCTGGGGTGGTGTCCCCCCTAGCGTCCGGGGCAGTCAGTGCCTCGCAACGCCCGGGGTCGGCGTTTCGATAAAAATCCCCGGGCGGGTAAGGATGTCGGCACCTAAGCCGACCGGCCAGAGGGGCTCCCAGAAGTATGCTGCACGCGTTCCTGGGAGCCCCTCAGCTATGGCCAATTAAAGACACCCGGAGGGGTTTCTGGGTGCAAGCCCCACATAACCCCGGGCTCTCCCCCGAGGTCCGGGGTATGCGTCAGACACTTCCCCTCCGTTATCAAAAAAAAAAAAGGAGAGGAAGTGTATACTGTGTCTTGTGAATTTGATTTGGATTCAATTGAGTCACCGAGGCAGTTTTATAAAGGTTTCCTATAGACTTATCGTTACGCAGGGAGGATGCTGATCAGTTGAAAGCTCAGCGGTTACCTATCTCGAGGTTAGGCCCGGGGTCGAGTTGCTGAGCGATTCCTGTGGAGCGTCTCCGGGAAGTAGCGTTCCCCGCAGCGGCACCCGAAGCGCTAGCCGACCAGTATCGCGCGTGTAGACGACGCAAATTGGGAATAGCCTAGGCTATGACAATTCGACCGATGATCTAGATTGGTACCGTGGGGACTGTGGCAATTTCCCGCACCCAATCATGGATAGGATTCGAGGGGTAGTAGTGGTTGGTAGCTACATGCTGAGTAGGGGCCTCTGACCCCGACGGATGACCTGTGTAACATGCTCGGGAACCAGCCTGCATAACTGGTAGAGCGTGGATAGTCGCTCGTTCTAACCAATGAGTTGCTTGTTAGGACCTATATCCCGCGAGCGCGACTAGGAGTCTCGCCATAGCCGTGACGCGCTGATTAGACGTATTCCAATCCTACGCTCATGGGAGCTGTGTGAGGTAAGCTTAAATGCAAGTATCACATGTTAAATACTCTCTCTCTCTCTCTCTCTCTCTCTTTCTCTCTCTCTCTTTCTCTCTCACTCTCTCTCTCTTCTATAGATTTATCGTCTGAAGAATTCGTGTTCCTTACCCTTTCCGAAGACCGCTTTACGTCCCGGACAAACTCCCAATTTTCATTGTTCTGTTACGTCCAAAGAGAATTATGAGAAGCGTTTTACCGGTTCATGTAATCAGATGAAATGAGTATAGCCTGCTCGAAACGTTCCAGTAATATAATTAATCATTTCGAACAAATATGAAATGGAAAAGAATGGTTTTATGGGAGAGATAGGAAATGGATGGGAGTAGAAAAACAGAAATTTCTGTGATGGTTCGTTTCGTACTAAAAATGTTTCCGATGTATTGAGGAATTAATTACTCATCTATGTGGTTAAACAAAAGGGCAACGACAATGAATCTTTCGAATCGAAAAACGGGTTGGTAGTGCTGGCCCCCGATGAAGTTGGTCTTGAAGGTTGAAGGAGACCGGCTTAAGAAAGATGTTTATTACGGTCGATCTTCACGCACTATGGTTTCGGAATTACATCGGAACTCAGTGATGTATCACTGAGTGACTGACTGACTGCGTTTTTCCGAAGAGTCTCATATATATATTAGGTGTTGGAATTAATTCGTAGCGTTTTACAAGTGATGGGAAGTACTTTCATTAATGTATTTTTTAATGCTCATGTGAAATAAATAACATTCTTTCATTAAAAAACGCTACAAATTAATTCCAACACCTAATATATATATAAATCCAAAGTCCATGTATCGAATTGCATTACATCCCGATATATATATATATATATATATATATATCGGTACATGGACTTTAGATGAGTGATTCATCTCTTTTTTCAAAGGTTTCTAATTATTTCGAAAGAATAGGAAATGATTAGAGCGTTTTCGTTTTATATATGAGTCAGAATATATGTGATCAGGCTTATCTGTGAGTCATAAGGTTACTGCACGTGCTTTCAATGGAACGCTAATCATTATTTTCCAAAAATTAATATTCGATCCGCCATGCTATTGACCTCGTTATTCGCATTTGAGAGAAAAACATATTTTCTCCATGAAAGAAAAGAATCGTGTAGTCATCAAAACGTAACACTATATAAAGGTGTTTGATTACTATTCTTCAATGTGCAAGCATATTTCTGAGATATCCTTGCTGTATTCATCGTTTCATCTTATAGTGTTTTTGATAGTCAACATCCACATTGACCGGATTATCTTTGTGAAAGTTTGAACCTCGCGTTCTGCTTTGCTGTTCTGTTCTGGATTATAAGGCAGTTAATTCCACAACCGTTCCATTTCTAGTTGTGATGTTTTACGTCCGTCACAAGGGCCGCATGGCCTAACCGAACAGTGCAGTATAGCGTCCTGAGTCCTCTCACATTTTGGGGACGGACGCACCTGCGCTTTTCCCGCGACGTCGTTTGTATACCTTACATTCCGCGCTGTCGTTTTCGTTTTCCCGTTTCTGTATTCCCGTACCGAGAGTTACAGAGGCCGGCGACTCCCGCGACCTTGAATGACGCCACCTCACCGGAGAGAAGAGGAGGAAGAACGACCAGGATTGGGAGTCAAGAGACGACCGCTGCTGACAGACCCGCCGGGGGTGCATGACACCTGACCCCGGTGCACGCAGGTGATATCCTTTCTTCATTGTTACGTCCTTTTGGTTATCACAAGGCATTTCTTATCGCACTTCCAGGCGCAAAGCGGATCGAGAGTTGGTATGGCATGATGGGGAAGGCCACTCTACGCCCCAAGGACGGCGAGAGCCCCGGATAGGCACCTCGAGGCCACGAGGCGACCTGAAAAAGACTCGCGATCTCTCGAATTTCGCGCGCCAGGACATGCGACGGGCATGACGCGGTTCCCGCGATTAGCGGAGCCGCGGAGCTACGCGCCAATCAGGCACGATAAGGCTCCTTCGCGGAGATAACGAACTCTGCGTGCGCCCGGGAGGATTAGCGCCCGACACTTGAGCTGTGGCCCGCTTGGCGAAAGCACGCGAGAGGATGCAGGACGTCCGCGAACCCCTGTAAAGTCGCCGGTTGCCGCGTCCGGGAGGCGTCGTTTTATCGGGATTCTGTCGGGTGTATGATATTGAATGCACGTGGCATTGCCGTGCGGTAGACTTTCGGGGATTTCAAGTACGCGTGTCGCCTCCCGGAACGGTCCTTGTCGTCGGAATAATTCTAAGGCGTCCGCCAAGGTCATAGCCTCATCACTCGTTGTCGGTTTCTTTTTATCGCGGATCATATTGCGTCGAAGTTGCCGTATTATACGTGCCGTAGTATTATCGCGTATCGTGTCGTCTCGAGCGTCTGTAGCGTAAGATTTGCATGTTTATTCGGTCCTCTGTGTCATAACCATTAACAACAATTTATAATAGCAATTGATAATTGTGCGTATTCTGTCGTATCGAGACTGCGTAGTGTCGAGTTTGCACGTATTCGAGCCTTCTCTGCATCTCAGCTGAGCGGCGCGAGGCCCCGCGAGCGCGCACGAGGTCACGCCGTGTCCACGCTACAATCGTTGCCGAATTCCTTAGTACTTGCGAGGCGATGAAGTATGGTTCGTATAATTCGCGAAAGTACTCCTGTGTGGCGTGAGCTCGTGTCGCGAGAATTTAACGAAGTTGATACGCCTAGCGTAAAACCTCGGGGCCTATGTAAACCAGTTATCGCGCTCAAGTAGAGCTTATCTCGATTGTATCGCCAGATGTAAATGTGAGTCGAAGACTCATTTAATATTAGGTGTTGGAATTAATTCGTAACGTTTTACAAGTGATGAGAAGAACTTTCATTAATGTATTTTTTAATGCTCATGTGAAATAAATAACATTCTTTCATTAAAAAACGCTACGAATTAATTCCAACATCTAATATATTTGTTATTTTTGTTACTGTTAATTCGTGTGTACTTTATTCTCGCTCCTATTCGCTCCTCCAAATGATCTGCTATCCTCGACCACGAACCGCCCCTTCTACCATTTTCGAGGCTGAGCTACCGGTTGAGAGCCCGTCGACATTCGCAGCTCATTAAAAACGGCATAAAGAGAATATCGCGTAATTTCTAGAAAGAGTGGCACGTTCGCTTGTGCCTGGCGCGCAACTATTGTTTTGTGATTATGTGCCGCCCTTAAGAGCGGCCGCGGGAAGACGCATTTCTGTCACGTTTCGTTTAACGCCACCTGTCATCCGATTACCTACGAAAACCTTAGCTGCGAATGTGCGACAAGTTGCGCCACGCTCGTGAGTGCGGTTGCACTAGTTAAGACATTCTTGAGTTTTTCATTAACAAACTTGCGATCATTTTGTTGCATTTTACGAACTTAACTTCTCTTTTAAAATGAGTTCTAACATAGACACAATAATCAAGTACTTTTCTGTAAGCCTCTTCTTCGCTTCTTAAAGCATGTACTATAGACCATGTACCAGACAGCACGCAACGTCCATTGGACGGCAAAATCTGATTTTTATTTAGTACGAATGTCCATGGACTTAGTACGAATGTTTTAAAAACGTATGTTATTCAGCGTACAAAATATATCACATTTGGATATTTAAAAAATGTTTATCTCATGCAAAAAATTTTCTAAATCTGTTCGCGACGTTGTTTTCGCTGACAAGTGAAAATTTTTTTAAAATCGCACGAGCAGTTTCACTTTTGTTAATATGTTTGTACGTCTTTTGAACGTCTCATGGACGTCCCTAGGACATCTGTGTTGTGTTGAAAATTTTCAAGGACAAAAATCTATACTGTAAGAAAGATGTTTTTTTTTTCAATCATGGGAAACGTCGTTACTCGATCTAACATCTCTGTCAAAAGTTACAGTGTTTGCCAGATCTTTCCGTCGAATATGGTCAACCCTGTATACTGTTTAGGTACATTATAGTACATAACCTGTACTTCAATACGGCGTATCGACAGGAGAGAAACTGTGGAAATCTCTAGTCGAAGAGGATATACATGATATTGGGTTGGTGCGTATGAAATGTCGGATTTTTAAGTGAATATATAAAATTGCATATATTTTTTCAAAAGCTATTTATTTAATCAAAATATGCTCCATTTGTTTCAATACAACTTTTCTCAACGAGATTTTAATGCATAGATGCCTGTCTTAAAGAAATTCTGATCTTTAGAATCAATAAACTCTGATATGGAATTTTTCAGTCTTCATTTTCTGTCTTCATTTTCATACTGTTTAGCCCATAAAAACTGTTCTAAATGTTTAAAAAAATGAAAGTCGATTGGCGAAACATCCGGTGAATAAGCTGGGTGCTGTAAAATTTCATATTTTAATTCATTTAATTCATTTTTTTCGCAATTGTTTTGTATGACATATGCGGCCGAGCGTTGTCGTGGAGAAGTATTGGACCATGCCGATTAACAAGTGATGGGCGTATAATTTTCAATTTTTCATGCATTTCATCAATGTACTGGCAGTACTTTTCGGCTGTAATTGTCTCCCCAATTCGAAGGAATGAGTAATGAATTACTCCAGTCACATTCCACCAAACTGTTATTAAAATTTTCCGTGGATGAAGTGATGGCCTTGGAGTATGAGCAGAAGCCTCATTCCTATTAAGCTACCTTTTCCTATTGTCATAAAGAATCCATTTTTCTTCACAAGTAATAATCCGATCGAAAAATGGCTCTCGATGAAATCAGGTTAGTAATGATGAGCATGCGTTCAATCGATCCAGCTTATTTCGCTCGGTTAGTTCGTGCGGTACCCATTTATCCATTTTTTTCACCTTGCCAATTTCAGAAAGGTGTCGCAATATCGTTGTATGATTAACTTTCATTCTGGTAGCAAGTTCCTTTGTAGATACAGTTGGATTCGTTTCCACCAATGCTTTCAGAGCATTATTTTTCACAGATGTTTTGGGTCTTCTACGCGGTTCATTTTGTAGGGAAAAATCACCAGACCGAAATTTTTCACACCAACGCTGCACTTTTTGATCGTTAACAATATTTTCTCCAAATGCCTGGTTTATATTGCGTGCAGCTTTTGCAGCATTATTACCAAGTTTATATTCATATAAAAAAATTACATGAATATCGGTTGAATTCATATCCTTACGAAATTCAAAACAAATAACAAAGTGGAACACTTTTGAGAAAATCTTCTTTGTTGAAATGTGATTCTGGCAATGGACAATAACCGACTATAAACGAGGTTATGCCAAAAACAAAAACATAACGAAAACAGGGAGACAAACGTTCATATAAAGAAAATCCGACATTTCATATGCACCAACCTAATAACTAGTACTGTGAAAGTACAGCGTATGATTTCCTAATCTGAAAATAGTCATTGTAACATTAAGATTTAAATATTAGACAGTAACTGATTGGATGTTCAGTTGAACTGATAATTAATTTCTATTAAGATCATATTGAACAGATGTATTATAACTACACATCCATGTTTATATAAGTGTGGATCATCGAAATGCAGTGATTTCAGAAATCAAGGATAGTGGATGACAGTATGCAACCGAATAGGTGACCGTTTCGAAACACTATAAAATTAATTCCCGAATTTAAGGAAAAACTTTTTTTGATCATAATTTTATTATGTGTATTTTGAAATAAAATATTAATTAATAATTATACCCATATAAGAATCATTTTGTCTTGATTGTGTCTAAAATTTGTTTAATATATTAATTTAAGTCCAATTTCAGTCCATGGGAACCTAAAATGGACGTTTTTAAAAAATCCAAAATGGTAACACTGGATGTCTTTAAAACGGTTTTAAAATATCCATCTAATCTGGATGTTTTCAATACGTCCAACATGTACGTTTTAAATATATTTTTAAAACGTATGTAGCTCGCTAGTGTCATCCTAGAAAATCATGAATCATCGTGCTCCATTGATTCGTGTGGGTCACTCATATCTGTGTGCACCAGATCTCCTACCTCTAATTTCCGAAGTGCAACAGACGGAAAAGTCCTTCTTGATTGTTTTCCGTTCGTAAGCCTCATATTCGAATCTGTCAAGATCACTTAGTTTAATGCCTGTTACAATTTTATTCTTCACCATCTTTTCAGCACTTATGTGATCCATCTTTTCATGTAGAAGTTGCAATGAGATGTACATACCTCTAATGTACATACTTTGTAGCATTCGCTCTATATAGATATCCGCAAATAATATCGATTCCTTTGAAATTGACAAACTCTTTTATTGACCATGTTATTTCGATGATGGACAGAAAGTAAGTAAAAAAAAATGAATGATATAAAAGATGTTATTTTATTGTTTTTGGTTTCTATGGTAAAATTGATCTGACAAACAAAAATCAAAAGTCGATATAATAATCAATAGAGTCGTTAATATAATCAATAGAGTAAGAGTGTGAAAGTGTAGAAGCGTAAGTTTAGTAACGGCACAATACTCCCCCTTCGCCTCCTAAGCAAAATCATCAAGTTAATTCTTGCGAAGTAACGAATAGATCACTGTCAGTGATCAGTGCTAAGTTTTAATTGTACTTTCCTCTTCGCGGAATAAGTATGTAGAGGTCTTTCAAAAGAAGTAGAAGGAAGTAGAAGGAATTGATAAATCCGACATAGTAGAAGGAACTGATATGACCGTAGTAACTGGTGCGACCGAAGGATCTATCTCGAAGAAAAGCCGACTTCAAATGTCCTGTAGAAATATTGATAACCTTTCCTGAAACATTAATAGCAAATAAATGATTGGAAACACTTAATGACAGGAAAAGGTTCAATATAAGATGATTGAAGAGATTTCTTGACAGCATCTTCGCGAATCCATGCATGAGTATAGTTGTAAAGATTTTTATGGATAAAAGGTGATTTCTTGTAGCGGTGACAGGAATAGCTCTGATATTCCTGTCATGTGGATTCTATGTTTTTTCTAGAAGATTTCAGGATCAGCATGAAAATTGTCTTCAATGAAAAATTCATCAGATATCCGCAGAGTGGAATTCAGCAGGGGAAGCTTTCAAATCTTCTTTGAAGCATGAACGAAGACCAAAAAGAACAGACATTTGATTGACTCCACAAGTCTGAAGAATTTTGGTAAAGTTTAAGAAGTTACGCAGTTATCAATTTGCTTCACTTCTCCTAATTCATCATACCATAAATTATTAGCTAAATTTCCAAGACTACTCATTTTATTCCACTTGCCTCGGTAAAATTAGCCAAATTTTTCGTATATTTAAATTCTTAAAAATATATACGTTCCGACCTATTTGTTAGATCATCCTCAGTGTATACATGTCGATAAATTAACGTAAATTTAATAAAAATCATAAAACGGTTAAATACAATTTCTGCAAATTATAATTACGCAAAATGGTGGCCCTATTTCTTCATATCTATTTTCAATCGCAAAAATGCAATGCTTTCAGTCATCTTCGTAGTTACATTCTTCTATTCGTCATAATTTGTCCGTAATAAGAACACATCGCTTCATATTGAGAATGTGGGCTTGCACAATTTTATGAAATTATTCTACATGTTCAATTAATTTTATTATCATTATGGACAAATTGCTGACCTGACAAATAGAGCGAAATGTATGTGTTTTTAAAAATTTAAATATATGAAAAATTTGGCTCTTAGCCCTTCTGTTATTCATTTCTGAGAAACTTAAGTTTGTCAAGGAAGGTTTACATGTTCAAGTTTTTGATAGAGCTCGGGATTTGCAGATCTTCAAACAATTCTTGGGCGGCACCTTTACATATAATACGTAAAAAAAAAAACAGAATACCTGGAGATTTTGCGGTGATTATTGTGCTCTATTATTGTTCCTAATCGTTATTCCTTATATTCAGGACTTTACTTCAGCGCTTCATGGTAGGAAAATCTTTTCCAAGATTGATTTGGTCAAAGTTTTACCAGGTTCCTGTGAAGACAGCGGTTACGACTGGTTTACCATTTGGATTATTTGAATTTTCAGTTATGCCGTTCGGTTTACGTAACGCCGCTCAAAGCGCTTTTCAGCGCTTAATAAATTCACTTCTCAATGACTTAGATTTCGCATTTTGTTATCTGGATGACATTCTTATAGCCTCCAAAGATGAAAAAGAACATTTTGTCCATTTACGCATTTTCACTCGTCTGTTACAAGCTGGAATGTCAAGTAACGTCGCTAAATGTATTTTCGGTCATAAAGAGATTTCTTTTCTCGCTACCTTGTGTCAAATCAAGGCATCAAGCATATTGCTGATAAAGTTAAAATCAATCATTGATTATCCAAAACCTAAGACGATTTGTGACTTACGATGATTTATCGGAATCATTAATTGATAAAGTTAAAATCAATCATTGATTATCCAAAGCCTAAGACGATTTATGACTTATGATGATTTATCGGAATTATTAATTATTATCGTCGTAGTCTTAAGAATGCAAGTCGTCAAGAGTTACTTACGGAATTTTTAAAAAACAATTCGCGAAGAGACCGAAGACTTATTCCTTGGACTAAGGAATCGGAGCCACTTTTTCTGAATTGTAAAGAAAACTTCTTCGTGTAATTTCCCTTTCACATCCTGCTCCACAAGTCCCTTTGGTATTAACTTGTGATGCTTCTGAGTTTGCAGTTGGCGCATCACTACCCTGCCGAAAACGGCCGATTAAAACCGATTAAAATGTAATCCGTTTTAATCGGTTGTAATCAGTTTTAATCGGTTCAATCCGCACTCGGATTAAAAAATAATCGGTTCCAATTCCGGAAGAATAATAATCGGTTTTCATATCACGTTCGCGGATTGTTTCCGATCCGAATTCATTACGTTCTAATTCATATTGTTATCAATCCAAACAAATTCAACTAATCGGATGAATATGTAATCCAAAATGATCGCTCGAATCGCATATTTTTCTTGTAATGGCTCAATCCATTTCAATTACAGAAACACCGATTCAATTGGTTTTAATTCTATTTGCTAGGAAAGACGACATTAATCCGGTTGAATTCGAAGTTCTCCGATTTCGGAGATGAAAATAAACTCGGATCTAAGGATCATTAATACATAATTATGTAATCATAAGTAAAATGTAATTAAATTTGCCTCTTACCAGCAAAAGTAATCAGATTCAATCAAAACTTTTCTGATTTTATGGGCGATATTGAAATCTGTTTTAATGCAACGGGATCAATTTTTTTGGTATCCGCAATAAAAGTCGACTTACACTCGTTTCCAAATAGCCAAATAACATATGTTCATAATATTAAGTATTTTTATCGCGTACTTTGTAAGAAATGGAATATATAAATAATTTTGGAATCATTAAAGTTGAAAATGATTCTTGGTCGAATTATTTTAGACTAATAGCATTTCTTTGTTTATTGGAGACATAATTTAATTTTTGTTTTTATTAGATGTACTTGTAACGATGAAAATAAAATTTTACAAATAAAAATACGTATATTGACAATTTAATTTTTATCGAAAAATCGGAAAAATTCTAATTGAATCGAACTGTTTTTGTCTGTCATGACAAAATCGGATTTACGTTGCATTAAATCCGATTTAATTTTCAACCATTAATTGGGAGAAATTCCGACTAAATCGGATAATTTTTGCAGATCACGGTAAAATCAGATTCTCGTTACATTAAAACCGATTTCATTATTATCCAAAATCGGAGAAATTCCGATTAAATAGGATTACTTTTGCCGGTTGCGAGAAAATCGGATTATCATTTCATTAAAACTGATTTCAATATCTGCAAAATCGGATAAATTCTGATTGAATCAAATTACTTTCGTTGATCACAACGAAATTGGATTCAGATTGTATTAAATATGATTTCGTTTTCATTCATGGAATAGGGGAATTTATGATTGAAACAGATTCATATGATCTAATTATAATCCGTATGAAGCGCATTAAATCCGATTTATTTATTTTCAATCGGTTTCAATATCCTATTCTCAGTGCAAGATCAATATAGATTACTTTTGTTTTAATCGGTTTTAATCGGTTTTCGGCAGGGCAGAACAAGTTTATTGATAATGTCAATAAACCCATTGCATCCTTTTCTAAGAAATTAAATAAAACTCTAAAGAATTATAATACTTATGATAAAGAATTTCTTAGTGGCGTTATTATATCGAAACTTCTACATTTTTACATTCTTACTCGATCGATTACATTATATCGATATTTTTGACTTTTGCTTAGATCAATTTTACTATAGATATCAAAAACAAAGTGACCTTAATTGGTAATTTCGACGTGATTTTCGTCAACGGAAATTTAATTTCTGGATTTTTGGAGAGTTTTCGGAAAAGAATTCCTTCAAACATTTGGATCAAAGCTTTTGAGCCTTCGTTAGAAGAGAAATCAGATTCTAAGATCCCACACGGAGCACATTATTAGACGTTCACATAACCTCTATAACTTCATGTGACATCAATCTCTATGATGAAAGTTACATAGATGTCCATTAGAGATCTATAATAGATGTTCATTAAAGATTTACGATATATAGATGATCCAGTAAAATCAACGATGAACGTCCATTAGATGGACTATTTACATTTTATTATTGTGATAAATTAATATTTTCAACTGACTTCATAAACATATTCTACAAAAAAGTTAAAATATTATATATATGTGTGATATACATCATATTTCAATATATACGAGGGCAACTCAATAAGTTCTTAGAAAATCTGTCAGAGGGCACTCGCAGTGTCATGTTTGTGGCTATTGGAGCGACTGCTATGCAATATGGCGCCGATGATTACCAACCAAAGGCGAAGGACAATTGGCGGGAAATCGTTAAGTTGAGAATGAGTGCTACTCACTGCTTCTGATTTTTATGCCATAAGGCGATTTAATACAAACTTAATATTAAAATAACTAAATACTAAATACAAATATGGATTAGAAAATAGAGACGTGATTGCGCGTATAAGACGGCTCGGATACCGACATTGTGTCGCGGAGTTACAATACAAGAACTATGGAAATACACTCTAAGAAATTATCTGATGACGCTAACAATTATCACAAACATGAACAGTGATCGGTATCGGTCTCGCGGAATACACAAAGTAATTCGGAACCTCAACTTCTGAATTCTAACTTACTGACTATCGCAGAGACTTACACGAGGTCCGCACGCGGCACGCCATGACACCATAGAGAGTGAACGGAAGAAGAAACGGAAAGAACGACCGCATCAGCGCCGCGACGGACGCATGCAGCGCCGCCACTGACGCTCGCAGCGCCGTCACTGGCGCTCGCAGCGCCGCGACTAACGCTCGCAACGCCACATGTTGCGGCGTTGCGAGCGCTACTTGCGGCACTGTGAGCGTGGCGCTGGAATTGGTTCTTCTTTCCGGCTGTCCCTTCTTTCGCTCTCTCTGGTGTCATAGCGTTCTGCGTGCGGACCTCGTGTAAGCCTCTGCGATAGTTAGTAAGTTAAGACTCGGTAAAGTTCGAAATCACTTTGTGTTCACTGCGAGATCATTGCTCACGTCTTTCGGTAATTGTAGCGTCATTGGATAAATATTCATAGTGTATATTTTCTTAATTTCCCGCATTCTAACCTAGCAATGCAATGCCGATATCCGAACCACCTTACGCACGCAATCACGTCTCTATCTTTGTAATCTACATTTGCTAAATAATTATTCAAGTTTGTATTAAACCCCCTTATGGCATATGAGTCAGAATCAATGAGTAACATTCATTCGCAAACCTAACGATTTCCCGCCGGAATTATCCTTCGCCGTTAGTTGTCCATCCTCGGCGCCCAGACATGCTCGGTGCCATTAGGCACAGCAGCCGCAACATAGCCACAATGTCACATTTTTGACAAGTAGTATCTTTCAGCTGATTACTGTTAAATTTTGAGCGGAATTCGTCGCGTGGTTTCATTTCTGTAGACGATTAAAGCGGACAAGCTTTATATTTTGTGCAAAATAGAAAAAAACGAGCAGTGATCAAACTAACAACATCTACATATGAAAGGTGTAATGCCGAAAGAAATCAAAGCCAAGTTGGATAATGTTCATAGTACATCTGCACCAGTGTTTGCGATTATATACAATTGAATTTAAACGTGGTCGTACATCCACATGTGATGCACCTCGTTCAGGACGTCCAATTGAGGCTGCCAGAAATCATCGATAAAGTCCACGATATTGTTTTGACTGATCGCTAGTGAAAGTACGAACTTGTTGTGGCCACAGGCATATCACATAGTACAATGATTTCAATTTCGCACGAACAATTGGATATGAAAAAGCTAGCTCTCGGCAAGATGGGTGCCGCGTTTGCTCACTATGGATCATAAGCGCGATCGTGTGACGATTTCAAAACGATGTTTGGAGATGTTTCAACGTAATCCAAATAAATTTCTGCGTCGATTCATTACTGTGGACGAAACATGGATCCATTACTTCACACTCGAGACGAAGGAACAGTCAAAACAATGGACTTCACTGAGTGAACCAGCTCCGAAGAAGGCGAAGACTTTGGGATGCATGCGGTATAATTCATATCGAGTACCTTCCATCGAAGCAAACGATCAATGGCGATTACTACGTAGCTTTATTGGACCGTTTCAATAACATTTTAAAGAAAAAATGTCCCCATTTGACGAAGAAGAAAGTGCTCTTTCATCAAGACAATGCATGGGTTTACACGTGCCCGACACTGATGGCCAAATTCAACGAATTCCGCTACGAATTGCTTCTCCATCCAGCATATTCGTCAGATTTAACCCCTTGCGACTATTTTCTGTTTCCAAACCTGAAGATATGGTTCGGAGGAAAGAGATTCACCAGAGAGCAGCTCATCGCCATAACAGAGGCTTTTGAAGAGTTGGACAAATCATATTATTCGGACGGCTTGAAAAAGTTGGAAAATCATTGGATCAAGTGTATCGACCTAGAGCTTTGGATGAGCTTGATCTCATGAAAGCCACTAAATATCGCTAATTTTTATTATATATTGGACTCATAGTACTACGTAAGATAATCAAATAAATCTTAACGTAATCATTTTATAAAACTATCAATAGCTGTACATTTTCTAGCAACTCCTGACATTGACGTCGAGAAAATAGATACAACCAATAAAAAATAATTATAATATATGTCATAAAAATCAATTATAAACAGTCCTATTGGATGATGAGTTCATCCCCAAAAGCCAAATGAAGTCGATCAATGCATTGTTTCGTAGTTAGATTATAATACATTTGTAATCGTAAAAAATCATTGCCCGAAAATTTTCACGTGAAATTTCCATTTTCTCACAAAATAACTTCTTTTAAAATATTATACAAACAAAACTAATTGGCTTGGGTACAAACTGTCGACCGAATTATAGGTTAAAAACGTCTAATTTTACGGATATGATAGTAGCAGAATGTTGGCGCCACTGGAAGTATTAGATTGAAACTTTTTCAGCAGACTACGTATTAAATCGCGTTGCTTGAAATCCCCATAAAATGAAATGGATGTACGAAGACAAGTTAATAAGTTTTTAGAAAAACATAGTAACACATTTTTTTTTATCGATTCATTTTTATTTTTCAACATAGTCTCCTTTCAGCTTGATACACTTGATCCAACAATTCTCCAACTTTTTCAAGCCGTCCGAATAATATGATTTGTCCAACTCTTCAAAATAAGCCTTTGTTTCAGCGATGAGCTGTTCTCTGGTGGTAAATCTCTTTCCTCCGAACCATATCTTCAGGTTTGGAAACAGGAAATAGTCGCAGGGGGCTAAATCTGTCGAATATGCTGGATGGGGAAGCAATTCGTAGTGGAATTCGTTGAATTTGGCCATCAGTGCCGGACATGTGTGAACCCATGCATTGTCTTGATGGAAGAGCATTTTCTTCTTTGCCAATAGGGACATTTTTTCTTTAAAATGTTGTTGAAACGGTCCAATAAAGCTGCATAGTAATCGCCATTGATCTCGTGTTTGCTTCGAGAAGGTAATCGATATGAATTATACCTCGTGCATCCCAAAAAACTGTGGCCATCATCTTTCCGGCCGACTTCACGGTCTTTGCCTTCTTCGGAGCTGGTTCTTCATTCGGTGAAGTCCATTGTTTGACTGTTCCTTCGTCTCGGTGTGAAATAATGGATCTATGTTTTGTCCACAGTACGAATCGACGCAGAAATTCATCTGAATTACGTTGGAACATCTCCAAACATTGTTTTGAAATCGTCACACGGTCGCACTTATGGTCCATAGTGAGCAAACGCGGCACCCATCTTGCCGAGAGCTAGCTTTTTCATATCCAATTGTTCGTGCGAAATTGAAATCATTGTGCCATGTGATATGCCTGTGGCCACAACAAGTTCGCACTTTTACTCGTCGATCAGTCAAAACAATATCGTGGACCTTTTTAATGATTTCTGGCGTAGCAGTCTTAATTGGACGTCCCGAACGAGGTGCATCACATGTAGATGTACGACGTTTAAATTCATTCACCCAATTGTACAGTCGCAAACACTAGTGCAGATATGCTATGAACCTTATCCAACTCGGCTTTGGATTTCTTTCGACGTTAAACCTTTCATATATAGACGTTTGATCACGAAACTCGTTTTTCCATTTTGCAAAAAATACAAAGATTGTTCGCTTTAATCGTCTACAGAAATGAAACCACGCGATGAATTCCGTTCAAAATTTGAGTAATCAGCTGAAAGATGCTATTTGTCAAAAAGTAATGTGACATAACACTGCGGGTGCCCTCTGACAAATTTTTTAAGAATTTATTGACTTGCTCTCATATCTTATATCAACAGCTAACTTAAATCGTTATAGTGGCTCTTCTCATACTCACAAGTCATTGTTTGAATTATTACTAAATAAATTGTCAATGTCAATGTTATTGAAATGGAGTTATTTTTTCTATTAGTAAGTTTTATCATTAAAAGTAATATAAAAGGCTCTGTAGTAATAAGCAAAAGGTAGTATAAAAGAAGGGCAAAGAGCCAATGACGTAAATAAAAAATTATAATTCAAATAAGAAAACTCAATACAAAAACAATAAAAATATAATAAAATAAAACAAACGTTTCAACTCCAATTGAGTCATTTTCAATGCCATCATACAATAATATAAATGTCGTTCTAAATTAAAAATTAATACATAATCTTACAATATTCTTAAAATTCCTTAACAAAAAATTCTTTCCTCTTTCTGTGTAATACGCTGTGAGTCATTTTTATCAAGAATTAACAAAGTCATAAGAAAGTTCTGGAAAAGTAACCGTAAACAAAAAGAATTAATATTAATCACATAAAAATTAAAAATATGATGATATACCTTAGTAAATCTGTTAAGAGTCCAATAATACACAACGAGAAAAAAATATAAAATGTAGTCCATTTCGGGTAATAATAAAAGTCTTTTTAATTTAATAGGTTATTATAAGCAAATTCGCAAAGGTAACGAGCTTCTGACTTAAACGATGTCACAAAACGAAATGTCAAACAGAAAAATTATAATAATATAAATTAAAATTATAATTATCGAGAACGGAAAACGGAAAAATAGGAGGAAAAGGATAGAAGATATTAGAAAGGAGAAAGAAAATGTATAATGTCAGAATACAAATCCGGCAAAGACTCCGTGTCATTTTGTCTATTAATCCCATGCTTCTGTTTTTTGGTTCTGAATTCGACATTTTTCATGTTTAATAAAAAAATATATAAACAGATTTTTGGGACCCCCATGGGTTCACCTTTGTCACCGGTTGTTGCAAGTATTGTTATGTAGGATTTCGAGAAGATGGCTATTGGAATGCTGCCTTGTCGTCTGTTGTTTTACTACCGATACGTCGATGATATTATCTTAGCTGCTCCTTCTGAAAGTATTTGTGATATTTTGGATGTTTTCAATTCATTACATACTAGATTACAGTTCACCATGGAGATAGGTGATGAAGTAGAATAAGTTATTTAGATACGATGGTAATTATCGATGAACGGAATCTCATTTTTGATGTATACCGTAAAGCAACCTTTTCCGGCAGATTTCTTAATTTCCACTCACACCACCCACTTTGTCATAAAAGAGGTGTGATTTATGGAGTCGTGGATAAGATATTTTGTTTGTGTCATCCGAAATTCCAACAAAATAATTTGATTGACGCTATTAAGATTTTTTTACAGAATGGATATCCGTTAAGTTTTATTTTTTCGACCATTCATAATAGAATAAAATATCACATTAATAAGTTTAATAATTTAAATAAGAATAAGGATGACACTGGGAGAAGATTCTTTACGATTCCATATGTTAATACGATATCCGAAAGATTTATACCTATTGTCAATATGCTTAATTGTAAATTGGCTTTTACTATTCCTAACACATTGAGAAGTTTTATAAGGAGAGGAAAGGATGATTTGGAACACGTTCAGAGTCAAAATGTGGTTTATAGAATATCCTGTGAGGATTGTGATGCCAGTTATGTTGGCCAAACTAAAAGACAATTGAAGACCAGATTGCATGAACATGTTTCTGATATCAATATAAGTTCAAAATCTCCATCAGTGATTTCCAACCATCGTATGGTGGAGAATCATAATTTTAAATGGGATAAAGTGGAAATATTGGATATAGAGCCTTCATACAACAAAAGGTTGATATCAGAAATGATTCATATTAAAAAACAGAAGCATGGGATTAATAGACAAAATCACACGGAGTCTTTGCCGGATTTGTATTCTGACATTATACATTCTCTTTCTCCTTTCTAACATCTTCTATCCTTTTCCTCCTATTTTTCCGGTTTCCGTTCTCGATAATGTTTTTTCTGTTTGACATTTCGTTTTGTGACATCGTTTAAGTCAGATGCTCGTTACCTTTGCGAATTTGCTTTAATAACCTATTAAATTAAAAAGACTTTTTTACTGTACCACAAAATGGACAACATTTTTTTCTCGTTGTGTATTATGGAACTTTTAACAGATTTACTAAGGTATATCATCATATTTTTAATTTTTATGTGATTAATATTGATTCTTTTTGTTTACGGTTACTTTTCCAGAACTTTCTTATGACTTTGTTAATTCTTGATAAAAATGACTCACAGTGTATTACACAGAAAGAGGAAAGAATTTTTTGTTAAGGAATTTTAAGAATATTGTAAGATTATGTATTAATTTTTAATTTAGAACGACATTTATATTATTGTATGATGGCATTGAAAATGACTCAATTAGAGTTGAAACGTTTGTTTTATTTTATTGTATTTTTATTGTTTTTGTATTGAGTTTTCTTATCTGAATTATAATTTTTTATTTACGTCATTGGCTCTTTGCCCTTCTTTTATACTACCTTAAGTTTTATCAATTTTATATTAAGAACACGCGCGCGTGCATGCAAAGCTCTCATATAAATGACCGGAGACCATTCTTTTTTCTCGTACAGTAACAAAGAGAGATAGACTTAATAAATATGTTTCAAATTATATGTTTTAAATTTACTTTATTGTAAATAGTAATTATTGAGAAAAATTATTAATGCTTTATTGTAAGCTTTACAGTAATTATTGATAATAATTATTTATGAGAAACGGAGAGATGTACATAATTTTTACATGATAAAGTAAATATTACGATGTAAAAGTTCAACAATGTATGATATAACAAAATCATATTACAAATTATATAAATTATTTTGGTGTACAGTTTTATGGGCGACTAATACGGTTCTTTAATTTGAGACTGTATTTATTAGATTCATCTTTATAAATTTATGAGTAATAAAGGGCCATATAAATGGGAGTACTCTATATACATACAGTTCATAAAAACATTTATGTTAATAATGTTATTAATATTTATATTATTGTAGTTTAATATGTTAGTTATATAATCAGATACTTCAACAAAAGATGCAATGAAAAGAATGTCGCAGAAATTATTTACAAATACTCTTGCTTCCAAATGCTCTTGGACTAAATAAAATTTTAAATTAAAAGATTTAAAAATTATTGCTTGCATAAAAAGTAAGTTGCAATATTATTATTTGATATTTATTGCTGTGCGAGAATGCACCACGCGGAAAGGTTCGAGTGAGAGAACGGCACACGGTTGATATGATACACGACAGTAAAGAGAATTTCGTTTCCTTTTAATTTAACAAAAGAATTTTCTTTAATATGATCAGTTACAGAGTCAAAAAATATAATTAATTAAATATTAGATTAACAGAATATCAAATGCGGTCACCTTTTCCAAAATTGTATTTGGAATCGCGGTGATGGAAAATCTCGGCGATTTTCTCGGCACTTTTGAAAAGATTCGTTTTATAGCGGTTTTCACTAAGCGGTTAGCACGGCGGTTTTACGAAGCGCTATAGTAGCGAGACTATAACTCTAAGAACTCGAAGAACTTTTAGAAGTGAGAACTCTAAGAAATCTAAGAATTCTAAGCGGTGTAAACGGTCTAAGCGGTGTAAACTATCTAAGCAATCTGCTCGGGAGGAACGGCGAGATCGAAGCATTTATTGCTTTCGGTCTGGGCTTTCTTCTTGGGAGAAATCCAATTAAATTTTGCCACAATCGTAATTATCACGTGACATTAGTTGTACAAAATTGATTGGCGCTTTCGATTCTTTTCTAACGACGTTCAACGTAACAGTCATGCGCGACAGAAAATCCGTACGCGGGATTGGTGACAGTGCGTGACGTATTCGTCGGAGCGCGGCGCTCGCGTGCGCGAATTGAATTGTTCTAGAACTTTCGATGGTCCGTTGCCGGTGCCTGTTTGCGTGTACCGAATTGTTTTGAAAAGACTAAAGAACAATGAATCCCTGACTTTGACGAGGCTTAATGTCAGGCTCGAGATGAAATCACGAGCTCGCCTTGTGCGTGCGTTCAATAACAATTCCTGTCGATCGATCGAAGGAATTCTTACCTTTTTTTTTCGAATTACCGATCTCAAACAATTGCAATATTATTATTTGATATTTATTTTATCCATATTCCAATTATAGTCTATTATTTTTTAAATTTTATTGTTATATTTCGGTTTCTATAAGGAAAACTTGTCTCACAGTTACAGAAGCTAAATTTGAAGAAATTTTTAAAACTTGATTTAAACAAGCAAATCTGCGACTAATCCATGAAAATGCAAAAAATTACAACGCTATAAACAATAATAATAATAATAATAATAATAATAATAACAATAACAACAATAATATGAAATAAAAAATCGTTTTACTTTATAGGCCAAAAATAAAACTTATGAGATTTATTTCGACTAGAAATATCGATTTTAAATATATTTCATATTCATTGATAAATATATTCGATATTGTTGATGAATATATTCAATGACATTAATTAACACATTTTTAAATATATCGAATAATGAATAGATGCTTACAATCATATTCGATATATTCGTATACACATTCATATTCAGAATGCATACAAATAGTTTTTCAATTACTGAATTTATTTATTATCAACATTTTTATTTTATATCGACATTTCTAATTTCTGCCTTCTATTCTCTCTTGTCATATTTTTACAATTTTATTTTTGAAATGAATCTTAAAATAAATACTCTGTATGTGTATTTAAAGATAATGTGTATACTTGTATGTGTATTAGAATGACCCTTATTTTAGTTTCGAAATGTTAAGCTCTTACCCCTCTAAAATATTATTAGCTACAAAAAAAAACTCCCGCACAAGTTCAAGAAATAGCAAAACAATTAAAGGTCGCGCAGCGAGTTCAAAGGCTTATACCATGCGCTTAGTCCGCAAACCTATACGATGAATGTCTTTGTTTAATCCACAGGATAAACAAGAACATCTAGTGTATAGGCCGCGGCCTAAATGCACGGTGTAAACATAAACATTGTTAGATGGTACGGATAATGTCGGTAACAGAAATTTAGTTGTTATTTATCAAACTGACTATGCGTTGAGTTTTGTCTATAACTTCCTAGTTCGATATTCGATTGTTTGATGGCTAGTTATAAACAGTTAAAGTAGATAGATGGTCGTGCTCCTGTACGTGTACTGCTTTATAATGAGTTCTTCAACAAGACAAAAAACTGCTGTGTATTTAATAGGACATGAAGAGCAGGCAATAACTGAAAATAAATTGCCTTCCGTGAAATAAGTTTTATCTAAGAGTTTTATTTAAGTGTTTTTTTATCATCATAAGATTCTCATAAACACTATCAGGGAAAGTGCAAGATTTGTAATAGCCAAGACAAAAATTTTCTGAGATAAAGCTAATATCCTTGCAATCTGATCAATATCTAATTTTTAAATTAGAAGAAAATAAATGGATTAAATTAAAAAAAAATTCCAAAAGAAGAAAACACAAATCGAAAATGTACCAACATGTCTAAGATGATCTGGGATATTGCACATCGAGACGCATTAAAACTAATCAAAAACGAAGAGGCCAGACAGGCCTTTTTGCTATTACAAAGAGAACCCGACCGTAGACGTAGTATGGTTGGAGAAGATAGAAATTTAAGGTGGAAATGTAAAAAGATGTAAATAAAATTTTACAGAAGCGCAAAGAGAGATATCAGGAAAAACACAAAACTTTAGGTAAGAAATCCGTCAATTGACACAGTAGAATATTGTATTTTATATCTATTTTATTATGAGTACAAATTAGTTCGGTCCGTTTTTTTGTGTTCAAAAATGCATTTATTTCAAAACAAAATGAATGAACAGATTAATTAAAGTATTGTCCATCGCTGGCTACTACTTTTTCCCATCTCTCAGGCAATTTTCGAATTCCATCTCGAAAAAATGACTCGTCTTTGGAGGCGATTCAATTTTGGAGAAGTGAACCGGTGACTTGCCAAATCGTGTGCAACCTTCGGAACAACCAGTAATCAGAAGGAGCAATGTCCGGAGAATATGACGGATGCGGTCCCATTTGATCGTTTCCAAATATGTTTTTACAACTTTTGCGAGGCCGAGCGTTGTCATGAAGAAAAATAACTTTATCATGTCTTTGCTCGTATTCCGGCCGTTTTTCTCACAATGGCTCAAACGAATCAATTGTAGCTGATATCGATCGCCCGTAATGGAATCGCCAGGTTCAGCAGCTAGTAAATAACACCCTTTTGGTCACATCAGATACAGAGCATGATCTTCGAACCATGAATGTTCGGTTTTGGTGTTTCGATGTTGAGGTCGATGGCAACGATTGACCGAGCTTAGCGTAGTATTTTTTCTTCTTGGGGTTGTCGTAGAATATCCATTTCTCATTGCTAGTCACAATCCGATGCAAAAAACTTTTTCTTTGTTGTCTTTGAATCAGTTGTTCGCAAGTGAAAAATCGCCTTTCAACGTCTCTCGGTTTCAGTTCATAAGGCACCCAATTTCCTTGTTTTTGAATCATTCCCCATAATATGACTCAATCGTGCAGAAACTTGTTGAGTTAATCCCAATGATTCTGCAAGTTCCTCTTGCGTTTGACTCTGATCTTCTTCGAGTAATGCTTCTAATTCTTTGTCTTCGAATTTTTTTGGCTATCCAGAGCGAGGGTTGTCTTCAACGCTGAAATCTCCATCCTTGAAACGTCGAAACCATTCCCTACATGATTTATTACAGTTGGAGCAGTGCCACCATAAACTTCGACAAGCATTCGATGGGCTTCAACTGCACTTTTCTTCCAATTAAAGCAAAAAATTAGAACCTCCCGCAAATGCTGCTTGGTTAACACAAAATTCGACATTTCAAACACAGTAAAAATCAAGGTTTTTGTATGAAACTCAAAGCGATATAAACTGAATATTATTAGCAGATGTCTAACCTCTCTGAAAACGCCAAAATTAGTTGTCACTATGAATCATTCACAACAGCCGGAGCCATCTTTTGGAGAACGGACCGAATTAATTTGTACTCCCATAGATAAAGTTGCCTATGTAACAATAGTGACATCAGTGATTCTGATTCTAGCGCAATTAATAGTAAAGATGATGACACTGATTTATTTAAAGTATCTATTGCATCTACTTCTACACAAATTAAAAAAAGAGCTATAAGATTGATATTGTAACTTCAAAACTTGCAGCTGCGCTAGATCGAACAAAAGTGAATAATAGAAAAGCCACATTTGTTCTTACTGCTGCAGCTCAAAGTGTAGGACATGATATCGCAGATATTAACTTCAATCGATCGTCTATCCAATGTCGTCGTTTTATTATACGTAAACCGTTATCAAAACAAATAAAAGACAAGTTTACTGCATTAAATTTCCTTGTGGTGCATTGGGATAGAAAACTATTAGAAGACATTAATGGGAAAGAGATTGTTGATCGCCTACCTATAATAGTAACTAGGGAAAATGTGGATCAACTTTTAGAAGTTGATTCACATTTTCCCCAGTTCTAAATCAAAACTATCTTCTGGAACAGGAGAGTGATAGCTATAGTCGGTTTATTGACCAAATAGAATATTTGTAACAAAGTCAGTGGAGTGTGTTTTGATATCACTTCGAGTAATACCGGGTGATTACAAGGAATTTGTCCTATATTGGAACAAAAATTGGAAATTGCCTTTTATATCTAGCTTGTCATCATCATATATTTGAAATCATTTTAAAATCAATCTATGAGGCAGCCATGAAAGTTCCTACTTCTAGACCAGATATTGCTATTTTCAAACGATTTCAAACAGTCTGGTCTTTTTTCGACAAAATCCAATTTTTAACATCTATAAATGAAGATGCCATATTCAGTTGTATATTCTGATGTCCGACGTTCTAGAATTTTATTTAAAACAACTAGAAGAAGATTCCCAGCCACGATCCGATTACCGAAAATTCCTAGAATCCCTGGCTGTTGTTTTTCTGAGAGAAGAACCTACTGGTTTTATATTGTATTTAAGACACCAGGACCGGTGCATCATGCCAGATGGATGGCAAAAGCCATTGAAAATTTATTCATTGAAAATATACATGTTTAAACAACAGTTTAAACTGACAGCCGCAGAAAAGAAAGACCTTCAAGAAGTATGTCTGTTTTTAATTCGCGTCCATATTAAAGCATGGTTTTCGCTTACTAAAGCTGCATGTGCCCCTGCAACCAATTTGGAATTTCTAGCAAACTTATAGAAATTAGAAGATACGTTACTGTTTCAAAAGTAACGAAAAAGAAATTTTTGAATCATCTCTGGTATCTGTCAGAAGAACTAATCGTTTTTTGACAAAAATCTCTCATTAGAATTAAAAAAGAAAATGGCTCTAAAAGAGAATCCTAGAACTGGTGAATTTGAAAAAAGACGACAAATTTTCAAAGAATCTATAAAATGATCTGAAACAATCGTAAATCAATTGGTTACACAGAATACCATTATTTTTCTTGAAATTGAATATAAGTACTTTTTTTTAAAAGACGACCCCAGTGTTTGAAAAGAAAATTACGACTATGTAAGAGGTGCTGATATGGTCAATAGTCTCAAAGTAATTAACGATAATGCCGAGAAAGGTGTAGCTCTGATTGGAGAATTTAATAAGATCATAACAAGAAAGGAGGAGCAATTTCAGTATCTCCTGCAAGTTGTTAATGAACACAGAAAACGCTTTACCAATTGTAAGAAAGATGTTCTTCAACAAGAATTTTAATTTGAATATAAGTCTGTTACTATTTTTATAAACAGAAATTTGCCGTTTGCACGCAAATAAATATACTAATAAATTTAACCTGCTATTCGACTATTTTTGTCTGCCCTGCGCGATCTCTAAATATTGCACTAAATTATCCAGTTTTGGCACAAAATAATCTCTTACTTAAATAATGTAACAAACTAAGAGGGTGAGCAGTTCATATTTTTGAATTTTTTTTTATCATATATTAAGAACCACTCTAATGTGTATGTGATATGAGATGATACAGTTTATGAGGTTAATAATTTAATTGTTTTATTTTTTATGTATATGCGAGCATTCACATATACATATATACCAATAGACATGCCTGCACGCATGAACACAAAATGTAAGATTAATTTAAATATATATGGCCTAATATTTTAATTTCATGAAATATTACGTTTTTTTACGTTTAAAATGATATTTTTCTATTATTTATCAAAATTTGATTTAACATTTCAATTTCCAAAAAGTTCAGTAATTTCATTAATTAGATGAAAGAAAATAGTAATTAAGTTCATTTGAAATTTTCAATAAATGTTATTCTAATACAACAACATCAAGTGTATTTTATCATAATATTATAAAGTCGTTTCGCGTTAAAAAAATCTAATCCAACTCATTTTTGATGCGAGGTGGCCCTCATTTCGTGCGAAAAGTTGTAACCTAGTAAAATTTCTTGAATGTACAACTTTCCACGCGAAAATACAAAATGAGTTGGGTTAGGGTTAGGTTATATATCCATTAAATGAAAGAATAAAATAGTTAATACTGTATATGTACAGTAGAAATAAAACTTTTAAATATTATTTAAAAAATTTTTTTTGTTTATAATTGTGCGAGAGCGCACCGCGCGGAAAGATTCGAATGAGAGACCGGCGCACGGCTGGTATGATGCACGACAGTAAAGAGAACTCAGTTTCTTTGTAATTTAACAAAAGAATTTTCTTTAATATAATCAGTTACAGAGTCAAAAAATATAATTAATTAAATATTAGATTAACAAAATATCAAATGCGGTCACCTTTTCCAAAATTGTATTTGGAATCGCGGTGATGAAAAATCTCGGCGATTTTTCTCGGCACTTCTCGAAAGATTCGTTTTATAGCGGTTTCACTAAGCGGTTGGCACGGCGATTTTACGAAGCGAGATTATGATTCTAAGAACTCTAAGAACTGTTAGACTCTAAGAACTTGTACAAGTAAGAAGGAGGACGGCGAGATCGAAGCATTTATTGCTTTCGGCCTGAGCTTTCTTTTTTGGGAAAAATCCAATAAAAATTTGCCACAATCGTAATTATTACGTGGCATTAGGTGTACGAAATTGATTGGCGCTTTGGATTCTTTTCTAGCGACGTTCAACGTAACAGTCATGCGCGACAGAAAATCCGTGCGTGGGATTGGTGACAGCGCGTGACGTATTCGTCGGAGCGCGGCGCTCGCGTGCGCGAATTGAATCGTTCTAGAACTTTCGATTGTCCGTTGCCGGTAACGACAACTTGTTTGCGTGTAACGAATTGTTTTTAAAAAGAACAAAGAACGACGAATTCGATGATTTTAACGAGGATTAAGATCATGCTCGAGATGAAATCACGAGCTCAATTTATGCATGCATTCAATGACAATTAATGTCGGTCGACTGAAAGAATTCTTGCTTTTCTTTCGAATTACCGATCTCAAACAATAATTTTTGAACGAAAGATGAGCGACGACTGAAATTTGTTGGAGGTCACTCAGGGTCATGATTTTGACAACATATGTCAAAGTCAAAGTCATCGGAGCTGCCTCCCCTATTCTGAGTAATTACCTATTATTAATATTATAAATACGTTAAACACTTTTCGTAAACGTTACTCATGTAAACATGATGTAATCCGATACACGCAGAAAATATTTTTGAAATGTTGCAGTTAATAATCGTATTCAGATACTTACTTGCGAGATATTACGGATATATTTTTTTGTATCATATTATAAATGATTCTAAAAAATAGTACTAAAACATTACTTTTGGTGAATATCACATATTTATTTATTATAAATACATATTTATAATAACAATATGATAAAATATTGTAAATAATGTATTATATATACTTGTATTATAATATATTTACATATATATTAGGTGTTGGAATTAATTCGTAGCGTTTTACAAGAGATGGCACAAGCAGTACACTATTTCGTTGTTACCTATAGTTCTGTATACATTGTAAACATCTATCATAGGACGTCATTTGCCGTACATAACCTTTCTTGAAATCATAAATAACAATACTGTATAATTCATTGAATATGTCAAAATTTGTGCCAGATAAAGTGTTTTTGCGGGGAGTTTTGCTTCATTACTTTAATATGAACAAAAGTGCAGCTGAAGCTCATCGTATTTTAGTGGATGTGTATAGTGAACATGCTCTGGCTGAGCAAACGTGTAGGAAGTGGTTTGCACGTTTTAAAGCTGGTGATTTCGACTTGGATGACAAGGAGCGACCTGGTCAGCCGAAAAAATTTGAAGATAACGATTTGCAGGCACTGCTCAATGAAAACTCATGTCAAACACTTAAAGAATTATCTACGTCATTGGAAGTTGACTTCTCAACAATAGGAAAACGTCTTAAAAGTTTGGGCATGATCCAGAAGGAAGGACATTGGGTCCCATATGAATTGAAACCAAGGGATATTGAGAGACGTTTTCTCACGTGCGAACTGCTTCAACGGCAGAAAAGAAAAGGTTTTTTGCATCGGATTGTTACCGGTGACGAAAAGTGGATCCATTATGACAATCCAAAGCGCAGAAAGTCATGGGTTAAGCCCGGCGAACCATCAACATCAGTGGCAAAGCCCAATATCCATGGCTCAAAGCTCCTGCTCTGTATTTGGTGGGATCAGAAGGGTGTCATATACTACGAACTGCTAAAACCGCATGAAACCGTTACTGGAGATCTCTACCGACGGCAACTGATGCGCTTGAGCCGTGCATTGAAGCAAAAACGGTCGGAATACTTCGAAAGACACGATAAAGTCATCTTGCTGCACGACAATGCTCGCCCACACGTTGCAAAACCGGTAAAAACATACCTGGAAACACTTAAATGGGAAGTGCTACCGCACCCGCCGTATTCTCCTGATATTGCACCTAGCGACTACCACTTGTTTCGATCATTAGCTCATAGCTTGTGCGAGCAGAAGTTCACATCTTACGAAGATTGTACAAAATGGTTCGATTCCTGGATTTCATCTAAAGATGAACAGTTCTTCCGACGCGGTATTTATTCACTGCCCGAAAGATGGTCAAAAGTAGTAGAAAGTGATGGGAAGTACTTTCATTAATGTATTTTTTAATGCTCATGTGAAATAAATAACATTCTTTCATTAAAAAAACGCTACGAATTAATTCCAACACCTAATATATATATATATAAAATATATATATATATATATATATGTGTATAGAAACATGTTACGTTTGTCTATAATCTACATACACAATCCAGAGGAATACATGGTTATCGATTACAACATTCCTGTAACATTTATTTTACATTGAGCGAGATTAATTATTAATACTGCAATCGAGATCGAATTTTAATTTTTATATATCTTAGCTATGTAATATTCAGCATTTTTGTTTACATTGATAATGATTCAACAGGAATCGAAACGTTTTGTTTTGTTTGTTACCGACAAATTAAAGTTTACACTTTAACTAGATGACATGTTTATTTATTAACGATCTAAAAAATTTTTATTTTATAATGATTAATCTTCGGCTCATAATTCTTTGTCTTTATGTTTTTTGAAATTATGTAACATAATTTTAAATGCTGCTGCTATCATTTCCCAATCCAAAATCTCCAATTGAATTTCCAATTCAAAATCTCCTATGTCTAAATATTTTAACCTCCTAAATTCAATTTTTTAGTAGAGCAAAAACTCTTTTAATAATTGATCTGATAGAATTTTATATTATATGTAATTTGTGAAGTGATGTGATGACGTGTCAAGTGCCTATTGTCTCGAAATGGTGTCTAAGCGTAAAGAACACAATAAGGGATATGCTGAGTCTCCTATTAGATGCATATTATGCGAAATTAGAAGTCTTTTGAAGAAGAATTGAGTGAAACCCTTTTTTGGATTATAAAAATCGTTTGCATTCATTACTGGAGCTTTACAAGGAATATGACAGTCATCTATGGCACCGATTACTCCCAGGAAGAATTATAATTTTAATTATAATTCTGTATATAAATATAGAAAATTCAATTAAAATACAAACGTTAGACATTGACATTGTGCTACATTTGTTCATCTTATATATTGTGACATACTAAAACTATGCCAAAAACATATTAAAAATATTCTTAAAAATTTGATGTTCTGTATTTTTTGACAAATAAAATCTATCATCAACTGTTCGAGATGCATCCGTAAAACTGATTTCACGGAATCGGTATATGTGCGGCATGTAGGTTAGAAGTTTCTAGAATTTCAAACGAGCGTTTCTAGAAGTTTCCAAAATAAATTTAACAATCACCTCTCGTTGGTAAAGTCAAAAATATAATCAAAGCCGCATGTCATACCTACACAAAAAATCAACTGTTAAAACGGCAATTAAAATTCGGATCGATTATAGCGCACACGCGCTCGCGTGACGCGAAACGCGTAACTCGTTAACATCCCAATCAGAACTGCTGATTTAACGGGCGCGCATGGCAATAGTATACCGCTTGGCCATCGTCATCGAAAATTGCCAGTCGCTGCCCGAATCATGAGGTCAAAATTTAGAATTTTGAAAAGAATCTCATAGGCGATTGAAGAAAGAAGCCTTTGTTCGATCAAATAGATAAAAGTCTGAAACAAGCAATGATCCTTCTTCTTCGCTTTTCCAGTCGCAGTTAACGCTCCGCAATTCAGCTTAATCACCTTTGAGACGCTCCGCCGCAAGAAAACCGCCGCGTTCGACTTGTGATCTGTTACGTGAAGATTCGAATAGATCGAACTTTCGCTAGAAAACATCTTCTCGCTCAAACTCTCTCTCTCTCGTTCTCGCTTTGTCTCTCGAACATTGTTGGTCCTTCGAGCCGGATTCGCCTTCGCCGATTATTGCTTTCGGGAATACCGTTGTCGCGTTCAGTGCGCGTAATATCTAAAAGAACAAAGAGAGAACGTAAGTGAGTGAATCATAAGTGGGGAAATAAATACCTTGCTGACCGCTCAAAGTGACATCCACGGTTGCATGACCAGATCAGTGGCAAATTTAAAGAAGATGGATATGGCCAACATCACTCTCCACGCCATCGAAACCCGCTTAGCGCTTCTCGATCAAGTACTATGGACGAAGTTCGAAAGACAGCATGAACTTATACGAGCATATTATAAGGAAGCCTTCCATGAAAGTGAGTACAGTACGTCTCAATTCGCCGATTCCGTTGAAATTACTTACGTGTAGCAGCATAGCCTGTTGAACGACTACCTGACAAAGTTTAAGGCTGAGCAGTCAAATACAGCTCCTGCGAATTAATCGGGAAACGATTTCTTCAAATCGGCGCTGCCGCGTCTGAAAATCCGATCATTTTCGGGCGCGTTTGAAGACTGGCCATCATTTCGAGACATATTCTTGTCCATCGTCGGTAATAATCCGTCTATCTCAAACGTAGAGAAGTTCCATCTTGACGCATTGCCTAGAAGAGTCCGCTGAAGCATTGATACGTCTGTTAGCCGTAACCGGAGATAATTATTCTCGTGCGTGAGCGCTGTTGTGTAAACATTATGAGAACAAAAAGGAATTGTTGCGCTCCAATTTTTGCACGTTTACCGCAATGTAGAAGATGAAAAGCGATACCGCTGAGGAGCTTACAATGCATTTACAATGCCGCCAATTTACAGTGCCGTGAACGGTCAAGAAAGCATAGGAAGACCACTTAATTCACATGGCTTCAACTTCTTCAATCACTTTATCATCGAGCTCTTCGCCTAGAGTGGGAATCTCACACGAGTAATTCCACGGATTTGCCAGATCACGATACATTGATGGACTTCATTACCAAGCGAACTCTGACTCTCAAGGCCGCAAAATCAAAGGTCTTTGGAGATCCACCGCGAATCGCGAAATCGCACGTCGCTAAACGTACAGTCGACGCTCCCGGCTGTGTTCTGTGTAGGCATAATGTAATGATGTGCGAACAATTCAAGGTGAAATCCGTATTCGAACGAAAGTTCATCGCGGAAACACACTGGTTGTGTTACAACTGTCTCGCTTCCAATCGCGAAGTGTCAGTCAACAAAGACATGCTTTACGTGTAAGGCGAGACATTCGCTCCTTCACGAAGCGTCACTCCGAAGCCTGCCGACGTAAGCACGTTGATTGCTGTACGCCAAGACGAAAAATGCAAGGTCATTCTGTTCGATACCGCAAGAATTACTGTCGCTGACCGCCACGGGGATCTACACCCGGTTAGAGTCTTAATCGATCAAGGATCGGAAGTATCCTTCATTTCCGAGGCGCTAGTCCAGCGCTTACACCTGCCGCGATCCCGCGGCAATCTCAATCTTTGGAATCGACGGCTCACCCTCGGGTTCCTGTCGCGAAAAAGTGTCTCTTAGTCTTACATCTAGGATCAATGGAGCTCGAGTTATCGCTGTTGCTTTCATCCTATCACGTCTTTCGCTGTATCAAGGCGCAGTCACTGAATACTCAGCTGTTAGTCGGCGCTAACTTGTTGCCATCGCTTGCCGATGTGTTAACCCAGTGGCGGTGGCATCGATCCGCGATCGTGACGGACATTGAAAAAATGTACTGCCAAATTCTTGTGGCGTCTGAGGATAGAGATTATCAACGCATTCTCTGGCATCACTCAGTCAGCGATTCGGTTCGCGAGTATCGGTTAGATACAGTGACATATGGTCTGTCGTGCGCGCCATTTCTCGCCATCCGCACACTTCGCTAGCTCGCCGATGATGAAGACGCAAGATTTCCGCCGTACTGAGATACGACTGCTACGTCGACGACATCGTGACCGGAGCGTACACTAAAGATGAGGCAATCGAGATACAAACCGAGCTCCGTCAGCTGTGCATGGCGGGCGGGTTCTCGCTAAAAAAATGGGCGCCAACCATCCTGAAATTCTCTTCAGTATTCCTGCGGATCATTGTCTCGCGGATTCGCGGACGAGAGTCACGCAACGCTGGGCTTGCAGTGGCAGCCGGTCGATTTTCACATTCTCAATTCGAAGCCGTACCGTTGAAAATTTCATCAAAAGGAAGGTTCTTTCGGACCGCGCGTTTGTTTGATCCGCTTGGATGGTTCACACCGGTAGTGATCCGTGTCAAAATCCTGCTTCAGTCAGCGTGGTTGAAAAGGCTGGACTGGGACGCCCCGCTCCCTCAAGTAGACGTCTGCCAGTGGAGTTGCTTCCTAGAGGAACTCCCAAAGCTTGAACATCTTTGAATCAACCGCTGGTTAAACACGGGTGCCGAGAACACGAGAGTAGAGCTCCACAGATTCACCGACACGAGGGCATGCAGCCGTAGTATATCTTCGTGTCATCAGTACTAACAGTGTCAACGTTCTCTAGCGGCAAAGAGCAAGATCGCTCCGATCAAGACAAGTGTCCTTGCCGCGATTGGAACTGTGCGCCGCCGCCATGCTAAAATTACAAAATTAGTCGCATATACGCGCACTGTTTTAAGTCCGTCCACAGCTCCAGTCACTGTCTGGTCCAAGGTTACTCTATACTAGATTCAGGATTACGTCTCTCGATGGAAGACTTATGTGGCCAACCGCGTGTCCATGATACAGGAGGCGCTTCCAGAAGGATAATGGCATCATGTTCCCAGAAAGGACAACCCGACCGACTGCGCCTCTCGAGGGATAATATCAGGCGAGCTTTGATCATCCACTCTGGTGGTCAGGCCCTTCTTGGCTGCTCAAGGACAACTCCATCTGGCCCAGCGCACAACCTCAAGCTCCACTGAAGGAATAGCTCGAGCAACGTGTCTACTTTCGCACTATCACGTCAAAAGTTGTCACGAAACCGGAGCTCCTCCTCCGATTCTCCTCACTACACCAGCTTCTGAGGGTCATAGCGTGTCTGTGTTGGCTGCGGTTAAGAGAGATGTCAACGACGGAAGGAAGTCCGGAGTCGACGTTGACACTCGACGAGCTCGACGCCGCATTTGGACGATGGATCCGATCAGTCCAGGCGCTGCATTATGCGCACGAGGTCATTGCAAAAGACCGCAAAAGATGCCCGATGGCAACTCGCAGCCAATTACGGGCCTTAAATCCCTTCATCGATGAGTCTGGGAGTACTGAGAGTCGGAGATCGCCTGAAGCACACAGTTCTCTCTCCAGACGAGCGGCATCCGATGATCATCCGCTGCACTCACATCTCACACGCCTCTTGATATCGTCATGTCACCGCCGAACACTCCATGGAGGAGTGCAGTTGACTCCGGGCCTGTTGCGACTATGATATCCCTCAAGAGCGAGTCATGGTAAAATACTGGTTGCATAAGTGCGCCACGTGTACCAGATGGAGAGGAGTCACAGCCGCCAATGAGTAATCTTCCTCAAGGACGTGTAACTCCTGCATGTCCATTCTTCAGAACCGGCATCGATTATGCCGGGCCGATACTCATTCGCACGAATCGAGGACGTGGGCACCGGTCCGAAAACCTTCATCGCAATTTTTGTGTGTCTCTGCTCTAAAGCGACGCATCTTAAAGTCGTTTCCGTTTCACGACGGATGCATTCCTGGCCGCACTTCGTCGGTTTACGTTACGTAGAGGACTATGCTCGGATATCTACTCCGACTGTGGCACGAACTTCATTGGCGCCGACTGACAGATACGAGAGCTTCTTCGTGCATCTTCCGTTAACGTCAGCCGCATGCTGTTATCATAGAAGGAATCCGGCACTTCAACCCAGCTTCCGCACCTCACTTCGGAGGTCTCTGGGAAGCAGCAGTAAAGTCGACGAAGTACCATCTTCGAAGAGTAATCGGCCACACCACACTCACCCACGAGGAGATGAGCACTCTCTTAGCTCAGGTAGAGGCCTGAATTTGCTGGCGTTATCTGATGACCCCGACGATCTCTCCGTGCTCACTCCAGGACATCTGCTTATCGGAGCCCTGCTGCTAGCCATTCCAGAACTGTCGCTTACAGAGAAGGCAACAAGCTCTCTCTCTCTCTCTCTCTCTCTCTCTCTCTCTCTCTCTCTCTTTCTCTCTCTCTCTCTCTCTCTCTTTCTCTCTCTCTCTCCTCTCTATCTCTCTATCTCTCTCTTTCGTTGGCAGCATCTTCAAAAAATGCTGATCATTTTTGGGAAAGGTGGTCACACGAGTACCTTCATTCCTTGACCTCACGCTCGAAGTGGTGCAAGGTAAGCACTGCTTCTCAGATTGGCTCATTGTGCCTCATAATTTCAGAGACATCACCATCAAGCAGATGGCCTCTAGCTCGCATCACAAAACTGCATCCAGGAGAGGACAGTGTGATCCGAGTAACAATTGTTCGCACAGTCTCTTCCGAGCTCATCCGACCTCTAGTAAAATTAGTGATGCTGCATGGACTCACTTCCTCGACCACTCTACACGCGGACTCGCAAGAGCAATAAAAATCGCATATTGTATTAGACCGTGCGATCTTATTCAATGTATTCGCATCAGTCAACGCGCGTGTAATCGCGGTAATATTCGCGTTAATTCCATCTACCTTTCGCAATTTTCGATGATACGAATGCAATAAATTTAACAATTTTCTTTGTAATAATATATTTAACTCTTAATGCAATGTATTACATTTTCGAGTTTTAGTTTTGAAAATATTCTGATTACGTTCTCAACTGTTGCGCAAAGACTTTGTAATCAAGATTATCCGCTAATTCTTTTCAATTAATATTATAGCTAGATCACATGAACGCGTCTACGTCATTATATTTCTCAAATAATTTCTTATTGTTTTTAAACTTTAAAAAACGTCTCCTGTCATGTGTAAACACAGGCTTCCGCGATATCGTGTGCTGCACGCGCAAGTATTATTGGTCTGCGCCACCGAAGCGCCGCGATTTCTCAAATAATTAGTCGAACTCGCGACATCTGTACGCTTGTCGAGTGTGAGTATTAATTTCGTCACTGCGTGACAAGGCGAGCGGGATGTTCGAGATGCATCCGTAAAATTGATTTCACGGAATCGATATATGTGCCGCATGTGGATTGGAAGTTTCTAAAACAATTTCAAACGAGCGTTTCTAGAAGTTTCCAAAATAAACTTGACAATCACCTCTCGTTGGTAAAGTTAAAAATATAATCAAAGCCGCATGTCGTACACAAAAAACCAACTGCTAAAATAGCAATTAAAATTCGGATCGATTACAGTGCACGCGCGCTCGTGTGACGCATAACTCGTTAACATCCCAGAACTGCTGATTTGGTGGGCGCGCATGGCAATAGCGTACCGCTTGGCCATCGTCATCGAAAATTATCAATCGCTGCCTGAATCATGGGGTCATCTCAAAATTTATAATTTTTAGAGAATCTCATAGGCGATTGAAGAAAGAAGCCTTTATTTAATCAAATAGATAAAAGGTTGAAACAGTGATCCTTCTTCTTCGCTTTTCCAGTCGCAGTTAACACTTCGCAATTCAGCTCAATCGCCTTTGAGACGCTCCGCCGCAAGAAAACCGCCGCGTTCGATTGTGATCTGTTACGTGAAGATTCGCATAGATCGAACTTTCGCTAGAAAACGTCTTCTCGCTCAAATTCTCTCTCACTCTCGCTTTGTCTCGCTCTCGAACATCAATTAATAAAAAGCTTTCTGGTTTTGCTAATAGTCAAATTGAAAATAGTAATTGTTTTGATATGCACACATTTCTATTTTGTTGCTCACTTACAAATGAAGTTATTATATGAAGTAATTCCTAAAATATGAAGTAATTATAAAAAATAATAAATTATACTTTTTATAATAAAAAAAAAGTAATGATAATAGTAACGCAATATTTCTATAAAATGATTTCCCAATCTCAAATATTGGGAGTACAAATAAGTTTCCACCGTTTGACAAAAAAGACGGTGCCACTAGCAAGTTATGGTTAAAATTGTCTGATGTAAAATCGTTATATCGTAAGATTGGACATCTGTCAACAACATAACCTTGAAATACTAGTGATTTTGTATCAGCATCATATATTTTTTTTATGCGAAAATGCCGAGTTTTGAACCAAATAAGCGTCATTGCTTTTGATTTACTTCTTTAATTTGAAGAAATCTGCAGCTAGGGCTCATCGATTGCTTGTAGAAGGATATGGTGAGGCTGCCTTAAGTGAGAGAAGTTGTCGTGAGTGGTTTCAAAAATTTAAGAACGGTGAATTTGACGTCGAAGACAAAGAACGTAGCGATGGCCGAAAGTGTACGAAGACGCGGAATTGGAAGCATTATTGGATGAAGATTCGTGCCAAACGCAAAAAGAACTTGCACTTATATTAGGAGCGACTCAACAAGCAATTTCACATCGTTTGAAATCATTGGGAATGATTCAAAAGCAAGGGAATTGGATTCCATATGAACTGAAACCGAGAAACGTTGAACACCGATTTTCCATATGTGAAATGCTGCTTGTCAGGCATAAACGAAAGAATTTTTTGCATCGTATAGTCACTGGTGATGAAAAATGGATCCACTATGATAACCTAAAGAAGAGGAAATCATGGGGATCATCTGGCCATGCTTCAACATCGACAGTCAAGCCGAATATTCATGGAAAAAACCTCATGTTGTGTATTTGGTGGGATCAGCTTGGTGTCGTATATTATGAGTTGCTCAAACCGAACGAAATCGTTACTGGGGCTCTCTACCGAATATAATTGATGAGATTGAGCCAAGGAAAAACGCGCCACTACTACTCCAGGTATGACAAAATTATTCTCCTGCATGATAATGCTCGATCACATATTGCGGCGTCGGTCAAAACCTACATGGAAACACTCAATTGGGAAGTTCTACCTCACCCGCCGTATTCACCAGACATTGCTCCTTCCGATTACCATCTATTTCGATCGATGACGCATGGCCTGTCTGAGCAGCACTTCATATGAAGATACCAAAAATTAGATCGATAATTGAATAGCCTTAAAAGATGAAGCGTTCTTCCAAAGCGGTATCCGTATGCTATCAGAAAGATGGGAAAAAGTAAGCTAGCGATGAACAATACTTTCAATAAAACATTATATTCTTTCAATAAAACATTACCGTTCTTTCACAATAAATGCTTAATTTTTTATAAAAAACGGCGGAAACTTATTTGTCTCTCTCTCTCTCTCTCTCTCTCTCTATATATATATATATATATATATATATATATATATATATTGGGTGTTGGAATTAATTCGTAGCGTTTTTTAATGAAAGAATGTTATTTATTTCACATGAGCATTAAAAAATACATTAATGAAAGTACTTCCCATCACTTGTAAAACGCTACGAATTAATTCCAACACCTAATATATATATATATATATATATGCAATATACTTATCTCAAATGTTCGTCGCGACATTCCAAAATGTTCGATAAATTACATATCACTGAATCGCGGAATTGTGATTTCAAAATGATTTTCATTATGAGGCCTTGCGTTACGTCTATCCCATTGGTCTAAATCTTCTATTGTATTTCCAATTATATTTATTATATCAGGGCTATCATCCAAAGCAAATAACATTTCTGCATCCATTGCGCGTCGAATGAGCTTAATTTTGGAAGTGCACAGTCCGTATTCTATCTAAATAATTACCTCAAATTATCTTAAGGTGTCTCACGGAATACCTCAGTTCGGAGGTTATGTAATATAATATATATCACAATACATATGATACCAAATGGAAAGTCCGTTCAGCAGAAATCATAAGCTGCTGGCAGCGCAGCACATCCATATAAGCGCATAATATTATTTGATATTAAGTAATATTTTAGAAAAAAATATTACATATTTTTTTAGAATATTAAATATAACATTTTAAGAATATTGTATAAAATTATATAATATTAAGTAATATTCTCAAAATATTAATGGAAAGTTCTATGTCCACTCCTGATGATATTGCATGATTATTAAAAGTAACTATTTAGTAGTTACTTTTATTTAATGGTACTGCAATATTGTATAAACATTAAAAAGTATTATAACATAATGTCACGTCCTGCCATAATTTAGCGGACGGGAACCGAAGATCGAGCGGGGGCCCGCGAAGAGGAGAGGGACGCGCGAGATGAAGCCTCAGCTCCGCTGTATAGTTGCCGCGGGGGCCGAAAGGGGTTCGCGAATATTGCGCGATCGCTTCCGAGTTCCTTTAGGAATCAAAGACGCCCTCGCTAGTGCGAGCGTTGTCATCCTTTAGAGCTTTTTGGAGGAACCGGGAAGGAATAAAAAAAAAGAGAAGAAGGCGATGATTTGCCTTACGATCTTTATTTTTTATTCGGTAGCTTCGATACTTAGCGTAAAATAATTGAATTCGATAATTAACGTAAAATAAAACAATGTAATTAAATATAGGCTGCGGAGTAAGGGGCGAAACGGACTTCTTCTTTATTGGCGAGGGAAATGTTTCTATCCGCGGGGGGCACGAGGGTAGTTGCGATAGGAATAAAGAGGAAAGGACGCCCGAAGGCAAGCGCCCAGGTCTGATAATTAAGGAGATGCTCTGGAACAGCCCTGAGTTGAAGGCACGCCAAGGCGGAAGAAAGGAAGGCGCAGGGCACCCTGTGGAGAGCGACCTACATCGAGAGATTCTTTAGACTAGATACGTGCTGGGTTGAACTGTTCGAGAGAGGATTCAGCACTCGGCAGCACGACAACCATTTTTTTTTTCGCGATAGGATCGGGCTCTAGATGAAGATTGACAGAGAAGATTGACTAAATTGTTAAATGTAATAACGTTATTGTTTATTGTTACGAAAAAGAACGCAAGAGCAACTCTTCCGGAGTTTGAAGGGCAGAATCGAATTATCAATAAAAATTAAAAGTATAGAGAAATTGCGCTTAGCGCGAAAATTACAAGTATGGAACTATAAGTATGAAGAATTTACAAATACCGAAATTATATATAAGATTATAAATACAAGTAATTGTAAATTACGCAAAATTATAAGTATAGCGAAATATAAGTAATAAGAATTTTATAAGTATGGAGACTGCGGTGTCATGAAAATTCTAAGTCCCCGTTGGAACTTAGCCACTGGGCTACTAAGATCGAAAATTTTCAAGTGTCGGAACGTGTTGTGCTTACTACTGCTGGAAAAATAAGCTAGGGATAATTGAATCGAGAATAACAGAATGAACAGAATGAGCTGACGCTCTGGGCTAAGAATAAACGAAATAAGAGTCCTCGCAGCATCGGTTTATATACTTTAAAGAGGTGGCGTCTCGCGGTAAGAGGGGTAATTTCATAATTCTAGAATATTCTACAGATTTTCGTTTGCCAATTACTCACTACATTTTAACAATATCGCTATTCCATGGGCACGAGTGAATCCCTGTGTTTGACTTCGTCGCTTGATGTCCTTATAACAATCGAAATGCACTTGCAACTGTCGGCTGTAGAGTTTGTTGTTTTTATATACACGTTTCGCGTATCTATTCGATAAGTTGAATTGCTAGTGAGATTCTGAATATTCCGTACTCAATTCTGATAATTGGTGACTATAATTAATGCAAGACGTCGTTAGCTGTTTCGGTGTTTTAGCTCAATCTCAACGATTAATTTGTGGAAATCCTGCGTGTATTTTATGGAGTGTTTTATGGCGTAGTTATGTGACTCTTATAATAACCAGTTGCCTTTAACTATTATTATTTGGTGGTTAAAGAGAGGTCCTCCCTCCTTATTGTAATGTTGTGTTTTTGAAATGAATGCGGTTTCTTTTCTTTAACTGCTTATTTAAAAGATAATATGTTATAATAGCAAGAGTGGTAATAACGGTTCACGCGGTTGGCGTGATCAGTGGTGAAAGGATTGTGCTCGCGGTTCGATCAACTGTGCAGGTATAAGCCGTGATGTTCTCAGCTATAGTATGTGCTCTAGAGACGGCCGGTTTGTCAGTTTTTAACAGCTGGACGTTACACATAATTTACTTTAATTTGTAAAACTATTTAGTATAAGTAAAAGACGTTTAAAGACTGAAAATAATTTAAGCACGCAATTGTAGAACTGGACATGTACTTAAAATCATGCGAAAACGTTTTTTTAACAAAATAAACTGATAAGAACTTTTCGTTACTGGATTGTGAATTCAAATTGCATTAAATTAAGAATAATTAATATTTATAAATATTTTAATATTTCAGGGAAATTAAGATATAATACCCAGGATATTATATAAGTGGACACATAACCTCTATAGAATGCTCTCATAATATTAAAAAATATTATTTTCGAAATATTATAATAACTTATTTTAATTTTTTAATAATAACCATATAACATTCTAGGAATATTTTGCGTTTATAGTTACCGTTTATTAAGCTGCTTTTTTCGCTGAACGCAACCAATAAGTATACATTAGAATGATATAAAGAGACTGACATCAATTAGTCGCCATTTGGTGTCTTACTATCTATATGACGCAATTTCTCATCTTTACCTCTTCTTTCTTTAATGTTTCTTTAATCTTTACCTCTTCTTTCTAATTAAAAGTAACCATTAAGATACTTAATAGCAGAGCTAATCAGTATTAGGCACATGCATCAGTGCCACTCTCTTTATATCCACTCTAATATACATGATAGCACGGTGGGGCGGGGGGGGGGGGGGAGGGCGCCGGCGGTCCGCGAAAGGACCCCCACTCACCTTCAAAGGTAAAAAATATACCATATGGCGGCTCGCGAAAAATTCCACCCCGCACTCCCTCCTCCTTCAAGAGAACACGATGTGTGACGTCACAACATGGGAGTACGCATCAAAGGTATCGCGGTTTACGTAAATATTTACGTAACAATGATACCGTCGACGGGAGATCTTCCCCGCACTACTCCTCCTACGGCTATGAAAAATTCTTCGCGCCCCGCTTCCTCTTGTAGATCAATGTCTTAGAATCCCTATATATATTGTATATATTCTACTATTCATCTTGAATATTTTTTATGCTATAATTGTATATTTTACATTTATTATATTTTTCACATTTATTATGAATTTTTATATTTATTATATTTTACATTTATTATATCTTTATATTTGTTTCACATGAACTCATTGCATTCATAACCAAGAAAGTCAGTCAATTATTTACTACACGTAAACACGTGCTGTGTACTGATTTATAGACACGTTTCTTTTTTCGTGTGATTTTCAGTCGTCAAATAATAAATTGTCTGTGACTGTTAGTGATTAACTGATAAATTGATAAATAAATTCCTCGTTTTATCAAGTGAAGATCGAAGTATGTCACTGTTGAAACATAATACAATTTATAAAAGAAGAATCTCAACGTTTGACTTGATATCTACTTAAAAGACATTTAATATTTGAGTGATGAAAATCAATTTACAGTAAAAAGTTGAGCACTATTATGGTGCATCCAAATTTATTCTTCCGTTTGTTTCAAAAAGTTGGAGCAAAATGGAATCATTGAACATCCACAAAGTAATAACAGTTTTTATAATTAAAGTAATAATAAGCTTTTCAAGTATATGTATTTGGCTTACGTTTTTTTTTAAATATTTATTTGAATAAGATACACGAACGCGTTTCTTTTAAGACTTCTCGTAAGTAATAAATGTTACGAGTGCGATAACGCAAATAAAATTGTTAGAGAAATTTTTATAAAAGTAAGAAATTACAACATAAATTACACCATTGCATGCGACAAGTACAATATTATAATGCCTATTGACATACAATTAATTCTAACAAGTACGTCGAATTGTAAGAAACACTTAGAATTTAACATAATGAAATAATTGCATAATTTGTATATCAATAATAATTTTATATTAGTAATTATTGTTTAATTTCGCTCTTTTAGAATATTTCTCTAATAATTTTATCAGTGTAATTTAAAAACAATTAGATATTTCTCTAATAATTTTATCAGCATAATTTGAAAACAATTAGATACTCAAAGGGTTCAATATTTATTTCAATTTCATCATTCTAATATATAATTTTAAGAAATTAGCACATTTAAAGTATGTAAAAGACAAAGAGATAGTGTGACAGGAGAAAGAGAATAAACGTGTGAATGCTTCCGATGTGCGCAAAGCGCTCGCATCTAATCATGAGCGCCACTCCTGCCCGTCTAACTATTTTTTCTTATAAGCTAAGCTTCGTAAAGAAAAATTTTCGTAAAGGAAAAATCGTTTAAAATAGGTTTTAGAATTTGATCAGAAATTCTTTTGAGGGACACTTGGGTTGTTCTGAATCACCCTGTATATCATATATAAACATTAACATCTTGCCCGGCTACCTAGTCTTTATACATATTTTTATAAATTCAATTCTTTTCATAGTGAGCCTTTCTTTTATTTTAAAATATAAGTATGTAATAATAGCAATTGAGGATAAAAAGGAAAATGTATTAATGTACCATTATATTATATATACTTACCTGCGAGAACATAATGACTGAACGGCACTCCTCTTTTTTTTACATTTAAACTGCTTACATCTTTACGCTACCAAAGCCTTACGTATAATACTCTTCCATTCGCGTGCACATAGTTAACAACAGTATATGGACAATATTACGATCAATAGCATACAGACTTTGTCTCATATAAGAAAAGAGAATTATAAATCTGCCTGCTTCGCAATACAATCTATACAAGGTATGTACATCTTGCTATTCTCTTTGAAGTGAAATTTTCCGTATATGTTTGTCTATAGTCTATGTATGTCTGCATCTTGTCTATAACAAACGCAATCTATCTATGGTCCATTTCCATCGAATGGCATGTTAAATTGGCCATAAGCTTAGATTTATTTTCCAAACCTTTGATAGACGATAAGTATAATGCGAATGACATGCAATGAAAAGTTATATATACTTCAAGGTAACATTAATGCAAGTCACAAACCTTTAATAATAGTTTGAAGGATTCGAGGAACATAAAATCACTTTCTGACTTGGTATTATTAGTTGTAAATCCATTGTGTTGAATGTATCGAGAACATTGATAGATAATTTCAACGATATCTCAGTTTGAAGTTTTCTAACAAAAAAGTATTTTCTTGCAACTCACAAATATAGCGAGAAATTACAATATGACATAGATGTTTTTCTAAGATTTTTATAAAGTGGTAATCTATGAAAATTTATTATTTTTTCACAGATATTCAAAATATATTATTGGAAACCGCATTCTTATGGGAAAGTCTTTTTGATGTGGCTAATTTTTGAATACATGATTCTTTCTGTATATGTAATTTCTCGATCAAATATGCGTGAGCGCGCGTGTGTATAAGTGTGTTACTGTATATGCGTGCGCTTGTGCATATGCATGCGTGCGTTCATATGCATGAGTACGTGTACGTCTTGTGTGTTTAATTCTTTGTAGTAATACTTGAATAGACTATATAATGCAATTTTGTGATAACGTTTTAAATAATGTTTTGAAAGAGAATTAAATAACTACAACTTTGGTTCGAAGAGAAAATGTTTTTGAATGAATTGCGATATAAAAATTTCATATAAAAAGAATGAAATTCATTTGGATCAGAATAGGAAAATCCTTCAATAGAAATACAAATATATATATATATATATATATATATATATATATATATATATATATATATATACTTAGGTTTCATTCTACAAAAAAGTTAAAGACAGTACCACTTAGATTATGTTTTTTATTTAATTTGGTATGGAATATAACTTATTGTTAACGCTTGTTGTTGATATCAAATCTGTTATATGAATAATACATAAAATTTTGTGAAATTTAACTTTGCATCAGTTGTTGGTATCAAATCTTTTACACGAATGATGTATACCATTAGATTCAAGTAAATGATAAAGATATAATATTACTAGGTTTTATTAATTTAATTTGATATAATTTAACTTGATCAGTTAAGACTATATCATTTGGGTTTTAATTTGCTACAATAGTTTTTTTTTAAAGTAATAATTTTCGAGAGAGAATTAAAGCATTACTTGGGTTGGAATAAGAATATCTTTGGAAAATATTATCTTTGGCAAAGTATTAAAACTGCTGTTACTTGGTTTGGAATAATAAAAGAAAGTAATTATGTAGGGGAGCATTTTTCGATGATCTTGATCTTGACATATGTGGTTAAGACCGAGTGATCTTCAAAAGGTTTTAGTCCGTGGTCGTCCTTCGTTAAAAAATTATTAACAATCAAAATTGCTAATTATAAAATAATAAATATCAAAAGAAAATATTTTGCGCTGTTATATGATATATTCCACGCAAAGCGACTCTCACTTCCCCTCCTCCCCCTGCTTAAGAGGCGCACAACTTTCATAATTGTATTGTTGCAATTTCATAATTGTAATACGTTGAAACCCACGTGTAACAATTATGGAAGTCGTGCACTCTAAGCAAGGGGGAGGGGGGGGGGTGACAGTCGCTTTGCGTGGAAAGTCGAAACCTATGCGCAATAGTATAATTATATGAAAATCGCGCGCATCTTAAACTGCGGGGGAGGAAGGGGGGAAGAAGAGTGAGTCATTTTGTGGAAAGTCAAAATCTATATAGAATAGTAAAGGGTGTCTCAAAATGATCTGACATTTTAAATTGCGCGCCATTTTTTTTGCAGCGAACGTAACGTACTAACCTTTAACAACTGGCATCAGGAAGTATTGAGGTTTAGTCATGGAGAATTACACGATCGAGCAACGCATAGAAACAATGCAGTTATTGCAGACGAAGTTTCATGGTCGTGTTATTTCGCGCCGCGGCGATGTGAATTGGCCACCAAGATCGTGCGATTTGACGCCATTGGACTTCTTTCTTTGGGGTTTTCTGAAAGGAAAAGTGTATGCCAATGATCCACAGACCATTCCGGAGTTGAAGGAAGAAATTAGACGTACCATTAATGAAATTAGTCCGCAATTAAAAATGTCATTGAAAATTTTGTCAAAAGAATGAACGTTTGCAAACAGAGTCGAGGCAGCCATTTATCGGATATTGTGTTCCACATATAACTTCCATGTTTGTACTTTATATTAAATTAAAAACATGTACTTTTCAAATAAATAATATGTTTTATTAATACATTAAAATGTCAGGTCATTTTGAGACACCCTTTATTTAATATTGTATGTATAGTAAAAATAATACGTTATTTAAAAAAATTTTTTTGTTAACAACTTTTTAACGAAGAACGACCGCGAGCTGAAACCTTTCGAAGATCGCTCGGGATCACGACCTTAATCACAGATGTCAAAGTCAAGATCATCAGAAAATGTTTCCCTATACTACATAATTACCTAAAAGGATACGTAATGTATCATTTAAGTTTTATTCAAGAAACACGTATATATTCTTAGCGCCTTTTTTTACCTTTTTGATAAAAAGATGTGTTTGTACTGATATCACGCATTTTGTAGTAGTATACGTCTTCTTATAAACAGTTTATCCATATATTTTTGCATCGTGTAACATGCTTTCCTAAAAAAATTGTACATCCTATATAAAATCCAGATATAAAAGAGTCCCACCATCACTCCCGTCGTCTTATATATTATAATCCTACAATTAGAAAAAGTTTTCTTGAGAAAATAGTAAGTTGTACATAGAGAAACAAGCCGTATGATTGAAGGAAATTTTGATACGAATAACAATACTGATAATTTATGTCTTAATCTGACACATTGTGAAAAGATTACATTAGATTAGATTAGATTGTGAATGTTATAGCAAATAACAAACTAATGTTGATATGTATTTACTTTACTAATTCAAAAATTTTTCTACTTAAAAACTGATGAGACCTATATGAACGACCTCGAAAAATTCTTTTTTTTTTTTCAAAATAGGCGCATTGAAATTCATCGGCAAAACTATTAATTTATGGTTTTCTTTACTCCAATCTATTTATCTCTTTCTGTGCATAATAAGGAAAGTTATGGAAAAGTATGCAATAGTTATGGAAATTTTACAAAGAATATAATAAATCTATATTCTTTCTTTCGATATTTTTTTATGATCTACACTGCGCACAACAATTAGGGAATCACTTTGAAACCGGAAAATTGTGCAAACTTTAAGAAACTGTAGAAAAACTACACCGATTCTAATTCACTCTGTAATGTGTATATACGTATACACATGTTACGCCCGTGCGGCTGATTCACGAGATCGCGCTCGCGGGCGCGTGCACACACACTCCCGAATCGTCGAAATGAATAATACGAATATTAAGAAGAAGAACAAAAAGTGTTTTATTAATGAAGAATATAGAAAACACCGCGGAAAATGTTAGGTGGAGCAATCAAGAGATACGTCCGTACGCGCCGACAGCTCACATTCAAATCTGACGATCTTGTCAGATAGACGAATGCCTAATCATTTTGACAACGCGTGCTCTTTACTACAACATGGGTGTCGGCAAAACAATATTATGTACAGTATATATGCACTTGTGAGGGATCAGAGAGGGAGAAATGCGTTACAAACGCTAGATCCGAGGGAGAGAGATGCGCGTCATTGGGGTCCGTGTTAGAGGGGAAAGGGGATTCTGCTCCTTCTCTCTCTCCCCTCCCTCTCCCATCTACCCCCTTCTCCCTCTACCCTCTCTCTCTCCTTCGCTCTCCCCTCTTCCCTCCCTCTAATCCGTTGCGTTCTCTTTCTAACCCGTTGTTCTCTCTCCCCATTGTTGCGTGTTCCACCTGTTGCGATCCTATACCATAGTATTCGCGCTTTCTCTTTCTCCCATTGCGTTCTCTCTCCAACTTTCACGTTCTCTTTTCTTTATGCTCACAATTTTATTAAACAGATATGGGATTTGTTTTATGATTTTTTTTAATGATATGACTTAGCAATAATTTTAATTTAGTAATTATTAGGTGTTGGAATTAATTCGTAGCGTTTTACAAGTGATGGGAAGTACTTTCATTAATGTATTTTTTAATGCTCATGTGAAATAAATAACATTCTTTCATTAAAAAACGCTACGAATTAATTCCAACACCTAATAATATTTTTTAGAAAATAGTATATACTACAAATAGTTGAGCGTTCTTAATTATACAGGCCCACAAAAAAAAACACCCTGTGCTGAGGTGGAGACCAGCTCTTCTTATGTATTTTGAGTCGCTGAATACAAATCAAAAGAGGATCATCCAAGGTAAATTTTCAATCTAGAGTAAAAAAATCTAGAGCAATTACCCACTTTTTCCCATTTTTTCATTCTAAATTGAAAATTTTTCCTGGATGGTTCTATTTTGATGTCAGATTCATATTCAGCAACTCAAAATACATAAGAATAGCTGGATCTCCACCCCAGCACAGGGTGCTTTTTTTGTGGGCTTGTGTTATCGAATCATTATTAAACTATTATTGAGTAGCTATCAAACACTAATTGAACTGTATACATACTACTATTGAACAACTCATTTTTGATAGATTCTTAATTGCAGGAAAAGGGGAAGACTCGTTCCCACTCCGTTCCTAGTAAGGAAAAACGAACATGTAGATCTCGAAGTTACGTGATGATGTGTAGAAGCGAGAGAAAAAAAATTTAGAATTGTTGAAAAAACCTAGAAAGAAATAAAAACCCTGGTGAAAAAATTTCTTTGAATTTCTCTGAAAAAAGTCTTAAAATTTTCGTGAAAATGTTCATATTTTCGAATACGTTGCAGAGCTTTTCAGAGAATTTATCGGTATAATTTCAAATATTTGTCAGAATATTTCAATGTATGTGTGCGTGCGTGTGTGCGTGCGTGCGTGCGTGCGTGTGTGTGTGTGTGTGTGTGTGTGTGTGATTTTTATAGGTTTTCATAAAATTTTGTATAGTATATTCATAAACTTTCAGAATTTGTTAGAGATTTACAAAAATTTTGAATGCAATACTTGAAAAAAAATTCATATTTTAAATCATATAAATTTTAAAACAAATTTTATTTCTTTATGTAACAGTTGTTCCATACAAGATATATGTAATGATTTTACCTGAAATTATTTTGAAAAACAGACGTAGAATTCGAATCTGGAATCTGTGGATTATGAGTTTCCTACGTTACGTGCTACATTATTTCTTCAATTGATAAGCGTATTGTTTATTATTTATTTAAGTTTCAGACGCATCATTAAATTTCCTTGAAATTTAGGAACTTTCAGATCCTTGAAAATGAAATTACAAAGGAATCTTCTGAAAGTCTCTGAAAAGTAAGATACTATTAAAATTCTATTTTCAGAGACATTATTGAATTTCCGAATTTCAACGAAATTTAGATATTTTCAGACATTTAGAAGTGATCGTCAAAAAATTCGCTGAAAATATGTGAAAAATTAAAAATTAAAAATTCTATCTTTAGAGACATAATTGAATTCTCAAGTTTTTGTGGAATTCGGAGAGCGGAATGTCTTTCAGACATTCGAAAATAATTTTTAGAGAAATCATTGATAATTCTTGAAATTCCTTGAATAAAGCTTTGAATGTTATTGAAAATCCCTGAAAAACATTTTCAGGTATTTACAACAAAATTTTCAGAGACATTTTTTCAGGGGATTAGAATTATAATTTTTTATTATTCAATTTTTATTTTAATAATTTGATTAACTTATTTGAGGAAAACCCGCACGCCTTCTTATCATATATAATTCTAAATCGCCGAATAGAGACAAGGAAAAAAAGAGTGAAAATAATTAAAAAATTGAGTAATACAGGGTGGGCCATCTATTGGTACGTTTTTAAAAATGCGATCAAATGAGCATACATTGATATTTTTTATTAATTTTTTTTTGTTGTGAAGCTAAAAGTATCCGCGTCAAGAATGAAAAACGATTTCGTTCATGTGGCTCCCTCTACTGGCCTTACAGTATGCCATTCGGTCACCCCAATTATTAATGACATTTTGGACTACCTCGGCGCCAATTTCACTCAAAACAGTCGTAATATAATGTCATCCACTAACATCCCTTTCTCACGAACTTTCCTCACCAATTTGCGTATAGCTCCTTCGGTGGGTGCTCTATCACGACCCATATTTCTTTTCAAAATTCGTACAGTTTCGGCGACACAGCACTGACTTTGAAAATAAGTTTTTAAAATTTCAAAACGCTCTTCAAGAGAAAACATGTTGTTTCGTGCCGCGGACGGTATGACTAATAAACTGTCAAAATTTCGGGTCTGTAGCTCGTTCGGTGTTGCCATACGACGAAATTCAAAAACGTACCAATAGATGGCCCACCCTGTACATATATTTAAATATCATATATATTATACATTTTTTTTTAAAACATTAAGGAGAGTGTACAGAACACATAAGAGCCAAATATAACGAAATATTTTAAAACATAAAAATTCAAACGAGAAGTATAAACGATGAAGCGCTCCTTCTCCTTCCCTGCGCGCCGCCGCTGCCGCCGCTCGAGTGTGGTCCGTTCTACGAATTCGTGCGGCGCGGCTTAATCGCATATTGGCTTAGACATTTCTTTTTCTAATTCGAAAACTACAGCGAGATCTCAAAATAGTATAAGAATTTTTTGTTCTCTTTGATTCATTCTCCACCCCCCAATGTCGTTCCAACCCTGTCTTAAAAGATATCCTGTATATATATTATATATATATATATATATATATATATATATATATAGACACACACACACACACACACCAAATAATATATATATATATATATATGTATATATAATATATTTGTTTATTTTGCAACTGTTGGAAGTTTTACATCCAATTTAACTTCTATTTATGTCCATGAACGTATGGACACAAACTGAACTTGTGAAATGTATGTCTATAAAATATCCTGTGCTATCTGAGTACATGTATCGTTGCAACCTGCAAAATCTGCATCAGTATATCTGTGTATTATTATTTTCACTGGAGTATGTCAGGGAACAATCTATAGTTCCCATGTGTGTGCATAATACGTTTAACATCCGACCAGTAAGAATGGTCGAAATGCGATAAATATCTGCTAACTTGTTCGATTGCATAAGTTATGTTGGGTCTATTAACGTGGCAGGAAATAAAAGTGAGCCCACCGTACAGTGGGTCGAAACATAATAAAATCGGGACATAGAGTAAAATTATTTTTTTGTTGCAAAAAGCTTCTTCAAAATTGGTTCTAATTATTGTTTAAAGCTTGCTTCAACTTAATTTCAAGTATAAATGTATAAAGAACCAAGAATGTTTATTGTTTATATGAGCATTAACAATGTGTAGACTTAGAAGTTGTGGAGAATTAATGTATATTCATATACATGTCATGAATATACGGCCCCACTCGTCCCGAGCAGGTACAGTGGACTAAACTGAGAAAAATCCTCTACCATTTTGCAATGCTCGAAATAATTAACAAGATATCAACGTTTAAAGATAGCCGAATATGCGCGTCCATCTACTATTACCGAAGGTACGGCCCATCAAGTGCATGACACGCGGGCCGCGAGGAGCGTGGATGGCCTAGCAGGCGTGCCTCACTCACGGCCGTGAACCTCTAAGCTCGAACGGCGCGGTGCATCTCGAGTGGACGCGCTATCTTTAAACGTTAATATTTTGTTAATTATTGCGAGCATTGCAAAATGGTAGAGAACTTTTCTACTCTGTTTAGTCTGCTTTACCTGCTCGGAATGAGTGAGGCCGTATATTCATGACACCCTGTATAAATGCTTATATTGCAATGTTTCTTTTTTATTGCATTTGTTTTTGTTTCAAAAGTTATAGAAAATTACTATTATTATTTAAAATTTGTTCCATTAAAATAAAAAAATTTAATGCTTTCTAAACACTTTTTTGAAGTAAAAAATCCATCTAAAGTAAGGCATATAAAAAAAGTTCCATAGAGTTCCAAAAAATTTTTTTTCAATGTACAAAGGAACTTCTTAGAAAACTATCTGTTCATTGTGATTTTACCCCTTTTTGCCCTTTTTCGAAAAAAAGATATTTTTATGTGCGCAAATTTTATAACCTGACTTGCGTAGTGGCTCGAAGTATAGTCCGAAATGATAAAACTCGGCCATAGAACTTTAATTGTTGTGAAACTATGTTTTTTTGTTAAAAGTGAAAACTGGAAGTTTCCAGAATTATTAATTTTCAACAATCAAATTGCCTGAAAATCAAATTCATAATAACAGGTAAACAAATTAAAAAAATATTTAAATGAATCACGAAACAAATCGTGTTTAGCAAGTCATTCCTACATTATTACTGATTGAAAATTGTATTATTAGTGAGAAATTTTTAAATTAAAAATTACAAATAAATAAATTCAATATAATAGGTACAAAGAAAATGTAAAACAAAACCATGAATATCTACACGGGAAAAAAATTACTTGTCTCGAGTAAATTAATTTTCTAGAATTATAATTTTGAAATTCACAGAAATAATTACCAGAAATATATACATATATACAGTAAATCTTTTTAATAAAACATTTTTAAACAAAAAGAAATTATTATTATACAATATATACACACGTACACAAACATGAATAGTTATGTGTAATAAAATAAAAAAAGCAAAAAAATTAAACGGTTAAAATACAAAAAAATTTTAATATTGGAAAAAATAAAAACATTGAAAGTAAAAAATTAAGTTCTTTGTTAAATAACATTACTTTAAATCCGAAGCGCCACTACGATCTAAGTATTAAGATGTTGAACTAATATATATATTTTTCAAACGAATGAATTAATTTCAGAAATGATAATTACGTGTCGATATGGTTGTCGACACAACATTAACGCAATTGATCTGAAAATGTTAATAATCCCCCCAAAATTCCCCAAATTAATCTTAAAAAACTGTAATAAACTTATTGCGAAAAAATATTGCCTCGGCCGGGAGTCGAACCCGGATCTCTTGCATTTCGTGCTAGCGTCCTGAGCCTTTAGACTACCGAGACCTTAGCAATAATTCTTCGCAATAACCGATATGTATCGAGAGTAACGCATTATTTCAGCGCGCGTTTATAAACAATAAGATAGGAAACAAGACCGTTTTTGTTAAATAACATTACTTTAAATCCGAAGCGCCACTACGGTCTATGTATTAAGATGTTGAACTAATATATATATTTTTCAAACGAATGAATTAATTTCAAAAATGATAATTACGTGTCGATATAGTTGTCGACATTAACGCAATTGATCTGAAAATGTTAATAATTCCTCCAAAATTCCTCAAATTAATCTTAAAAAACTGTAATAAACTTATTGCGAAAAAAGTAAGTTCTTTGTATCTTCTAATTAAATTTAATTATTTGTATTTTTCACAATAAATTATTAGGTGTACAAATAAGTTTCCGCCGTTTGACAAAAGACGGTGCCACTAGCAAGCTATGGTTAAAATTGTCTGTAAAACATTATATCGTAAGGTTGGACATCTATCAACAACATAACCTTGAAATACTAGCGATTTTGTATCAGCATCATATATTTTTTTTGTGCGAAAATGAGTTTTGAGCCGAATAAACGTCATTTGCGGGAACTTTTGATTTACTTCTTGAAGAAAGCTGCAGCTGAGGCTCATCGATTGCTTGTAGAGCATATGGTGAGGCTGCCTTAAGTGAGAGAAGTTCGTGAATAGTTTCAAAAATTTAAGAACGGTGAATTTGACGTCGAAGACAAAGAACGTAGCGAAATTGTACGAAGACGCGGAATTGGAAGCATTATTGAATGAAGATTCATGTCAAACGCAAAAAGAACTTGTACTTACATTTTGACTTACATCAATAAAACACGTATCGTTCTTTCACAATAAATGCTTAATTTTTGATAAAAAACGGCGGAAACTTATTTGTACACCTAATAAATTTTTTGAGTAATAATTAGTTAAAATATTAAAAGTTAAAAAAAAATTAAAAAGTTAGTAACTTTTAACTTAACTTAATTAATTTTAAATGCATTAAATTTTAACTTAACTAAGTTACTTTTAAACGTTAACGTTTTAACTTTTTTTTAAGTTAAAAAATTTTTTTATCTTTTTTAAATATCTTAGAAAAATAATATTATAAGATATAATAAGACTAAGAGTGTATATTCGTAATCTGATCAAATCTTAAGCCATCTTAAGTAATTTCTTAAGATGCTAATACAGCCCTCTGATTGGTTTATGGAGTTATGCCTTATGCTATAAACCTTAGTCCGGATCTATAATAGATGTTTTAAGCCTTAAGTCATAAGAAATTGATCAATTACAGTCAAATATTCTTCTCGCATTCGATTGTAATTGGTAATCAATTTCTTATGACTTAAGACTTGTTAAAAAGTAAAAACTTAAAAACCTATTTGGCTATTTGCAAGTCGCAAATCGCGCTGGTGCTAATGCCGAAGCTATTAACACTCATGGTTTAAGCACATCAGCGTTTAATAGTCTACGCAGTCATAGTCTATGTTTATTAAATTATATTACAAAATAAAAAAATTAAAAATTTAATTTACTTAATAATCTGTATTGTAGTATATCTGTATTGTAATCTGTATATTTAATCTCATTTTAAGAAAAATTAGATTATATCTTGAAAACTAACGTGGTTCTAATATTAAAATATACAAAAAATAAGAGCATAAAAAACCATAGCACAATATTATAGTTCGTGATATTTAATTATTATTACATTAATTAAAACGTTAAACGTTTCGGCCACAATCTGGCCATCTTCAGTAATTCAATAATATTCTTAAAACAGAGTTACTTCTAGTTGACATTAAATTCAACAGTCGAGAGTTGTAATTAAATAAACATGTTCTTTTATATGTGAAGATGCTTCATACAGTAATGTTACAACGCCAGTTGTCATATCAAGAAAAGTGTAGAACAAGAATTTCCAGATTCTGTTTTACAGCAAAAAAACCAAACGATGAATCTCAAGTATTTCTTTTACACAATTAGAATTTTGATAAAATAACAACACATAATGTCACGACAAAATTCTAATTAATTCCTCTGGTAAATCATTGTCGATTAGCATTATCCTTGCGCATTCAACGAGTGTTTTAACTTTTCGTTCTGCTCTGTCGTTTGATTCAGGAATTATGGCGCCGAAAATTTATGTCTGATTCCGCGTTCTTGATTAATTTCCCTCATGATGTGATTATTATATTTGAAGCCATTGTCCGATCTGATAACCTTTATCTTGAATCCGGTTTCTCGTTCAGCTATCGCAATAAAACGTTTCCATAAGTCAGGAATCTCAGATTTGTGTCGTAAAGTGTTCATCATACGATAACCAGTGAATTCGTCTTTAAATAATACAAAATATCTTGATCCACTAAGCAAGGCCACGGATATGTCCCGCATACAGGGTCCATTATAAAAGTAATGCGCATTTTCTGGAAAAAATAGATTTATTGATCATAGCGGTACAAATGCTCAAAATTCTTCAAAATATTCTCCCCCTGAATCAATACACTTGCGGAGACGTGTCTGCCACGCCTGGAAGGCACGCTGAAACTCCTCGACGGGAATGTCTCTTAGGAACGTTGTAACATGCTTTTGGATGTTTTCCACGGACTCCCAATGCTTTCCTTTCAGCTCTCTCTTCAGACGGGGAAACAAAAAAAAGTCGCACAGTCGCAAGTCGGGACTGTAAGGGGGCTGGGGGACCACTGGAGTGTTGCTCCGGGCCAGGTAGTTGGCAACAATGAAGGCCATGTGGCTGGGGGCATTGTCATGGTGGAGTTTGATCGCATCTTTGATGTCAGCCCTCACGCGCGCGACCCGGCGTTTCAATTTCTTGAGCATCTCCAGATAGAAGGCTGAGTTGACAGTTTCTCCCTGCGGTACAAACTCGAAATGGACGATTCCTCGGACATAAAAAAAGACAATGTGCATCGTTTTGATGCGAGACTTGCTCATTCGCGCTTTCTTGGGGCGGGGGGATGATTTTGAGTGCCACTCGCTGCTCTGCCTTTTCGATTCTGGGTCGTACTCGAACATCCAAGATTCGTCTCCGGTTACGACAGAGTTAAGGAATTATCACTCATTTTGAATCAAATCCAATAATTGATGACAGCGCGAAACTCGAAATTCTTCCGTCAACACTTTCGGCACAAGCTTCGCGCAGACCTTGCGCATTTGCAGATTCTCCGTCACTGTCCCATGTACCGCAAATGTGGACATGTTTAGGGTGTCAGCGATGTACTGGATGCTCAATCGACGGTCGGAATGCAAAACTTCGCACACACGATTCACGTTTTCGTCGGTTCTGGCCGTTGTTGGGCGTCCAGAATGGGGTTCGTTGGCGACCTCCTCCCGGTCCTCCTTGAACGCCTTGTGTCACTTCCCAGACTATGACCTTGAAATGCAATCGTCCTTGAAGACCTCTTGAAGCATCTGGAATGTTTCGGTTGCATTCTTTCCAAGTCGCACGCAAAACTTGATGGCGTATCGCTGTTCAAGCGAACGCTCCATCGCGCCGTGTTACAAAGTCGACACTTCACGCGGAGGCACGTCTTTCCACTCAAACTGCTCGGAGCAAACTGGCGACCGGCTGCCTTGGAAGGGCAGACTCCTCCACCACATTTCCCGACCCCACTGCGATGGATATTCGCGTCACAATAAAATTATGCGCATTACTTTCATAATGGACCCTGTATTCCGATTGTACCATATGTCTACGTTTTAATTGGTTAAGAAGTTGGAATTTTGTCAGTCCTCCCTAGCCGGTATCAGAACCTTAAAGGTCTTCTCCGGTCGGTGTTTTCTGGGAAGCAAGACAAGATCGGAGATCCTGTTTTGCTTCAGTGTGAAGGGGAGCCTGTCGGACAGATCCTGCTTAGTGTAGCCAAGCCTGATTTCCTTCTACTCCTCCTAACACTTCATTCTGCATGCTGCTTGACTTGCTATACTGATGATCATTAGGTTCAAAGGCTGACAACTAAGTGCCACTTCTAGTGTTTCGGTTGATGTGGTTTTCATGGCTTCTGCCGCAGTATCCCTCTAAAGGCTTTTGAGCAGGTCTCGCCCCCACTTCCTCCACTCTTGGCCACCAGACAATCGCAGCATATGTTAGTCTTAGTAATAGAATTATTTTGTAAAGCCACAGGGTAACCCTGGAGTTTATTCCCTAGTTCTTGCCCATGATTCTTCTACACATGGAGGTGTAGAGCTTTTTCCTCTTTTCTTCGAAGTGTGATTTTCAGCTCAGGTTTGGATCCAGATATACTCTTAGATATATCATTGAGCTGGTATAATTTATTTCCTTTCCTCAATGCCTCAAAAGTTTATAATTATGCCTAGAACTTTATTAGTTCAGACTTGCATTTTTTCGTGAAAATCATGGCCGAGTTTTCTCCGGATTTACTATCAGTTCCTTTGTTCAGCACCAGTTTTGCACGATTATCAAAACTTCGTCCATGCGTTCCTTGAAGGTAGTGAGAAAGTTGCTTTTGGTATCTATGGTCATGCATAATCTCATGTAATTTGCATAACCTTAGACCTGAAAACTAGACTTCTTCTTCAGTTTTATGAGAAACGTCCACTACCGTCGTCCACTACCAGGCATTAGACAACCCTCCCCTGCAAGCAGTCTGATGCTCTCCTCAACAGTGATATTACCATGACTGACGGTCAGTTTTCCTCCAGTTTGTTTTGAATCCAGCCCACAAGTGCACCTGGAATTTTGTGTCTTACCATGACATCTTTCATCGACGAGATTGAAATGCTATCAAAAGTCCCTTCAATAGCGATAAAGACGCCCCATGGTACACAATGGATGCATCATACGTGTGCCGGAGCATATGGGCTGTCACGGCGGCTGCATACGCGATCTAGGTCGGAGATTTTATAGATTAATTAATTAATTAATTTATTTATTTCGAGTGTGAGTGTTTGCATTTTGTCGAGAAGTGATTTTCGTTAAGTGATATGCGCCGCGTTTATAAGTTAGGTGTGCAGTGTACGTGGCTGTCATCGCGAAGATTCTCGAAGATTCTACAAGTTCAAATTTCCGTTAAATTTCATTAAAGTTTCTAAATCTATCGTAATCGGGAGTGCGTTCCAAAAATCATCTGTTAAAGCTCATTCGTAAAACCACTCTGGTACTCGTTCCGAAAACCAGACAGCCACGTACAAGTAATATCATTGGTTGATACACTGCCGCGAGTGCAATTAACTATTTAAACTGTTACTGTTAGTGAAAATTATACTGTATTCACCCAGTGGATCTGTTATCGCGAATGCACTTAATTTTAAATAAATTTATTAATTTTTTATTAAACTATAATTGGAGGATACGGGCCAGCCAATCGCGGCTCGTCGTGATTGGTCGAGGGGCCAAGTGATCTAAAGGCCCTTTTAGTCAGACTAAGCCCGTAGTACACTCGTCATGGCAGTTCCACAAATGCATTACATAGACTATCCGCTGCCCCCTAGAGTCAAATGCGTAAAATGTTTCGGTGCTGAGGGGGCAGGCAAAGTAAAGGGCGAATACAGCGACCCGCCGCATTTAGCAAAACATCTGAAAAAGTGCCACCCGGGAGATACATTAAATTATAAATGTTCCATTTGCTAAGGGGGACCGGTAAATACCCCCTTAGAGATGTTAAGTCGAGTGTACACACTACACCGAGTGCCATGTGTCTCCCGCAGTGCGGCGGGTCCAAGTACTCGCGGCAGCCTCGATGAGTGCAGTTGTGCGAGTCAATCGACAGCCAGCCGCGCGGCTAAAGCGACCACGCGATTGGCGGAGACGATTGAGGGTACGGATAAACGCCATGCCGCGACATCGGGATCGCGGCAACTCACGCTTCCGTTCAGAGCCACCCCATCGCCATCCAAAGCAGCTAATGAGGCAAGGGCCCAAGAAGAACGTCAATAACACCGACGAGAAGGTCCCTCTCATATGCGGCAGTCACTGCGGACCCGCCATCGATGAGGACCACAACAACTTCCACCACAGCCCGAAATAAGACTGTCGTAAAAGGCGCCTAATACAATGACAACGACGACGACAACGGCCAAGAGATTCGGTGAGGTTGCCGCAACGAGGAGGCCGCCTACGACCGCCACGGTGAGTAAACCGCGTGTATTGTTGGTGGAAGTTGTGAGGTTGTCTGTTGACGATATTCAATGAGTAGACGTGCAAAACGCGGCCAAACCGGCGCGCGCTCCCTCTTGCCCCCCCCCCCCGCAGAGAACATCACCGGAGGCGGGGGGTCCAAGAACAACGGGCGCAAAGGAGAAATGCGGAGAGGGAGCATACAAGAAGTTACCCGCAAACAGCGGAAATTCAATTTCAACCACGACGAGGCGGGCAACTAGCGTGCCGGTTGAGAAGAGCGAAGGCACGGCAAGACGGGGGCGCGTCTCCCCACACCCTCCTCTTAAAGGAATTAATATCATATTATCATCGACATCGGAGGAGGAGAGCACGTCAGCCCGGCGGTGTGGGGAGACTCAGACTAAGGAGGAAAAAAGTGACCGGACCACCCCTAAAAATGATACCTAAGAGGGAGTGGTCACAAGAGCCAGGCGGTTTACCAGCGCTCCCGTCGAGAAGAGTGCCTTGGATGCACGCCTGACGGCTCTGGACCGGACATCGTCCAGAGCGGCAGGCAACCCGACGTCGCAAATCACAGGAGGCCTTTACATCAATAGAGGCCAACCGGAGAGGACGCCCCCTGCGAGGCTTCCCAGCCTGTCTCCGACCACCAGAGGCAGTTCATCGGGGAGCCTAGGCGAGATACGTACACTCATCTAGCCTGCGACGTCGCTACCGGCAACGCTCACCACTTGCACGGTGACGATGACCTGTGGAAGTATCCACGGGCTTCACAGGTGGCGTGGGGAGGCTGATAACGCCACCGAGTTTCCCCCAAATGAACATCCTCCCGACCATCGGGGAGAAAGCAACGTCACCGTGCGTGGCGGTCGTCACATCACCATCTTTAGACGGCAGGAGCGCGTCTCCGCTCACCCTACCAAGGCCAACGACACCGGAGTCTGAGCGGGGACAAGAGGAGCGGCAGCTAGAAGGCACGGCGCAGCCACCTACCACACCCGTCGTCGAGGGGGACAAACAGTGGGATGGTCAGTGGACGGTAAGCGTGAGGAGAAGAGCGAGAAGGCAGCAACGGAAAATTACATCCCCTTCCAACTCCGAGTCCCCAACCGGCCCCTCGATCATCGCGTTTGCCGCGCATAGCCCCACTATCTGCGCTGATAGCGGCGTCGACGAGCCGCCTTGAGACCAGCTTGAATCTCAATTGCACGAACGGCAATATTTGCATGGACCGAACTCCCGTAACATTTTGTTGGTAGGCACGTCGCGAGACATCGCTACAGGATCGCATGGAGGGAGACATCGATTATGGTGCTGGAAAGGTAAGTCGAACATCCGAGTACTCCCGTAAATGTCCGTGATGTGATGTTTCGAGGAAGAGTAACCGCGTCATTCATCGTGCCACCGCGAACCAATCGTGGGGAGGGCGGTCGGCAGCATCAAAGTTGACGGCGTCCGGACGCTCCTGTCGGTCAGCCGTCGCGGGATCACCCGGCGCCTGCGACTGTCACGAAGCAGCGTAGGCGTGAGCGGGTGGCCGCCCGCGACGCGCTGCTTGATCAAGCTAAGGATACGCTACGATTGCAGATCTGGAGACGTTCGCGGCTTTGGTCGCGGCGTTCTTCGGGGAAGATGCATTGGTGCTGCAGCCCGCGCTCGCGATCGTTCGGTACGCTCATAGGAGGCGGATGCGCGTCGGGGGGGGGGGGTGAGGGGAGGTGAACGTCCGGAGAGAGAGGTCGCCGGTAGACCGGGGTAAGTGCCGGCTGACCCCGGAGCGTCGAGAGAAGCACGCGGGGACTGGGTGCGTGAGGCCAAACGCTTGCGCTGTACAAGGCGAACCGCCGCAAGGCAGTGCAAGAGGTGCTCCAGAGACCTGCCGATCAGTGCCAAGTGCCTAAACGTCAGGTCCAGGAGTACTTCGAGCGGTTGTACAGCGGTGGGGAAGACCTGGCTGCCATCGGAAGCCGAACGCCCTGACCCCTCGAGTCCGCGTGAGGTATCTGCGGTCCTAGGTCCGCTCGCGGAGCGAGAGGTGGACTGTCGGCTCCGGCGTATGAATAACTCTGCGGATCCCGACGGTGTATCCTATCGTGACCTCCGTAGGGTGGACCGGGGAGTGCGGCTCCTCACGGCGCTCTACAACATCTGTCTGCGGCTCGAGGCAGTCCCCGCATCCTTGAAGACCTCCAACACTGTGTTAATACACAAAAAAAGAGACTGGGGCATGTTGGAGAACTGGCGCTCTCTCGCTCTGGAGGACACCGTCCCCAAACCCTTCGCCGCGCTCTCGGCCGACCGATTGACCGACTGGGCGGTCACCCGCGGGAAGCTCTGCTCTGGACGAGGGGTGCTATGAGCATAACTTCGTCCTGCAGGAGGTCATACAGCACCCATCCTCATCGACCGGATGGGGATGGGTGCTGTATGACCCTTGGCGGTTCGCACTTTCATCGTGCAACAATCATGGAGTCCCATATCGCTAGGAGACTCCGTGGTACCGCGGATCTTATAAGCGCGCGGCGAATCGTCGCGTGCGGGATCGATCCAATCGCATTGGACAGGTCCAGCCACGCGACGACCGCCTGACGCTTAGCACGCTTGGCGTGCGTCAGGACCTGCGCGCTATCAACTGCTCACTCCTTGCCCCGTGGCAGAAGATAGAGATGCTGGGGACCTTCATCCTATCCAGGCTTGACTTTCCGGGGAGCCAGAGTGTTCAAGGATCCCCTCACGGCCGAGGACCTTAACATCCGTAGGCATGTTAAATCCTGATTTAACCTCCCTTAGCGAGCAAGCGCGGAGAGAGTCTACATGCCGCCCCGTTGGGGGGGATGTGGATGATGTCCTGCCGCTCGCTGACCTCGTCGACGTCCTCACGGTTGTCCACGCGTATCGTATGTTAATGGTGCGCGATGGCGCTGTGAGGGAGTTGGCGTGGGAATCGTTGAGGGGAGTGGTTGGGCGCAGGATCGGTCATGCTCCTAGTTGCGAGGATATCGCCTCCTTCCTATCCGGTTCGCTGGATGGAAGGATAAGAGGCGGAGGAGATGACGTTGGAGTGTCGAGGGCCCAGGGGGACAGCGATTAAGATTCCGCCTGAAGCGCGCGGTCAGGTGGTGAATCGGTTGCGTTCAGCTGTAGCAGAGCACTACGCATGTAGGTTGCTTAGCAAACCTGGATAAGGTCTTCGAGGTGTCGTCGCGGAGCTGAGTGAGCAATCATTTTATCCGCGGCCGCAGCTTCACTCGCTTCGCTGATTGGCGCTTCATACATAAGGCCTGTTTAGATGTCCTTTTTCTCAACGGCGCATGACGTTGGGAGGCTAATGACAAAGCTCGGATTTTTACTATTGCGAGACTTTGGTGCATTTATAATGCATTTATAGTGCATTTATAATGTCTTTTGCAATCTTGTCACTTTTCGGATCTGCATTAAGGTTGTTATTCTTTCAGGGTTGATTGGTGTTTACGAGTTTGTCCGGTCGCGGAGCTTGTCCGGTCCCTTTTTTCAGTTCTGTCAGATCGTTATTAGAAGAGTCTCGTAGACGCCAACCATAGTCGCGACGGAGCCGATTCTTTCGAAAAAAAAGAATCGTGGCGTCTGTAGACGTAACATAAGTATTAATTATGTTCTTGGTTTATTCTTATTTATAATTATAATATATTATATTAAAATTTCAAGTCATTATGAAAAAATTTAATGTAGATCTTAGCAATTTTTTTACACAAGTATTGGACCAATCAGGTTAAAAATTATCCATCACTGACTTCGCAAATCCTATGAAGAATATCACCGCCATTCATCCTAAGGATGCCGCTGGTCTATCAAGTCCATCACCACTGGCCTTCCAGGATAACGAAAGGATAACACCATTGCCATTCCTTCAAAAAATGCCGCTGACTCTTTAAAAATCACTGCTGTTCCTTTGAAAGTCACTACTGGTCCTTCAAAAGTCGCCACCGCCATTGTCGGTCCTCCGAAAGATAACACTGCCGGCCTCTCATGGAAGGACACCGCTGTCATCGTCATTACCACTGTTTCCGAAGAATGATGCTTCTTCTTTCTGTTCTTCAAATCTGCGTAAGCTATAAATAAGTTAGTTATAAATAAGCTAAGCGTTAGCTATAAATAAATAAGTGTTTAGACATATATTTATTACATAAACATTAAGTAATATAAAATTGCAACTTGCCGACTCGCGTGAAGACATGGTCTCGCGTTCATTTAGTACGATACATTACTGTGTCTCTTGATATAAATATAAATATTGCATAAATTGTGTTAGTAATTTACTTACTTTTTGTATTACAGTGTGACCAAGAGGAAGGCAGAAAACAGAAAAAATCCAAATCCATCAAACTATTTTAATCTGTTATTTCATATTTACAATTGAATTTGAAAAATTTATGGGAAAGAAAGGGAAAGAGGTATAAGGAAGAAAAAGATATAAGAGAATGAAAAAAATTTGAAGAATATTGTTATGTATTCGGTTCATATGTAGCGCCATTATAGCGTCGTTACACAGCGTTTCCGGATAATTAGTGTACGCGAGAATGCGCAGGCTCGACTCTGCTCCGAGCTTCGACATATGCTTGTGCGTACTTCGAAAGAAGGCTCTCTCGATCGGACGATCGCTGTATTCTAGTGGTGTTGCACGTTAATAAAAATATAAATATACGTGTTATCAGCATTCCCTGTTTAATTTTCAATAAGACCTTTAAGAAAAACTTAACAGATATTATTTCCTTTATTATTCTGAATAAAAAGTATAAGGAAAAGTTATCAAAAAATCAATAGTTTATCAGATATTTTACACTAATTCTGATACATTTTTACATGAAACATAAAATATCTCGGAAAGTATTAATGTTTGTGGTGACTTAATACTTTTATACACAGAATAATAAGATGAGTCAATAGTGGAGAGAACACACGGTGGCTGTTAAAATTATGCAATTTACAAAGTGCAACTATGTATTTTTGTTAATAGCAACTGCGTGTTTTCTCCACACCAATTAATTCATCTTGCTATTCTGTGTATACAAAAGTATTAGAGTATAGTTGTAAAAGAATTAATAGTTTATGAGATGTTTAATATTTTATGTTTTATGTCAAAATGTTTCAGAAAAATGTAATGTATCTTGTAAAATATTGATTTTTTGATAATCTTAATACTTTTTTATGCAGAATAACTAAGGGAATAATATTTTATAAAAGAAATCATACAATTTCATTTAAAAGCATATTTAATTTATTTAAATTGAGTTTAAATCAATTCAAGCTGAGATTTATATGCAACTTCTATTTAATTTAATTCTGTAAATATTCTATTAGTGTAACTCATCTAATGTATGTATAATCGAAATATTTGGTTGCTGCTAATAGATGCCTTAATTAAATAATGCTAAAATATTAAAATTTTTCCTACTTTAGCTACTTTTAAAAAGTAATTTTCTATGTATTTGTCTTTGTATTCTCTGTAACAGCTATACAAGCAGGAATATTTAAATATAGCTTATTTTATAAATACATGATGTTATACAGATGTGTACTCATGCACACAACAGAGAGGGTTTGGCATCAAATACTACGAAAGTGACGAACCATGGGAGCCTTACTTGTGCTAACACATGCGCACGTACGCACGCATATTTGATCAAGAGATCACATATGTCGAGTCGAGAAACTTGTATTTTTATATATTAAATCCGGACTTTTCAAGGCATGTAACGCAAAAACAATCTATAGGATTAAGTTGTGCCCATTGAGATATTTATTCAGAATGACGACGCGATCTCTCTCTCTCTCTCTCTCTCTCTTTCTCATCACAGTTAAAAATTAACTCACAGAATGAAACTTTCTCATAAGAATGAAAAGGGATCCTCTCTCCGTAAGAATAAGAATTATAGTAACATTACTGTGCGATTTATTCTTAAAAATAAAATTGAAAAATTTGTTTGTTCCAATTTTTACAAGTACAGATTTAATATGTTAACGTTAATAGTACAAGCATCAGTTGTACCTTAAATATTATTAAATATTTAATCATAATCGTCACTGTAGAAAAATTCAGCGTTTGTGAAAAATATACAATACTGAAAAGACAGCAAATCAGAGATGCTTCTTCTCAGGGAAACTTGAATTTCTTATTTACATATTTTATGTTGACTATAAAACTTTAAAAAAAAACCTCATACTAATTATATCTGAAATTAGCTTTCGTTGAAATCAACTAATTTTCTAGAGAAAAATCAATATATCGGATTTATAGCTTATAATCTGCTAAACAAAACATGTAGGACATAAAGCAAAATAATAAAATTTTATTTGATTAGTCTATAATCACCAATCTTACCATAATATATCAATAACTTCAAAATGGTTGATTCAAAGTAGATTAAATTATAGTATATAATATCAGCTGTTGAATAAATTTCATTTATTCAACAGCTGACATTATTTATTTTAATTTTTATAATGAATAAATCAAATTTGCTAAATAAGGAGCATGAAGGCCTACACAAAGCCTTATAGCGAAAGCGATTTTTGTAAAATAATTTTTTATAATAATGATAAATGTTTCGACCTTTTATTAGTTCATTTTCAATATTTTATTAAAATAGAAGATAAAGTTTTAAAATTAGTATAACTCCGGTACACATATATCATATCAATCAAAAATTTAACTTGTCAAGTATTATTTACTGTGCTTAAGATAATTGAATTAAACTTTACACTATTTACTATGCTTAAAATAATTGAATGAAAACTTTACATTGTTTACTATATTACGATAAAAGTATATTAGGATTAAATATAATATAATAATTCAATGAATCAATTAATAAAGATTCCTTTACTTAATAATAAATCATAACAACATATATACAACTATGAGTGTTAGGAGACAGCGCTGGAAATCGATTACGCAAAACTTATATTAACAAAGCGAAAATGTTAAAACGTTTTGAGCGTGAAATTAATAAATAATGACATAAATCTAATATCGTCGAAACGCATTCACCATTACAAGATTACAGCTACGATGCAGTGAAAATCTCCATCATGTTGTGCCAACCAGTTGCAAAGCTGAGTGAAAGTTTGATTGTCAGCCTTAGACTAAAAAATTAACAAAAGATTTTAAACATGGCCACATATTAAAGTGGATGAAGAGTTGAAAACATTTTTGAACAAATACAATAATAGTGCTCACCATATAGCCACCGTAATCGCACATAACAAGATATACAGGATGATTCAGAACAACTCAGATGTCCCTGAGAAGACATATTCCTAACCTAATTCTAAGACGATTTTTCGTTTACGAAAATTTTGTCCGAAGCTTAGTTTTCAAATTACAAAAAGGAATAATTAGCGTATTACGGACCGAGTAAAGGAGACGGTCAGGAGCGGCGCTGACGGTTAGACGCGCGGGGCGCATTATGCGCAGGACGCACTAATCGGATGTATTCACATGTTTATAAAAATACGTTCATTCTCATTTTCCCCTCTGTCACATTACCCTCTTTATCTTTTACATATGCTAATTTCGTTAAATTATAAATTAGAATAATAAAATTGAAATGAATATTGAACTTTTTGAATATCTGATTGTTTTTTTAATTATACTGATAAAGTTGTTAGAGAAATATAGTAAATAAACGAAATTAGACAATAATTATGTGCGATAAGCATTATAAAATTATTGACATACAAATCAGACAATTATTTCAGTATATCAAATTCTAAGAGCGTTTCTTACAATTCAACGTACTAAAATACTTGATAGACTTAATCGCATGTCAATAGGCATTATAATATTTGTCGCATGCAGTTATTGTCTAATTTCACACTTTTACGATAATTTTTCTAACAATCTGCGCTATCGCGCTAGTAGTATTCATTATTTATGGGAAGTTACACATATCCTTGATGTGATTCTTCTTTTATAAATTATGTTTTGTTTCAACATCGACATTTTTCGATTACACTTAACAAAACGAGGAATTTTTTAATCGATTTATCAGTTAATCACTAACAATCACAAACGATTGATTATTCGGCGACTGAAAATTGAATATTCGGTGACGCAAAGAAAGAAATATCGTAATGTCTGTTTGTCCGTATACAACACGTGTTTACTTGTAAGACTGCCATCCGTCCGGATTTTCCCGGATTTGTCCTTGTTTTGAAAGCGGGGAACGTTCGGGCGGATTTTTCGATGCGGTTCGGATTTTGTATGGTTTTTTATTGTATTCGTATCATTTTTATTGAATAACAATTGTCATAGACAAGGTCTACAACAATAAAAATGATACGAATACAATAAATTGTTTGTGATTGTTATTGAATCAATCGTTTGTGATTTTTATTGAATAACAACTGTTGTAGACAAGGTCTACAACAGTCACAAGCTGTGTCGTATGAAATGTCGCAGAAGTGTCGCATATAGTCGCAAGAGCTCTTGTACGGAATTGAACCAACTTCAACTTTCTGCGACTGCGACAGGCGTGTCGCATGAGCTCAGCCAATCACAGCACAGCAGTTGACGTTCAAAATTTGTTGTCGAATTGTATGAAAACAATCGTTGTAACTATTGTAGACACTCATTTAACGACATTTTTCCGGCATGCGACAAATTTTCTTGCGAACTCGCTGCTACTACTCGCGACATGCGACACAACCTGTGTGACTGTTGTAGACGAGGCTTAATAACTGTTCGATTAACTTAGCATGTCAGTCGTCAATAGCAAGCGTAAACAATAGTATATCTAGAACGATCAATGTAGATCTAGTTAGATATACTATTGTAACGAGCATGCGAGCAGGTACAAGCGTTGCGACGCGAATACAATTTTCGTTACAAGAGTTGAGTGCTTGATATTGTTAATATCATATTAAAGTTAATAAATACAAAAAATTGTTAATAAATATACTTCATAATTATTTGAACCTTCATTTTATTTGTGAAAGTACTTTTAGATACAAAAATATTAAATATTGTACTAAATAATCAAAATTTACGAGAAAATTAATATCAACATTAAAAAAAATGTTAGGATTTTAGCTGTAAAAACCAGGAATTTAAAACTCATTATCCTAGGTTAGTGATTTTACAGATGGCAGCCCTATTTGTGGTAAACAACTTATTTTCTTAGTTATGGGTCCAGTGGATACAGTTCCCTCATTGCATCATCTGTACCAATAATCAAGAAAATCAGCAAAAGTCAGCTAGCTGCTTGATACACGTAAACGTATACTGTGTTGTACGGACTTACAGACGTGTTTCTTTCTACGCATAATTTTCAGTCGAATAATCAATAGTTTGTGATTGTTAATAATTAACTGATAAATCGATTAATAAATTCCTCGTTTTGTCAAATGAATGTAATCAAATAGTTGAGTAATCAATGTTGAAACGTGATACAATTTATAAAAGAAGAATCTCACTGGAAACGTGTGATTTGGACTGTGGTCAAAGTCTTGCTACAAATGTTTTGAAGTGTTTTTGATGGACCAATTAGAAGAAAGAATTTTACAAACTAACCAATTAAAAAACGCTTCAAAACGTTTGCAACATCGCGTTGACTATATCCTTAGTATCTATATACTTTAAAGACATTTAATATTTAAGAGTGATGAAAGTAAATTACAGTGAACATTTATGTCGAGCAATGTAGGGTGCGTCCAAACTTATTCCTTCGTCTGTTTCAAGAAGCTAGAGTCAAATAGAAGTCTGTTTCATTGAACCTACAAGATAATGATAATTTTTATAATTAAGCTTTTAAAATGTATGTGGCTTACGTTTTTTTTTTAAACATTCATAACTCTTTGGGTGCCAAAAAGGGCGCGATCGCATTTCTCATAACACCATAAGTAATAAATGCTACTAGCGCAATAGCGCAGATGAAAGGTTAGAAAAATTGTCGTAAAAGTGTGAAATTAGACAATCATTGCATGCAATAGTATTTATACGTCGCACGCAATTATTGTCTAATTTAACACTAATTATTGTATAAGTATTGTAATGCCTATTGACATATAATTAGGTCTAACAAGTATTTCAGCACATCGAATTGTAAAAAATGCTCTTAGAATTCAATACTGAAATAATTGTTCGAAATCATTTTGTATGTCAATAATGGTTTTATAATGTGCTTATCGCACATAATTATTACCTAATTTCGTTTTACAACATTTCTGTAACAATTTCATCAGTGTAATTAATACAATCAGCATATTTAAAGTATGTAAAAGATAAAGAGGGTAATGTGACAAAGGGGAAAGGTGAGCACGAACGTGTTTTTATAAACGTGTGAATGCGTCCGATCAGTATACATCCCGCGCGTATAACCATGAGCGCCGCTCCTGCTCATCTTTTCTACGTGGCCTGTGATACACTATTTCCTTCTGTAACTTGAAAACTAAGTTTCGGACAAAATTTTCGTAAAAGAAAAATCGTCCTAGAATTAGATCAGGAATACGTCTCTTCAGGGATACCTGAGTTGTTCCAAATCAATTTGTATAATGATTATAATTTTTTGTATAAGCGGTACATAAGTAAGCAAATATCGACATAGAAATTGTGGCTCAGTAGCAGAGTGGCAGTTTCGTAGCACAGACTTTAAAGATTAGGCCTCGGTTCGAATCCTGGCAGAAGCGAGCAAATTTTCTCATATTATTGGTTACGCTTTACTAAATCACGTTATCTTTACTAAATAACGTTTAAACAACTCATTTTTACGGAAAAGTTCCTGTTTGCAACCTAAAAATGAAATTATTCTCATTGAATGAAATGTACGTTTTCCACTCAAAAACTAACTGTGCGCGCGAGTTAAAAACGGACTAAAAATAGTGAAAAATTTTTATAAGAGAAAATTCATTGGCATTATGATTCTGCACCTTGTTTAAATTTTTGCGTACAAGTGTACCTGTATGAGTTTCGCCGACATATGCAGTCGTTTTTCAAGTGTGCTAGTATTTTACAATTTCGTTATTGCCGCGACAATGCACTAGCACGAGGTTTTATTTGCAAAGTATAAACAATATTTGTACATCTTATATGAGTTATTATAATAAATATTTTTTATGTATAAAATATTTTTTGGATGTAGATCTAGTTCTAAAATTATGATGTATTACACTAGTCAGAGTATTTCGGATCTGTTCATTTTTTCAACCGTTTGTAATGATTTTAAAAAATTTCTAAAAATGAAATGATGAATTTATTCAATATGAAATCTCAGTTTGAAACTTATAAGTATTCGTAAAGAAAAAATGACATTGATTTAAAAAGAATTCATCTTATCCGTAATCTCATACTCATTTTATTAATAAAATTTGTATTAATAAAAATTGCTCTCATTTGCACGATAACGGGTTAAGATATCAACGTTAAAAGTTTAATGTTAATAATCTATATTATCTGGCATTATTTTTCAAAAATAAATACTTTTATTTTCCAGCTTGATCGTGATTTAAAAAAAAATGTTCAAGGATTTAGCACTTCTTTTGGAATGGGAAACATTCAATTACCTTCTTAAATAACTTCAAGAAATAAAAGTAAATGATTCTTATGGAAAAAAAACAATTAAAGAAAAAAAAATTGAAAAAACTGAAAGATGATATTTTTTAAAAATAAGTAAATAGAAGTAAAATTAAAGAATGCAAAAAAGTGTGTTGCAATTGTGTTTCATGTACTTACAGTATCAATTTTTCTTTCGTCTATTGCAGAATATTTTACTGCTGCTCTTTATTTGAGTTCACATTGAGTCCATTTAATCCCATCTCGTCAAGTACAGAAACTTAATTCTGAGGACAAAATAAAGCAAATACATCTGAAGAGATGCCTTTCTGCTTCATGTGATAGTATGTAAGATTTTATTGATACGCAATATAATATATTTCATTGATACACCTGATTTATTCATTTTTTTAAAGGCATACGGAATATTTTCAAACTATATTGGAAATGGTTTGACATAAATGATCTTATGATTAAATAAATTTATTTTTTTACAATAGTTTTTTACTTGCAGTTAAGAAAAAATTAAGATATTATAGCGCTTTAAATAATAATTTTTCATAAAACTTTTGGGATGCTATCCAGAATTGTCAACAGAACTACTATACAAAATTTCTTGTGTCAGATGTGAGAGAATCAGATATTCAAAAAATTACGATATCTCTCTTAAACCGTTAGTTCTAGCGCTCCGAGCGTTCATAACTTTCGTTAGAACTCGTGGGAAGAAGTGTTATCAGAAATGTCGAAACTTATATACAGGGTGGGCCATCTATTGGTACGTTTTTGAATTTCGTCGTATGGCAACACCGAACGAGCTACAGACCCGAAATTTTGACAGTTTATTAGTCATACCGTCCGCGGCACGAAACAACATGTTTTCTCTTGAAGAGCGTTTTGAAATTTTAAAAACTTATTTTCAAAGTCAGTGCTGTGTCGCTGAAACTGTACGAATTTTGAAAAGAAATATGGGTCGTGATAGAGCACCCACCGAAGGAGCTATACGCAAATTGGTGAGGAAAGTTCGTGAGAAAGGGATGTTAGTGGATGACATTATATTACGACTGTTTTGAGTGAAATTGGCGCCGAGGTAGTCCAAAATGTCATTAATAATTGGGGTGACCGAATGGCATACTGTAAGGCCAGTAGAGGGAGCCACATGAACGAAATCGTTTTTCATTCTTGACGCGGATACTTTTAGCTTCACAACAAAAAAAAAATTAATAAAAAATATCAATGTATGCTCATTTGATCGCATTTTTAAAAACGTACCAATAAATGGCCCACCCTGTACCTTTTATTTCTAAGATGTTGAAAGATTTTTCTATCGAATACTAAAATTGTTGCTATATTTTTTCTTTTCATGAATTTTCATGGACCCCTACACGTTAATGTGTATTTTTATTTTTTTGCCAGTGTATGTGTTTGTGTGTGTCCTGCTCTCGGCGGAATTTGATCCCGTGTGCGTGCGCGCGTGCGAGCGAGCGTGTGTGCATGCGTGCGTGTACGTGTGTGTGAGCGCGCGCGCGCGTGTTCATTTGACATAATCGAATGTGTCAGATAAATTGTGATTTTGGTTAATGTGATTGAAATCATTGATCAATAACTAGTATATAGAGTTAATTAAAAATGTTTTTAACTATCTTTCTAGTTTCAATTCTGTGTACCTACCATGGCATATACGATTAAATGTGGTGTTACTTCTTCACATTTGATGCTATTTCCCGCTTCATCATATTGTCATAAATACCAGTGGTATCATATATGAATGTTGTATAATGCTCGTTATTTCTGTCGCTGGCGTATTAATGGTATGATACTCCACTAGCTATAATGTAATTCTTATCATTCACATTCAATTTTTTTTGTGTATAAATTCAAGTGCCGCACTCTTTTTTTCGATACCAATAGAAGCAGCATATTGTCCATCCGTAAAGACACTGCAATTTACAAGTACATATGATTGAAAGGTATACTTTTCGAGAACAGTTTCGTGCATGGCACTTCTCGCATGTTGAGGCTTTATCGTAATTAGTATCCAGTGTAGCGTGTCGCAGTGCCGTTTTGTAAAATTATGTTAATGTTAATACTTATTACTGAAATTTTTCGCAAATGTTCATGATTACAACGATGACACTTTTTATTTATAATTGAACTGGGAAAATTTATGTATAACTGTTCCGCTAGATGCTCGACATTGCAATTGACATTTAAATTCACATTTACATTTGTTCGATAAGGTGTAATTTCAAATATTGGTATACTAGGGATTTTCGCGCGTTCTTGATAAATAGTTTCCATAATTTTAGTATTATTTATCATTGAAATATTTTTAGTGAAATTACAAATATTGTTTTGATCATTAATAGTATAAGTTCCATTGGTTACTATTGCGTTGGTTATTATTTGCTTTAACGAATCAAATGCACATGTTTCGCGAACCATGATAAAATTATCATCTCATCGGGATGCTTTAAGTAAGCTGCCGTTTTTTAATACCAATATAGTAATCTGCTGTAAGGTCTTCATATTATTCCAATCTGGACAATCGTCAAGGTAAATAAGTTTTTGTTTTTTATTTAACTTTGAATCAATTTCATCGATATTTGATTCTTTTTTAGCGGTTAAACCTGGCTGATTTTCTACAATTTCCCACATATTTTCTTTACTATTCATCGTATCTTGTTCTTTGCATGCTATATTCGTTGGCCAATGATTTACCTTGCAAGAAATTGATATGTATGACGATGACTTTATCGATTCGCATTTGGTAATTCGCCTTTAAATAATCTGTGTTTCAGGTCTGCGCATGATGCTACAAGCTGAGGACGTAGCTACTATTTTATCACAATGAAAGTAAGAGCGCATGATACCTGTCCACAAAGGTAAGGAGAAAATTAGATTTTTTAATTTTAATGCAAGTTCTCTGCTGATTCATAAATAAATTTCCCGTCCATCCATTGGCATTTTCAATTAGAATTTTCCAAAAGTGTTTCCTCAATGATCTCTTCCTTTCATAAGTAGCATCTTCAATCAATGATCCTTTGATAACATCATTCACCGATCTTAAATGATGTTCTGAAAGAAGAAGATCAGAATTCTCGTCACTGTCTATGTCTTTATTTAATGCGACAATCATTATGGATATTAATAAAGATTTTATATTTTGTATTTCGCTCATTTTATAAATGTGGCCGATACTTCTTAAATAAAATTATCGAACTTTTGCTACTTCATCGCGAAGACAGTCCCATTTTGAAATCATGCAAATATTAGGAGTACAAATTATTCGGTCCGTTTTACAAAAGATGGCTCCGGCTGTTGTGAATGGTTCATAGTGACAGCTGATTTTGGCGTTTTCAGAGAGGTTAGACATCTGCTAATAATATTCAGTTTATATCGCTTTGAGTTTCATACAAAAACCTTGATTTTTACTGTGTTTGAAATGTCGAATTTTGTGTTAACCAAGTAGCATTTGCGGAAGATTTTAATTTTCTGTTTTAATTGGAAGAAAAGTGCAGCTGAAGCCCATCGAATGCTTATCGAAGTTTATGGTGGCACTGCTCCAACTGTAATAAATCATGTAGGGAATGGTTTCGACGTTTCAAGGATGGAGATTTCAGCATTGAAGACAAGTCTCGCTCTGGACAGCCAAAAAATTCGAAGACAAAGAAAAATTAGAGGCATTATCGAAGAAGATCAGAGTCAAACGAAGAACTTGCAGAATCATTGGGAGTAACTCAACAAGCCGTTTCTGCACGATTGAGAGCTATGGGAATAATTCAAAAATAAGGAAATTGGATGCCTTATGAACTGAAACCGAGAGACGTTGAAAGGCGATTTTTCACTTGCGAACAGCTGATTCAAAGACAACAAAGAAAAGATTTTTTGCATCGGATTGTGACTGGAGATGAAAAGTGGATATTCTACGACAAGAAGAAAAAATATTATGCTAAGCTCGATCAATCGTTGCCATCGACCTCAACATCAACACCAAAGCCGAACATTCATGGTTCGTAGATCATTCTCTGTATCTGGTGGGACCAAAAGGGTGTTGTTTACTATGAGCTGCTGAACCCTGGCGATTCCATTACGGGCGATCGGTATCGGTTACAATTGATTTGTTTGAGCCGTACATTGCGAGAAAAATGGCCGGAATATGAGCAAAGACATGATAAAGTTATTTTTCTTCATGACAACGCTCGGTCGCAAAAGTCGTAAAAAGATATTTGGAAACGCTCAAATGGGATGTTTTACCGTACCCGTCGTATTCTCCGGACATTGTTCCTTCTGATTAGTTGTTCCGAAGGATGCAGCACGATTTGACAAATCACTGGTTCACTTCTTTCGCAGAAATCGAAAATTGGCTCCAAAATTGAATCGCTTCCAAAGACGAGTCATTTTTTCGAGATGGAATTCGAAAATTGCCTTGGGAAAAAGTAGTAGCTAGCGATGGACAATACTTTAATTAATCTGTTCATTCATTTTGTTTTGAAATAAATGCATTTGAACACAAAAAAAACGAACCGAACTAATTTGTATTCCCAACAAAATGGTTCACATCCAATCTGATGTAGCAATTTGACAATTTCTCTTGCTTCTGCAAAATGACAATATCATATAATGTTTGCACATAAGAATATGTATTCACGCAATTTGCAAATGCTTTCGACACTGCCATAAGGAGAGTCTTGCTAAAGTCTGTTACTTCGCGGTGAAGGTGCACAATCCGCTAAAATTGCAAGTAGAAAATATGTAATCATTGAAGCATCTTGCTTAGTTGACATCCTTTGAAGAGCTAATTGTTTCCGTTACTAGCACGCATTGATAAATATGCGTGCTGATAATTTTCCGTGGCATCAAGTGTTAAAAACCTACTATAATTTCTATTCATAACAGTCTTGTAAAATATTTTCTGCTGTTCTATCCAATACATACAGAAGAATGGATCAAGACCTATATTGCGTATAATGCCCGCAAAGGATTCATACTTTGCTACATTTAAATTTAGAATTGGATCGCAATGCTTTAATTCAAAACAATGATCTATTTCTTGTTGCTTGGCTTTTCGTAGCACTATAGCATTATACAGGGTGGGCCATCTATTGGTACGTTTTTGAATTTCGTCGTATGGCAACACCGAACGAGCTACAGACCCGAAATTTTGACAGTTTATTAGTCATACCGTCCGCGGCACGAAACAACATGTTTTCTCTTGAAGAGCGTTTTGAAATTTTAAAAACTTATTTTCAAAGTCAGTGCTGTGTCGCCGAAACTGTACGAATTTTGAAAAGAAATATGGGTCGTGATAGAGCACCCACCGAAGGAGCTATACGCAAATTGGTGAGGAAAGTTCGTGAGAAAGGGATGTTAGTGGATGACATTATATTACGACTGTTTTGAGTGAAATTGGCGCCGAGGTAGTCCAAAATGTCATTAATAATTGGGGTGACCGAATGGCATACTGTAAGGCCAGTAGAGGGAGCCACATGAACGAAATCGTTTTTCATTCTTGACGCGGATACTTTTAGCTTCACAACAAAAAAAAAATTAATAAAAAATATCAATGTATGCTCATTTGATCGCATTTTTAAAAACGTACCAATAGATGGCCCACCCTGTATAACATTGGCAGAATCGGATCGCCATTATCCATTAAGCATTTTGCTTCATTCATTCTCCATGTACTAGCGTCTTGTTTATCGTCCAATAAATGTGACGCCATTTTTTGACGCAGATGTCCTTTTAATTGACGCTCTTTTTGTGCCAAAATGTTGACTGATAATTCTTCAATCTACATTCGAATATTATGCCTGCATCCTTTTTTGGCTTTTGCAATAAATGCCCGAAGAGTTTTGCTTTGCACTCAGTACATACAGCTATAAAACATGCATAGTACTTAGCGTCGCTACTTTTAAAAACTTTAGCATACTTAAACGCACAAATTTTTTCTGCTTCTATATTTTAGCCGCAAATACGTGAGTCCATTTTCCTGACTGAAGCAAAACATACTTACCATTACAATATGTTTTTCTTATAGATTTAATATCTTTCCATACATCGTTAGAAATAACGAGTGAAAATATTACATTTTCAGTCGTTGATATATTAGACAGATTAAACGGACTATCGTCTACTGCTTCTGATTTCGATTCTCCGGCTTCGTTAATATTAAAAATATGTAATACACATACGTAATCTTTCATACCGGATCTATTTTCATTTAATATTATATATATATATATATTAAATTAAATAATAGTAATTAAAAACACACACACACACACACACACACACACACACACACACACACACACACACACATATATATATATATATATATATATTATATATACACAGGGTGCGTCAGGTATTTGAGGACACTCACATATGTGCTTGTCACTTCGCAGCAATATTTTTCTTTCTTTTTTCCTTTCAGATCATAAATGGATGGCAATAAGCTAACTCATGAAATGAAAAGACACGCTGTTATCGTCGCTATATACGCGAATCACAGCGATCTTGAAATCTTCGAATTTTTGAATCTCGCCCGATCGTTTGTTCACAAAGTTCGTCGAGAGTTAGAAGTATCTAATGGCAATGTTCAAAGTGTTGCCAAGCGCAAAACACATAAAGCACGTTCAGACACAGTTAGAACATCACAGTTTGTGCAGCAAGTCCAGGGCATTATTGCCCCCTAAATCACATAACCCCAAACATGTGGCCACCTAGCTCCCCTGATCTTAATCCTTTAGATTACTATGTATGGGGCGTTGTAGAACGGGAGAACAATAAACATCCCCATAACACGCTTGATTCTCTCAGAGCAGCTATTGCCAGAGTAATGACACATATGGACAAGGCTCCTTTGATTCGAGCATGCAAACGTTTTCGGCAGAGAATTGAAGCTGTTATTGCTGCTGAAGGTGATTTTATCGAATAATTGTATTGCCTACGAGTTACTTACTTTGCTGTAAAAAAGTCAATAAAATACAATAAGTTTTCTAAGAAATATACGCATTTTGGTTTTATAGTCAATATGTCCTCACATGCCTGACGCACCCTGTATATATGTATATATATATATATGTTTTGGCGTACTAATACTAGAACCTTGAGTATGCATGTAATCTGAAACTATTTCATAAACGCTATTAGATGGTGGAAACGGTTTACCCTTCTCATCAGGAGCTCTTGACTTTTGCCAAAGTTTCCATTAATTTTTCGCGATCGTACATAATGTACTTTTTTCTTTTTTAGAAAGAAGAAAAATTTGCGTCAATATATTATATAACTTAAGAAGTAAAAAATATTTAATGCCATTTAAAAAAATTAGGGTAATCTTGCTTTTTTTCTAAAAAAGAATATTTAGCAAATTTTTAATATTGTGATTTGTAGCCGATTCAAAACTGATTAACTTTTATCCTAACTAATTTTTGTCAGATCATCGGAAGTGCCGGAAAAATCATAATCGCAATTACGTGGAACACTATATATATACAATATAGAGTGTTATATAAATAAAGATATATATATATAGAGTTATTATATATATATATATATATATATATATATATATATATATATATATATATATACAGAGCTGACCAGCCCTGTATATAGCTCAGCGCGATGGTCAAGGTAATGTGAGACATAGGACTCGCCGATTTATATATTCATTCTTCTGTATGTATTGGATAGAACAGCAGAAAATATTTTACAAGACTTATGAATAAAAATCATAATAGGTTTTTAACACTTGATGCCACGGAAAGTTTTGCGAAGAAATTAAAGCTCGTTAATAAAGAAAAAAGCCTTCATACTTATCAGTGCGTGCTAGTAACAATTAGCGGAAACAATTAGCACTTCAAATGGTGTTATTTAAGCAAGATGCTTCAATGATTACATATTTTCTATTTGCAATTTAAGCTGATTACACCTTCACTTCGAAGTAACTTTAAAAGACTTTAGCAAGGCTCTTCTTATGGCAGTGTCGAAAGTATTCGCAAATTGCGCGGATACACATTCTTACGTGCAAACATTATATGATATTGTCATTTTCGAGAAACAAGAAAAATTGCCAAATTGCTACATCAGATTGGATGTGAACCATTACATTTGCATGATTTCAAAATGGGACTGTCTTCGCGATGAAGTAGCAAAAGTTCGACAATTTTATTTAGGAAGTATCGGCCACATTTATAAAATGAGAAATACAACCCTACATCGCCTTTCAACGTCTCTCGGTTTCAATACATAAGGCACCCAATTTCCTTGTTTTTGAATTATTCCCATAGCTCTCGATCGTGCAGAAACGGCTTGTTGAGTTACTCCCAATGATTCTGCAAGCTCTTCGTTTGACTCTGATCTTCTTCGATAATGCCTCTAATTCTTTGTCTTCGAATTTTTTGGCTGTCCAGAGCGAGACTTGTCTTCAATGCTGAAATCTCCATCCTTGAAACATCGAAACCATTCCCTACATGATTTATTACAGTTGGAGCAGTGCCACCATAAACTTCGACAAGCATTCGATGGGCTTCAGCTGCACTTTTCTTCCAATTAAAACAGAAAATTAAAATCTTCCGCAAATGCTGCTTGGTTAACACAAAATTCGACATTTCAAACACAGTAAAAATCAAGGTTTTTGTATGAAACTCAAAGCGATATAAACTGAATATTATTAGCAGATGTCTAACCTCTCTGAAAACGCCAAAATCAGCTGTCACTATGAACCATTCACAACAGCCGGAGCCATCTTTTGTAAAACGGACCGAACTAATTTGTACTCTTAATATTTGCATGATTTCAAAATGGGACTGTCTTCGCGATGAAGTAGCAAAAGTTCGATAATTTTATCTAAAAAATATCAGCCACATTTATAAAATGAGCGAAATACAAAATATAAAATCGTTATTAATATCCATAATCATTGTCGCATTAAATAAAGACACAGACAGTGACGAGAATTCTGATCTTCTTTTTTCAGAACATCATTTAAGATCGGTGAATGATGTTATCAAAGGATCATCGATTGAAGATGCTACTTATGAGGAAGAAATCATTGAGGAAACACTTTACGATAATTCTAATTGAAAATGGATGGACGGGAAATTTATTTATGAATCAGCAGAGAATATTGCAGCGAAATCTGTCTCAGGTTTTGTGGTAAATACGTTTTATAATTCACAACTTGCATTAAAATTAAAAAATCTAATTTTCTCCTTACCTTTGTGGACAGGTATCATGCGCTCTCACTTTCATTGTGAAATAGTAGCTACGTCCTCAGCTTGAAACATTATTCGCCGACCTGAAACACAGATTATTTAAAGGCGAATTACCAAATGCGAATCGATAAATTCATCGTCATACATATCAATTTCTTGCAAGGTAAATCATTGGCCAACGAATATAGCATGCAAAGAACAAGATACGATGAATAGTAAAGAAAATATGTGGGATGTTGTAGAAAATTGGCCGGGTTTTACCGCTAAAAAAGAATTGAATATCGATGAAATTGGTTCAAAGTTAAATAAAAAACAAAAACTTATTTACCTTGACGATTGTCCAGATTGGGATAATATGAAGATTTTACAGCAGATTACTATATCGGTATTAAAAAACGGCAGCTTACTTAAAGCATTCCGATGAGATGATAATTTTATCGTGATTCGCGAAACATGTGCATTTGATTCGTTAAAGCAAATAATAACCAACGCAATAATAACCAATGGAACTTATACTATTAATGATCAAAACAATTTTTATAATTTCGTTAAAAATATTTCAACGATATATAGTACTAAAATTATGAAAAATATTTATTAAGAATGCGCGAAAATCCTTAGTAGTATACCAATATTTAAAATTACTTACCGAACAAATGTAACGAATTTAAATGTCAATTACAGTGTCGCGCATCTAGCGGAACAGTTATTCATAAATTTTCTCAGTTCAATTATAAGTAAAAAGTGTCATCGTTATAATCATGAACATTTGCGAAAACTTTTAGTAATAAGTATTAACATTAACATAATTTTACAAAACGGTACTGCGACACGCTATACTGGATACTAATTACGATAGTCTCAACATGCGAGAAGTGCCATGAAAGTGTTCTCGAAAAGTATACCTTTCAATCGCATTTACTTGTAGATTGTAGTGTCTTCACGGGTGGACAATATGCTGCTTCCATTGGTATTGAGAGAAAGAGTGCGGCATTTGGATCTATACAAAAAATTGATTATGAATGATAAGAATTACATTATAGTTGGTACAGTATCATATCATTAATTCGCCAGCCACAGAAATAACAAGCATTATACAGCATTCGTATATGATACTGGTATTTATATAATAATATGATAAAAGCAGAAAATAGCATCAGGTGATGAAGAAGTAGCACCACATTTAATCGTATGTACCATGGTAGGTACGCAGAATTGAAACTATTATATATAAAGACAGTTAAAAACATTTTTAACAAACTCTATATACTAGTTATCGATTAATGATTTCAATTACATTAACCAAAATCACAATTCATCAGACATATTCGATGATGTCAAATAAACACATGCACGCACGCGCGCGCTCACACACATACACGCACATACATGCGCACGCACACGGGATCAAATTCCGCCGAGAGCAGGATACACACAAACACGTAGTGGTTCATGAAAACTCGTGCACGGAAAAAATGCGGTAACAATTTTACGTTCGATAGAAAAATCTTTCAACATCATAGAGATAAAAAATATGTAAATTTCGGCATTTCTGATGACACTTCTAACACCTCACGAGTTCTAACGAATGTTATGAACGCTCGGAACGCTAGGACTAATGGTTTAAGAAATATCGTAATTTTTTGAATATCTGATTCTCTCACATTTGAGGGACAAAAATTTTTTTAACATTACAGCAGTTCTGTTAACAGGTCTGGATAGCACTCCAGAGTTCTATCAAAAGTTATCATCATTTAAAGAGCTAGGATTAATGGTTTAGAAGATATCGCGATTTTTCTGCGTTTTGTGAAGTTAATACCCCAAATTTTCAATTTTTTTTTATATTAATTCGCCGGAACTATTCTTAATTTTGGATACAAACTCCAGAAATCTTCGGAATACATTCGGAACTTGTGACCAAAATTTCATTTCTTGAAAAATGAGGTTCCAACTTCACAGAGGTTACAAATCATATGGAAAAATGCTTTCGAATTGGATGAATTTGTGATATGTTGTAGTTTTCGTCATTCTGAACAAATGTCTCAATAGACATAACTTGATCCCATGGCTAATTTCAGACATATAAATGGTCAAAGTATCTTCTGCCGAAAATGCGATGTGCACTACATACGAATTATTATCGACTCTTTAGAGCTGTGTTTCTACTATAAATATGTGAGTTAAATAGTTATAATGATAATAATTACAATAAATATAATAATAATTATAATATATTGTTACGTCCCACAGACGCCACGATTTTTTTCTTCGGTTCCACGTCGCGACTATGGTTGGCGTCTGCGAGACTTGGCGCCTTCTGATAACGATCTGACAGAATTGAAAAAGGAACCAGACAGGCGCCGCGAAAACTCGTAAATGCCAATCAACCCGGAAAGAATAACAACCTTAATGTAGGCCCGAAAAGAGACAAGATTGCAAAGATATTATAAATATACCGAAATCACGCAATAGTAAAAATCTAGGCTTTGTCATCCGAGACTGACTAACAATTTCATTTTAAAAAACAGGCGCTACGTTGCACTTAAAAAATCGTAAACGCATAGGATAACTTCCACGGGAGCGTTATCCTATGCGTTTACGATTTTTTATCTAAAAGCAGACAATGGTAGCCCTGCACATAAACCTTTGTGCACAGTAACCATCTGTTTATCTAGCCATATTTTCCGCGAGAATAACAGAATTCGTCATCCGTCTCGGAGCAATCTTGGCTCTTTAAGGAAAACCATAAATCACTTTCTCTTCTTCTCGAAACTACTCTATGTACTTTAGATCAACAACGATAGAACGTTATAAAAATCGTAAATCCCGAATGACATTGCAACTAACTTTTGCATCCTAGACAAAGGGCTCAATACCCTTTTTTCGGGGTATAAATAGAGATCCCGCGGAAGCGCAGAGTGTCAGTACGAAATCTTGAAGCACCCGGTTCACGTCAGTACAGAATTTTAAACCATTCAGTCCACGTCAGTGGAGTTCGCACTTAGTTACTCATTGTCTCGGACAGTCCGAAAATCATTATAACCCGCGCTAATCATGTCAGTTCGCGATCCCGTCCGAGTGCGAACTTGTAAAATCGCAACTGAAGTTAGCCATACGCCACGGCGACTGCCTCTTCACTGACAACGGATCTCCTTGGCCACTCACCTAGAACCTACCCGATATCTTGAAGACAACTACTAAGTAAGTCATAATTATTTACAGTTCACTCTCGCGTTTCTCATGGAAAAACACATTCATTGCACACGTACGCACGCATGCACGCACGCACGCACGCACGCACGCACATACACGCATTCATCCTCAAGATAGTATATATTTTTTCTATAGATAGTATATGTTTTTTAGGTAAAGAGAAGTTTATAATGTAGAAAATTCTTTGTTTATTATTATTTTTCATTTTATTAATAAATGTAACTTAAGATGTTTCTTTGTCTATTATTGATATCACCCCTCGCATTCACTTCCCTCGAATATCTGAGATCGCACGAGGTCCAATCCCGGGTCAAAGGGATTAAGTTCCTTGACCGAAAAGATAGGACTGACGTTCGCACTGTCCAGCGGAACAGGTGTCATAGCGTCCCTTCGGACGTTGACCCATATTCCGGGACTGAAAAGGTGCATTTGACTCATAGATGTTGGCCTCCGCGCGTATACCTGTGAGATTGAGTCTGACTGTCCTTCCATACCCTCTCCATTCTCCCTTATTGTCTCCTTGACCAAATTTTCAAGGGTTTGGACGTAACAATATAATATTTATAATAAATGTAAATTATAATTATAACAATTATAATTACCAATTATAATTAACAATTATAGGTCCAATGTTTGTTTCAGTTGGGGAAAGGCTTTGATCTTCCTATTAACAAACATAATTTTGATAGAAAATTGATAGAATTTATTAAGAATATTGAGAACAATATTATTGGCCGTCGGAAGAATATAATTAATTTTGTTAGAAACAATAGTGTTTCAATTATGGATAAGTTTCGGAATGATTTTCCTAGGAACGGCTCGATTGACAAGTTGTTGTTCGATTGGGTCAGGACAACGAAATTATTTGTAAAAGATCATCCTGAAATATTAATTTCCAAAGCTGATAAGGGTAATGTCACCGTTGCTCAAAATAAATTAGAGTACATATCCAAGATGGAATTGATACTTTCGGATAAAAATACATATGAATTAATAACTAAAGATCCTACTAAAAAACTTACGGGTGATTTACGTAACTTGCATGGTAGGTGGAAAGGAAAAGGATTAATAAATGACTTGACGTATCGGAAGTTGCGTACGACTGATGGGGTCATTCCTAGGGCTTATGGTTTGACGAAGATACACAAACAAAACTATCCGTTGAGAATTATTGTCTCATCGTTAAACAGCCAATTATATAATTTGTCATTATTTTTGCATAACATTATTGCAGATTCTATACCGGAGACGCCTAGTTTCATAAAAAACAGCTATGACTTGATTAATAAACTTAAAAATGTAAGGCTGGAATCAGATTCCATTTTGGTTTCCTTGGATGTAGTCCCTATTCACTAACATACCTATAGATTTGGCATCTGATAGTGTGGTTGTGAGGTGGGATGCTATATCTAAGAAAACTAAGATTCCTTTGAACGAGTTTCTGATAGCCTTTCGTATGGTTCTGAATTCGACAGTTTTCATTTTCAATAAAAAAATATATAAACAGATTTTTGGGATCTCCATGGGTTCACCTTTGTCACCGGTTGTTGCAAGTATTGTTATGCAGGATTTTGAAAAGATGGCTATTGGAATGCTGCCTTGTCGTCTGTTGTTTTACTATCGATACGTCGATGATATTATCTTAGCCGCTCCTTCTGAAAGAATTTATGATATTTTGAATGTTTTTAATTCATTACATACTAGATTACAGTTCACCATGGAGATAGGTGATGGAAAAATAAGTTTCTTAGATACGATGTTAATTATCGATGAACGGAATCTCATTTTTGATGTATACCGTAAAGCAATCTTTTCCGGCAGATTTCTTAATTTCCATTCACACCACCCACTTTGTCATAAAAGAGGTGTGATTTATGGTGTCGTAGATAAGATTTTTTGTTTGTGTCAGCCGAAATTCCAACAAAATAATTTGATTGACGCTATTAAGATTTTTTTACAGAATGAATATCCGTTAAGTTTTATTTTTTCGACTATTCATAATAGAATAAAATATCACATTAATAAATTTAATAATTTAAATAAGAATAAGGATGACACTGGGATGGCACTGGGATGACTGGGAGGAGGTTCTTTACGATTCCATATGTTAATACGATATCCGAAAGATTTATACCTATTGTTAATATGTGTAACTGTAAATTGGCTTTTACTATTCCTAACACATTGAGAAGTTTTATAAGGAGAGGAAAGGATGATTTGGAACACGTTCAGAATCAAAATGTGGTTTATAGAATATCCTGTGAGGATTGATGCCAGTTACGTTGGCCAAATTAAAAGACAATTAAAAATCAGATTGCATGAACATGTTTCTGATATCAATATAAGTTCAAAATCTCCATCAGTGATTTCCAACCATCGTATGGTGGAGAATCATAATTTTAAATGGGATAAAGTGGAAATATTAGATATAGAGCCTTCATACAACAAAAGATTGATATCAGAAATGGTCCATATTAAAAAACAGAAGCATGGGATTAATAGACAAAATGACACGGAGTCTTTGCCGGATTTGTATTCTGACATTATACATTTTCTTTCTCCTTTCTAACATCTTCTATCCTTTTCCTCCTATTTTTCCGTTTTCCGTTCTCGATAATTATAATTTTAATTTATATTATTATAATTTTTCTGTTTGACATTTCGTTTTGTGACATCGTTTAAGTCAGAAGCTCCTTACCTTACCTTTGCGAATTTGCTTATAATAACCTATTAAATTAAAAAGACTTTTATTATTACCCGAAATGGACTACATTTTACATTTTTTTCTCGTTGTGTATTATTGGACTCTTAACAGATTTACTAAGGTATATCATCATATTTTTAATTTTTATGTGATTAATATTAATTCTTTTTGTTTACGGTTACTTTTCCAGAACTTTCTTATGACTTTGATAATTCTTGATAAAAATGACTCATAGCGTATTACACAGAAAGAAGAAAGAATTTTTTGTTAAGGAATTGTAAGAATATTGTAAGATTATGTACGAATTTTTAATTTAGAACGACATTTATATTATTGTATGATAGCATTGAAAATGACTCAATTGGAGTTGAAACGTTTGTTTTATTTTATTGTATTTTAATTGTTTTGTAATTAAGTTTGCTTATCTAAATTATAATTTTTTTATATACGTCATTGGCTCTTTGCCCTTCTTTTATACTACCTTTTGCTTATTAGTACAGAGCCTTTTTTATTACTTTTAATTATAATTACATTTACGATCATAATTATAGTTATAATTATATACTTTCTAAGGTCATTATATCAATCTGAAGTATCTCATAGTGTGGCTCCGGAAGGTAAAATATTGAAACCATGTATATTTTCCTGCTCTCAGCATCGTTGATCTTAAGTAACGTTGACAGCAGGAAAATATGGTAACCATGATAGCGTATTCACAGTAATGTGCTCTAAGAAAAAATTGACTGAATATGGCATAGAATTTTTAATTGATTGCAGCAGCCATTTAAGAATGCTATTTATGAATGTGGAAGGATGTCCACCTTGGCTCGAACGAATGTGCATATATGTCGCACTTCGCCAATAGACCGCAATCAGAGCCTATTTCACGCAATGCTTATTGGTGTAGTTTTTTGGAAGTGGCGTGATCAAAACAACACAAGTCTTTTAGTTTAATTATTCTTTATTTATTTTCCGAATAGCGACTCAGTTTTACAAATATGCTTCGTTAAATGATATTTTGTATCCATGACTAGCTGTACACGGTTAGTATAGTTCTATGGACAAGACGTACAGAGAGAATCGAGAAGAAGGCGCGCAATAATACAAGAGAACACGCGCAATAATATAAAGGACGCGTCGCGCATATACAACGTTCATCTTGTCGATAAATGCAGAAATTGATGAATCGTAATGGAGTCCATAGTAACGGATAAACATAGAAGGAAATTTTTATATCCCTAACAAACCGCCCATCTTAAAGGGACTGCCCTTCAATTAATTTCTTTAATTTACTAGCAATGAAAAACTGGAATTACAAAAAACTTAAGATAATGATTGACGTGGCTCGCAAATGAAAACAAATTATATTGTTAATTAAATGAGGATGTGAATATTGTTGTGAACTAAATCTAATTACACTTAATCTACTTATTAAATGTGAAAATTAATAGAAAATTGTAATAATAAGAGTACTGCAACTAGAATTAAAATTAAATAAAGTATAAGTGAGTAATGCAATGACAGATTTACAAAGATAATATAACTAGTTTTGACAGCGGTCTAACGTAAGAATCTTTCACCGTTTTAATTGTGGCCGAGCATGCCACACCGTCGGATCCTATTTGCATGGTTTCAACTCTCTCAGTTCATTGAGAAGGAGCTAAGCTTGTTATTTGATCAAGACTAGCTGGTCGAGCTGAAGCTGCTGATCCCTGTATGTCTTCTATTTGTGTCTCTGGTGCAAGGAATTGAGATACTCATCTTTGTCAGAAATGCTGGCGTTTTTGCTCGATCAGTTGTCAGAGTGTGAGTGTGTTCGTGTTTATACCATTTAAATTTTGATTGGCATTTAGCAGTGATCAGAAAGTGCCCTGAGCACAGAAAAGCTAAATCATTAACGTCTGAACTAAGGGGAACGAAAGGTCTTGAGTTTAGAATAGCTTCAATCTCGCAGAGAATCGTTTGAAATTCCTCAAAAATAAAATTTATCGTGCTTACGATACGAGACGAATCTTAGCCGATTTGACGGCTGCCTCCCAAAGGCCGCCAAAATGATGGGCATTAGGTGGGATAAATATCCACGTAATATGTTGGTCGTATAAGAAATTATTTAGAGAGTTCTATGCTTTATCGTCTCTAAGAAAGTCGCAAAATTCTTTAATTTGTTTTTGTGCTCCGACAAATGTAGTTGCATTATCGGAGTACATACATTGGGGTACGACGCGAGATAAGTCTCTTAAGAGTCGCGATAAACGCATCACTAGTAAGACCATTTACGAGTTCAAAATGTATCGTCTTTATGGCGAAACATTCAAAAATGGCTACATAAGTCTTACGGGTTCGTGAATTATGTCGTTTATCTCATCTCGTGCAGCCACAGAATCGCCGTAATCGATATCACAGTGAGAGAATGAACATGAAATATTAACTCTAGGCGTAGGCAACGAGCCCATTAATGCTTCAGAAAAAACTAGCTTGGCCTTAAAACAAATTATACAATTCTTAATTATTTTATGAATGGTTAAACGTAATGAAAGTGGCCAAAATCGTTGCTTGACTGCGGCCATAATGTACACCAGAGTGTATATTGCGCAGGAACTCGAATTCAATTATTCGTTTAGTTAAAACATTTCGCGGCAAAAGTATTTGATGACGTACGTCGAATGATAAAGCCGAATTCTTCAATTTTCCGCCGATTCTAATCAATTTGTCATCGCCCATGAACGAAGATAACGAAAGCAGATCGCTAGAGCAGCTAATGTTGATTCGCTTGCTCAAGGCATTGTATTCATTTAAAAAGGCTTGGGTTTTGACGACTCTGCACATGACGCGTAAAGAATTTGAAACTTCTTCAGAAGATATCGTAACGGTTAATGGTGTCGAAAGCGAAAGATTCGAGAAGGTAATAAACTAAGATTCAACAAGCCTTATATAGATTATAAAATTTGTTGAGTAAATCATTAATAATGCTGCAATTGATTAGTGTAATGGTAGCGAAGATTCGTTTTTGTTCAGGAATCTCATCAGGATTAATAGTAAATTTGCCGCTTGGCCATCTATTTGCGTTATTAAGAATGAAGGACTGTGCCACCATAAAGAAGATTCTATCAATTCATTAGGAAGTAGTCCCCGGGAAAGTATGTCCGCTGAATTGTCGCACAAGGTTACATGACGCCAATTCGATTAGACGTTGGATTTCTCCAACGTGATTCATCACAAATACAGACCATTTGTGCGACGATGAAACTATCAAGTTTAAAATTATAGTGGAATCTGAGACACAGAAAATTAAACTGTGTCTTTGCCACGCTTAGAATTGTCTGCTGCATTTTTATTAGCACAATTAAACGACAAACTTAAATCGTCGTTCGATTTAACGAACATTAAGATTTAAGTTTGTCGTTTAATTGTGCTAATAAAAATGCGGCAGACAATTCTAAGCGTGGCAAAAACACAGTTTTAAGCGGAGCAACTCGGGACTTAGAACAGATTAAATTTGAATGGTAATCTTGATAATCGATCTTAGTATAAAGGTCAATACATGCGCTGTAGGCGCGCTGGCTAACGTCGAATGAACGAACATTCGCATGAATTTGAACGATATCAGGATCTTTCGCTAAAGCTCCGACGCAACGAGGAATTTGCAGACTCAAGGTCGATAGTTGCAACTTGAATTAAAATTAGCTTGTGTAGATATTTTGTGAGATTGATCCGTCCCAATTTACTCCTGATTGTCACAAATCTTGTACTGTTAATTTAGTGACTACTATAATTGAACAAAGAAGAATCACCTTATGATCAAATAGTTTGGAAGCATTGAACATTTCATTATGTTTTCCGAAAGATGACTATGTTCGTACGAAAATCGGAATGTGTCATCGTCTTTATTGCAAAGTATATCTAAAACACGAAAGCAATGCTCTAGTCGAAACGTGCTAAAAATGCCTCGTTTTGATCACTCACGCTACTTAACAATGTAGGAAAATTAGATGCCCACTTATTAAGCTTGAATTAACCTTGCTCGAGTAATTGAATTACTTGATCGCGAATGGTTGCCGTATCTGACAATGTGTTAGCCATCATTAATAGGTCTACGTAGGAATCATGACTGACATGCAACGAATTTATTGGATAACTATCCGCGCATAGATCGGTTAAATGCTTGAGGCATCTTGTAGAAAGGTAGGGTGAGGCGGATGTACCGTACGTAACGGTTGTCAATTCGTGTACTTCGAGATTGGAGTCATCATCATTGTGCTAAAAAACTCTCTGGTATCGATTTTGTGAGAGATGTATTGCAATTTGGCGATACATTTTAATTATATCGGCTACTATTACGTATTTGAAGATATGGAACTGAATGAGTATTGGCGTGAAATCTTAAATAACCGGATCTATTAAGATGATGTCGATCAATGATAACCCGGTTTCGGTTTTAAAAGTTCTGTCAAATACAACGCAAAGTTTAGGACTCGCGGGAGAATTCTTAAATACAATGATGATAAGTAGATAATAAGATTCGAATTCGTTTGATAGCTGCTCAGTTATTAATTTCATGTGTCCTAATGTAACGTACTCGGCCATTAATTCGGAATATTGTTTCTTTAAGCCCGTATCGCGGTCAAAACGTCTTTCTAGTGCTAAAATCGTTTTAACGCGACGGAGTCACCAAGATTGTCTAACACATCTTGCTTGAGAGGCAATTTGACTATGTATCTACCTTAATCATTTCCAGGAAACGTTCCTCGCAAAATTTCTGCTCGCTTGTATATGGAACGGAGGCGTTAATGTCATCTAATTGCCAAAATTTAGCGATCTGATTATGCAGCTCGAGATTGCTTATTAAAGTATGAAGTGATTACACTTTTGCTTGAACGAATTGCAAAAAATTCGAAAAAATTCAGCCAAAATCCAGCCGAATCTTGACTTTTGTACAGTATCGGATACTCATTAGAAGGATTGATCTGACCTGTACATATGAGATTTCAAAAAATCTCCGCACCGACTAATATATCGATTTTTGAAGACACATAAAAATCAGGATCGGCTAATTGAACGTTTTATAATTTAAAAGCTGATCGTGCCATAGTAAAAACCGGAAGATCCTCTGATACGCGGTTAGTAACAATGCAATCAATAGCGGCTGAATAAGAGCTCACTCTCGAACTTAATTTTATTTGCTTGGTGATAATGTCGTTTATGCCTGAAATGGTAATGTTCACTGGACGTGATTCTAATCCTAAAGAATTTAAATAATCATGCGAGATAAAATTAGTTTGGGAGCCAGAATCTAACAAGACTAGATAAGACCGATAGCGAACTGTCTTTATAATGAATGCAATAGCAGTAAAAAGAAATATATGCTCGTTGTTAATAATATTTGAGGCATGAACGACTGTTGATTGTATTCAAGGCATCAGTAGAAGCTGACTCACGCGCAGAAGATTCTTGTTTGTCGGCTTCACCAAATTTAGGTAGATGACGTTAAAATGTGCAACAATGTGTTATATTTACAAGAACAAGTTCTTCAATTTCCTGATGGACACTTGTTGGCAGCATGGACAGTTATCAAAGACAATTCAAACAAACCTTCCATGCACGAAGCTTCGCCATTCGTTTGAGAATCGATAAGGCTAGAAATTGTTTGCATTTGTAAGTAGAATGTTATGACAATAATAACATTTTATATTGACAAACGCATTACATGAAATTTTCTTCTTGTTATTCGAATGATGTCGCGAATAAGCGTTTAAATTCATTAGTCTTTAGATTACCAGGACGTTTTAACGCTTTTAACGCGTGAATATGCCGCATGGCACTATTGCGATATGTTGCAACTCTAAAGCATTCTCTTTCGTCATAACTGGTAACTCGAGAATGTGTCAGAGATGAATTTGAATGATAACTCGCTCGTACCTTTTAAAAAATTCCACGCAACTTTGCAGTTTGCATCTGATATTTCGAAGGAGTTTACCTTTCTTGCATCAACAAGAGCGATTTTCAAATATTGTAACTTATGAATGTTACTGAGTGATGTATTCGAATGTCTAATAGCGTGAAAGGTATCATGAAAAGGAAATTACTCATTGTCCCAGAAAATTTGGGGAAGTCAAGTTTAAATAATGTGATATTAAGGAGCGATTCCGGGTACTTCCGAGTCCCTCGATGATGTTGGTAAAGCCCTTGTCGAATACGATGGGCAAGCGTGTCTCGCGTCAAATCCCGTATACTTGCCGCTAGGTTGAAAAAGCTTCTTCGAACATGATTCTCTCGGCGTCATCTTGCAATTTAATCTGCATTTGAACATTATTATGGGTACAAATAAGTTCGTGCGGTTTTGAAAGAGATGGCGTAACTACTGTTTCATTCCACCGTTCCGTATTTCTAAGTATGCGTTGGATAGCTGTCATTAGTAGGTATTAAGTTCAGTATGTGTCATTTGTTCGAATTGTAAACAACAATATTTTTACTTCGTCAAATATGTCGAACTTTGTACCAAATAAAGTGTTTTTGCGGGGAGTTTTACTGCATTACTTCAATATGAAGAAAAGTGCTGCCGAAAGTCATCGTATTTTAGTGGAAGTTTATGGTGACCATGCTCTATCTGAGCGAACGTGTCAGAAGTGGTTTGCACGGTTTAAGAGTGGTGACTTTGACTTGGAAGACCAAGACCGTGCTGGATGTCCAAGAAAGTTTGAAGACGCAGAATTAGAGGCATTACTCGATGAAGATCCATGTCAAACGCAAGAAGAGCTTGCATTATCATTGGAAGTGACTCTGATTACATTGTAACCGGTTTTTCACAATAAAACCCCAAATTTCGAGAAAAAACCGCACGAACTTATTTGTACCTCTAATATTATACTCGAACCAATACTGGTCTAACTTTAATTTACGGTCAAATTCCGACAGATTTACGGAAGATTGAATGCTTTCTACTTAATTTCTTATTCGCGTACAGGAGGCCTTAATGGTAGATTGACGCTTCAAGAGCGGTAATATCTAGATTCATTATTGAGGTTATGTATATATCTAACAAATAAGCAGTAACACTCCGATCAGCGGATAAAGTAATGGATTTCCTTATCAAAATACTACAATTATACTAATATGATGCGCTAGAAATGCATGGCGTTGCGTCCTTATTATCGCGGAAATAGCACCAACGACTCATGATACGGCTGTCGATGTTTCTCGCGTTGGATTGATCCAGAGGCAGGATGCGAAATATATCGGCTGCTGAGAGCACTGGATTAAAGCTGATCCGCTGAGATCATCTCGCTCACACGGCGTGGAAAAAGGACAGGATGAGTGCAGATAAAGACAATGGCTTTATATCTTAGAAAATGGCGTCTTAGAAAACTACGCTTATTTGAAGCGATAGCTCGACACATAATTGGTGAAGAGCAAATTGCCGAAGAGCAATTGCAAATATCCGGCTCGAAGGACCAAAATTGTTTATGAATGTGAAGGGATGTACACCTTGGCTCGAATGAATATGCATATATGTAGCACTTCATCAATGGACCGCGATCAGAGCCCGTTTCATATAGTACTTACGGCATGGTTTCTCGAAAGTGGCGTAATCAAGACAACATGAATCTTTTAGTTTAATTATTCTTTATTCACTTGCCGAATAGCGATTCAGTTTTACAAATATGTTTCGTTAAACGCTACTTTGTATTCACGACTAGTTGTACAGCTCAGATGTTGGCGGTAGCGTACACGTTAGTAGAGTTCTGCGGACAAGATGCACAGAAAGAACTGAGAAGAAGGCGCGCAGTAATACAAAGGACGCGTCGCGCGCATACAACGTTCAGCTTGTCGATAATGCAGAAATTGATAAATTATAACGGAACCCGATAACATAGAAGGAAAATTTTATATTTTTAATAATGCTATGCCATATTTTACCATCTTAGAACACAATCGATAAACTAGAAGCCTATACTAATCGAAGCAGGATCTTTAATGCTCAAATAATTCAATGTGAATTATATATATATATATACTATCTATAAAGGAATATGGTAAAGCCACTGAGAGCCGACACAGTTGTAGGTGTGTAGTCAAAAATAATGTATATCTCAATCACCAATTACAAACGTTTCGACCATAGGATTAGGTTATCTTCAGTGTAACAATAATTATTCATCGGAATCAAAATTAATGCGTTGCATCACAATAAGGTAAATGCAGTCAATGAATCATTGTTAGGCTGTTATCCAAAATTAAGAACTTTATTTGTTATACTATACCCAAACTAGAATTCAGTCATTTAACTAAAATCGAGTTAATGTATGAAATTTGTGAATTTTAATCGTCAAAGTATTAAAATTGATTGCATCAAATGGATGAAACTTACATCGTATTCAGCATAACAATGATCTGTTATAATTATATGTGCGCGATGTAATTATAACGAAGTCTTGAGAACGTGCGAGAAGACGTTTCACATACGCAATTATAAGTATGAAAGTTAAACAGAATAAATACCAACGCAATCTCGACGATACACATTTATAACTTATAAAATATGGAAACAAATGAATACCAAGATTAACTTTATAAATTTATAATTTAAAACAAGAAGATATCCATTTTCTCTAAATTAAATCATTATATTGTATTATATATTGTATTAGCAAATCCAACATTCTGTATCATTTTGCATGTTAGTCCATTTTTTTATTTTTTATATGAATCGCTTTCGAAACTAATCTTTTATTTAACCCTGGTTCTTTATTTAAGATTTTGATATCATTCCAATCAATATCATGATTGTGCTCAATTCTATGTCATGTTATTACAAAGTGTTGTATGGTGTTCCTATTTATGTGACTCCAATGTTCTTTGATACGTGTCTTCAATAATCGTTTCGTTTGGCCCACATAGGAAGTATCACAATTTTGACAATTAATTTTGTGTACCACATTGCAATGTAATAGTGACGGCAATTTGTCCTTTTGTGCTCTTATGAATGTATTAATGAAGTTTATTAATTCCTACGTAAGCCAAACCACTCTGTTATTTTTTAAAAATCTTTTGAATTTCTCGGTTGAAGGCACGTAGGATACAGTAAAGTATGTAATTAAATTGTTATCATTTTCTTTCATTATATGTTCTTGTTAAGTTGTTCGAATTTAGTGTGTAACCCTTTTCTAATGCTTTTAAAAATCAATTTTAAAGAGTAACAGTTAGTAAGATGTTAATAATGAACTTAAAGTTTTTTTCATAAAAAGTTGGATGTGATAATATTAGGTGGTGAACTTAATTCCTGCCGCTCACTGCTAGAAGGTACTGGCTCACGCTAGCGAGTTTCGACAGTGAAGTCATATGTCTTTTATAGTTTAAAATCGCTGAAAGTAATTCAATTCTCAGGTTACATTTCTCGATGTCAAAGAGATTTTTCAATCGATTGTTGACCGCTGTTTTTCCGGCATGTGCTTCTTCGACCTCAAGAAAACCGCAACTGAAGTGCATCGTTTATTATCTGAAGTGTATGATGATGAAACTCCATCAAAAAGAACATGTAGAATTTGGTTTCAACACTGAAACGGTGATTTTGACGTGAGAGACAAAGAACGTCCAGGACAGCCGAAAAAATTTGAAGATGTCGAGCTGCAAGAAAGGCTACATACTAAATTCGAACAATTTAACAAGAACATACAATGAAAGAAAATGACAACAATTTAATTACATACTTTATCCTACGTGCCTTCAATAACAGAGAAATTCAAAAGATTTTTGAAAAATAACAGAGTGGTTCGTTTGGCTTACGTAGGAATTAATAAATTCATTAATACATTCATAAGAGCACAAAAGGACAAATTACCGTCACTACTACATTGTAATGTAGTATACAAAATTAATTGTCAAAATTGTGGTACTTCCTATGTAGGCCAAACGAAATGGTTATTGAAGACACGTTATCAAAGAACATTGGAATCACATAAATAGGAACACCACACAACACTTTGTAATAACATGACATAGAATTGAGCACAATCATGATTTTGATTGGAATGATATCAAAATCTTAAATAAAGAACAAGGGTTAAATAAAAGATTAATTTCGGAAGCGATTCATATAAAAAAACAAAAAAAATGGACCTAATATGCAAAATGATACGGAATTATTGGATTTGCTAATACAATATAATGATTTAATTTAGAGAAAAATGGATATGTTCTTGAAATGGATATGTTCTTGTAAATGGATATGCTCATTTAAATTATAAATTTGTAAAGTTAATAGTAAAGGAAGGCGGGTTCTAATCCAGGGGCTAGAGGGAAACGCGGAGTGCGGGGAAATACTCGTTGGCGCGGGGGATACCTAACGCGGGGGAAAGAGGGGGAAAGGTCTGGGCTCCTACACAATAGGGCCCCTTTTTTTTGTTATCAAAATTTGACCATGTTTTTCTTTAAAAATGAATCGATAAAGGTTTGAATTGGACCATGATATATTTTTCTTTAAAAATGCATCGATAATAAAGGCTTACATGTTAGAGAAAGATATCGCGTAACGTGCTATGAGTGAAAAAAGGATGGAAGAATTAATAGAGTACGAGTTTCTTTTGTACGATACAGTTTTTTCAATTTTTATGGTTTTTCCTGGCGCGTCGAGGCAAAGGATGGGAAGTAAAAGACTATACACATGAAATAATGCAAACAAAAATGTTTTATTTACATCTTATTACACCGGTTTTCGTACTTATTAAAAACTAAAGCTAATAGTTCGCAATCGACGAGCTGATGTCCATTGAAGATGTCGCTATTACGTATAATGTTCTCAGATGCAATGTTGGAGAATCGCGTATACTTGGTATCTACCGTATTGACGAGTCGAGCTAATCGTTCGAACGTTACATCGATACACCCGTTAAAGTCAAACATACGGCGTAGCGTCGTTTCGGTCATCATAATGCGTACGGATGAAGAATCGAGACGTACGACCGTAGCATAGTTCAGCATGAAAACATTGACGGTTAGCGATCCAACGCTTATAAAATTATCCTTGTATTCGTTTCGAAACAGCTTGTAAATATTTCCTCGCTGCTCGTAAAGGCTCTTCCACGTTTCGAGAGACAGCGATAGTTCGTGTCCGCGATGATCTCCAAGGGCGATCTCCACGTAACTCGGTGGGTCAACGTTGATTCCAATTTCCAAAAATTTGTAGCCCGTATTCGTCAGATCGTAAAGTCTGCTCAGTAAACGCACCGCACGATGCTCCGTACTGTGTACATACATAATGTTAAAAAACGTTTCTTGTGTGTATAGAACGTTGAAACTTACATGTTATATTCCTTCTTCACATCGTACGCACTGCTCTCTTTAGCGTACATTTTTTCAACCGTTCGTACAAGCGGGTATCGTAAGACTGATTGCATCCGTGTAAATGGTAATACTTCTTCTGGAATCGATGAGAGAAGACAGATCCTCCCCCTTCTTTCCAAGAATTTCGAACATGTTGCGACACGTTTTATCAAGTCTTTCTACGTATTTTCTTTGTCACGAATTTATACATACGTTTATACATACGTTTATACACACGTACATACGTACATACATTTATACATACGTACATACATAATACATACGTTTATATATACGTTCATACATACGTTTATACGCACATACGTACGTTTATACATACGTTTATACATACGTTTATATATTACAAAGGAAGGGAAAAGAAATACATAATAAATACGTTAATGTATTTTTATTTAAAAAATTCTTTTGCAACCACCATTTATATATTTTCAATACATTTTGTAACGCGCAATTCTTAACATGTTGTCCACATCGTATAATATTAGTAACATCTAGATTAGATAAAGATTCCATGTCTTCGTAAACTGCATCCAGGGTCTCAATGTAAATGCGTTCTCGCTCATCGCCCAGAAGCAAGTTCCGCAGCCACGTTCATTTCTCGCGTCCCTTGACATACACGACAGCATCATCTTCAAATACAGCCATCGTAATTAGACGTTTTGCCTCATTGTACGGGATCGTCCCGTCCTCCCATTGCAATCCATGGTGATAAGCAATCAACCAGAAGGCGCAAAATGTCGGATCTTGTCAAAAATTTCCATGGCACGGGACTCGTAAAAATGTAATGCGTGAGAACGGTCCCCTGTTTCAGCACCGCCACTTCGTTCACGATAAATTTCTTATTAACGATGAATCCTTGCAGATCCACGAACATTTGATCCGAGAATGGTTGTCAGAGAGAAGATGAAGTCGATTGCGGTCGATTGAGACGTCCACGTATCGTAGTAATTGCTAATCGTGTTAGGAGGTGCACTTAGGTGATTTTGCCGCAACAACGTTGGTAAAGGATTATAACATGAAGAATGCGATCCTTGTATGGTTGATTGAGACAATGGGTGTTATTTGCAGGTACATCCTTTTACATTCAAAGTCTAATAGCACGTCCACGGTGCATATGAGGATCGTTTCGCGCAAGGCAGATCAATGATCACGAAGGGAAAAGTACGTAAAACAAGGTGTAAAGGTGCGACTCGGCTCCGTTAGTAGCACCTTGCAGAACGGCGGCGGTACAAATTAATACAGAACGGTCCGCATCTGTTTTGTAATAAATCTACGATTAAAGTAATCGTACGGATAAAATAAAACTGAAATCATAAAAAAAGAAACTCGTACTCTTTTAATTCTTCCTTTCCTTTCTTCCTCGTAGAAAGCGCGCTCTATCTTTCTCAACATGCAAGCCTTTATTATCGAACATTTTAAAGAAAAGAAAATATGTCTTTGGTCAAATTCAAACCTTTTTTATCAATGCTTTTTTAAAAGAAAAATATGGTCAATTTTGATAAAAAAAAAGGAAAAGCCCTTTTGTGTAGGAGCCCTATTGTGTAGGATGGGGATTAGACCTTTCGCTCCTTTCCCCGCGTTAGGTTTTCCCCCCGCCCCTCAAGAAATTCCCCCGCCCCCGCATTCCCCTCTACCCCAAATGGCTTAAAACCCCCGCCTAGTATATCAAATTGCGCAAACCCGCGAATCGCGAGTAACAAAATGTAGCTCTCGCGTTATCCTTCCGATATTCGAGACTTGAGCGCCCCAGCAGTTGCAAAGTATACCGAAGGTGTACTTTTACGCGTGTAACCCCCCCCCCGGGACTACAAACAACACCTTGGGAAAGCTTCCGAAAAAGGGGAAGGAAAATTTGGGGGGTTCAGCCTTTGCGCTGGGAAAACACTTTCAAGGGCCCTGGCCCGGGACGCAAAATCGGGCGGTCCCCAAAAATAAAGGAAAATAGGAAGCCTGGGGGGTCCGAATCAAGCGATAAAAGGCTTCCTTTTTGGGGGTTACATTTTCTTTGGGTAAGTTTTGTCCGGGGGCGCTCGGTTTACAAAGGGGATTTGCCAAAAAGGCGAGCATAAAATTCCCCTTTGTCCCCAAGCCGGTTGGCCCAAAAACACGACAAAATTTCATATCCCGGGGGGGCAATGATCCACCATAGATACGTTGGGGGGACCAAAAGGGGACTCGCCGTTTTTGCGCTAGGACGTGTCGCGAGAGATTCCCGGGTTGAGCGAGAGAGCCGCCCCTGCTGCCGGTTTGGGGGAAAGATGAAAACCAAAAAAAAAAAATCCCCCGGGGATGGGCATAAAACCCCAAGAAAAAAGAAAGACGGGGGGGGGAAAAAGGTTGGGGTGAAAAATGTACTTTCGCAGCCCCAAACGAGGCCGTGCGTTACCGGTTTTTTTGGGCGCCCCTCGGGGGCCTTAATCGGCGGGAGCGACCAGTGTGGCGGAAAGCGGTTTAAAAGATAGCAAAGTTGGGGCAATCAGCTCGAAGAGCTGCAACGTCACGACCCGCGCGATAAAAAAGGGGCGCGGGTTGTATCTCGCTTGTACAAATATGGACGCGGACTGTATCTCGGCCCGTACAAACGCAAAGAAAAAAAAACGCTAAAAGACGATAAATATGCCGTCTGGCGCAATGTGCAATGAATGAGTCGCGAAAGCGCACCATACGTACACGATATTTTAGAGGCGTTCTTTTATGCGTAACATGTTACTGACGAGCGGCGCTCGCCAAAACGAAAGCGATGAATTCTGGACGATGCGACGGAGGCTCAGTACTCACTGGGTAGCGTAGAGGAACAACCGCATCGTGTACTTTGACATTTTCGGAAATCTTCAATCGCCCAAGGAACTGATGCGAATTTCGGGAACGAGTTATGACGATAGAGCACGTATGATCAGACGTATGATCAGAACTTTTGCGGACAGATGTGTCTGCGGTTTCTACAAAACGGTAGACTCGCGTGAATTAAAAGCTCGACGAGGTACTGTGAAATCTTAGTATTAGCGACGCTTTTTTCGTCATGTCGTTGAGTTTACCCTGAGGGGGAAGAGCAACGTCCTCGCGGCGAAAGACTTACTTAGAAGTACTAAGAAGTACTTTCCCGCCATAGATTGATTGACGGAGATTACGAGTTCGGTCTGGCGATTTTTAAGACTATCACACGATACGATCGTGAACGAATCGAACAAACAAATTTTATTTCGCCAAAGACGATTCGGAAATTACAATTCCCGAGGGTCGTACAAAGTGCGAGACATAAATGAATTTTTGAAACGCGTGATTTTACGGAAACGTCCTCACACGCGACGCACTAGAAACCGTGACGTAGTGCGTGGAGACAAATAACAACCAGGGCACCGAGACGATAATGGTGAGGGTAGAGAATATCCGATATACGCTCTGCGCAAATTATAACACCATGAGATGCGAGTTAGATGCATACAGAATAAACTTTGGCAATGCCCTACAGCATTGGATCGCTGTGGGATTCTCAAAGCGTATACTGCGGTCGCGAAGATTGCACAAATCGGACGTGTCGATCAACATAATGAACGTAAACGTTATCCGCGTAGAGTGTAAAAGCGTGACACGGTACATATAATTTTCGTCAAAGCGTGTCGCCAGGATATCTCTTATATCCTGCAACACATTTAACGAAATTATGTATCGTGTGCGCGCTTTTTAGAGATATCGGAGAGATCGGCGCACATCATTATCTGCCGATCATCATACGGAAATTACGGATCTAACGATACGCATTGTCGACCAGAACGGACGATTGCTCGATTTTCGAGGAGAAGAGATCAATCCGTTAGATTGCACGTACAACGGTGACAATGAGCGTGCGAACGGAACGGAGCAGAGAGATAACATTCTTTACAAGGCCGATGACGTCATAACTCGATAATTCGCTCATCAGTTGCAGGAGGAAAAAGCTAGCACGTCGAACGTTACATTTTCAAAGTCTTTGGGATTCGCAGTGCGCAACATTTGATATAAGTGATATCCTAAACATTAAAGAACAGCCGATCTTCGACGATCGCATCGACAAGATTGAGACTCAAACGTACAGCCCGTTCGCCAATACAACGTTCGGGTACAGCAACGAAATAAGAATACCAATACAGCAACAGGATCTGTACACACTGCCATACGAAAGCTTTCTGTACGTCGATGGAAAACTGAAGAAGAAAAAGTGGCCCAGATGGCGTGGCATTGAGATTATGTCGCGTTCATATTCGATGAGATTCGATATGAACTCAATGGAGTAGAGATTGACCGTAATAGAAATGTGGGCATAATTAGCTCAAAAAACTATGTAACAGTGTCATCCGACAGAAGCGTGATTCTGCGGAATATCGCGATTGGGCGATTGAGATGTCAGACTACTGCGGCTGGATACATTAATTTCTGTGTAACGCTCTACGTACTGTTGGATTTTGCGAAGATTACAAACGCGTGATGATCAACACTCGTCACGAGTTGATTTTAATACGAGCGCGCAACGACAATTGTCTGACGGGAGATCCAGCGACAGAACCAACGCTCGAATTATTCAAAGTACAGTGGCAAATGCCGTATTATTGAATGAGATAAATAAGCTGTCGATGCTGCTCTTTGGAAAGTGGTATGATATCTGAGCATAGATTTTCACTCGTGGGATCTGTACGAGTTTCCGCTCTTGCAAAGCACAACCAACATTCGTGGGCCATCGTGGCCAAGATGGCCAATTAGTTCGAGAAGCCGCGCTGCGTCATTTTCGCTATGCAAACAAATTGAAAAACGTTATATCCGAGGACTATAAGTCGATTCGACGACTGCAAACAGCCATTAACCCCTGCGAAACTCTACCTGAATTCGGAATGTTATCGGTACGATGACTTGAATCGGATTTGATAAAAACAGATTTTTCGATTTTTACGACTTTATGCCATTTCTGCAAAGGGGCTTACGGATCTGAGTATTTCGAGCCTTTTTCCCCCTTCATAACTTTTTTACTAATAGCCCTTTGAGATCATCGATTGCTCCCCCCGACAGAACAAATTTAAGAGGGGAAAACCGGGGACGGGGCGTTAGTTTTTAAATGTAAGGAAAACCAAAAAAACATTCTTTTCCCTAAATCTTTCCCCTGGTTCAGTAAAATCCTTGCCCAAATGTTGTGCCCCAAAACCCTCAAAGGGCTCTCTGCCCTTTAAAAACTAAAATCGCCCAAAACAAACCGCAATTGTCGCAGTCTTCTCCCCAAAAACCTCCAAAAATTTTTGGGATCTGCAAGGTTTCATAAATTAAAAAAATTTATGGAAAAGGGAATCGAGCTAAAAAGGAGATCTTTCCCAATTCCTTTTTACGGCCCCGGGCCAAAAATTTTTTGATAAACCCAAACCCCCTTGCGTTTTTTGGGGTTTTTTTTCCCAGGGTTTTCCCGGGGGTAAGTCCAAAACGGGGGCAAACGTCGGGTCCCCAACGCTGTTTAAATTTTTATGCACCCTGCCTTTAAAGGATGCGAGCCAACGGGAATTTTGCTGGGGTTTTTGTTTTTTGCACCCTTTAATCAAAACCGATGAGTTTACAAACGGGAAAATCTTTAACAAATTGGTTTTGAAAACTGTGGGGGAAAAAATTTTTTAAAAGGCCTTTCCCACAAGGTATTAAAAATTTTGTGTAAAACCTGGGGTTAAAAAAATTTTTTAAAAAAAATACTTTTACGTTTTTTTTTACGTATTTTTTTTTCCCCTTTTCCCTTTTGAAAATTTTTCCGTATTATGACGTTTTTGTTGTATAAATTTTTTTATGTTAAACGTAAAATGAATTTTAATGGTATGTATGTTAGGAAAAAAAATTTATATTATTTTAAAAAAAAATCTTTTTTTTTTAAATAGTTTTTTTTTGGGGTTCCCGCGTAGACGAATACGTTCTAAAGCCTTTTTTGAAAAAAAAGGGGTTTTTTTTTAACCTATTGCCCTATTTATGAACAAAATTTATTTTATTATAAAAATTATATTATAAAAAAAAACCCGGGGGTGTCCGGGCCCCTCCCCCCTTTTTAAAAGGGGGGGAGGGTTTTTGTAAAAAAAAGGTTCAAAAAAATTTTGCAGGTTTCGGGGTTATTATGGGCCCAAAAATTTTGACCTTGGGGCCCCCCCTTTGGGAAATCAAGGCAAAGCCCTTTTTTACAAAAAAAAACCCCTTTTCTACTCACAAAAAAAATGGGGGAAAAAATTTCGCCCCAAATTTTTTAAACCCCCCTTTGGTTTTAAAAATTTTCCCTTTTGGGTTGGGGGGAAATTATTTTTAAAACCCCCGTCCCTTCAAAAATTTGGGGTTTGTTTTTGGAAAAAAATAGTTAAAAAAATACTGGGTTTTACATACTAAAAGTCCACCCGGGTAAATTTAAATTTCCTTTAGTTATTTGTATCTTAAAATTTTTTTAAAGTTCCCCAAATTTTTTAAATTTTAAACAGTCTTGCCGCCTGTTCGGTTCCCCCCAAATTTCCCCCAAAGGGGGGGGGCCAAGGGGGAAACCTTAACCCTCTTTGGGGGTCTTTTTTTAAGGGGTTCCCCTTTTTTCCACCTTTTTTTTGTACCATGGTTCATCTAGTTTTAAAAGTGCCCCCCCAAACTGCAGGAGGGGGTTTTTATTTTTTTTTAAAACTCCGCCCCCCCCAACCAAAATTTGACAGGATCTAAAAGGAAGGCTTTTTCGTTTTTTTTCTTCATGCTTTAAAGCGTGGGCTTTCGCGGATACGGGGTCTTTTTTTTCCCCCACAAAAAAAAAAACCCAAAAAAAAATTTAAAACCCGGGGAAATCGGGGGGCCATTTTTTGGGGCCCCTTTTTTTCCCCTACCGGGGGCCCCCGGGGGAAATTTTTCTTTTCTTTTTTGGACAAAAAAAAAAAAGCGTGGGCCTGGCATCCATCCTTTGGAAAAATTTTTAACGTATTTAAGGGGAAATTTAAAGTAAACGGGGGGGTTTTTTCCGATAAATCGAAAAAGAAAAACTCACAAAACAAACAAACTGACGAACTGAACTCAAAAAACTAAACCGAAAAACTTTTTTTTTTTGCTTTTCTCCTTTTTGCTCCTTAAGTTTTAAAAACTTGGGGTTTTTTTTTTTGGGTTTTTACCTAGGAGGGGTATTGGGTTTTTAATAGGGGGGGAAATTTTATTTTTTTGGGGGTAATTTCTTCTAAAGGGAAGAAGCTGCGAAAATTTTTTGGGGGGGTTTTGAGAAAAGGCGGGAATTTTTTCGCGAAGCTGAAAAAGGGCGAAATGAAAACCCCCCCTACCCGCATTCCCCAAATTTGGTTTTTCGGTCTTTTTCCAACGGGGGGAAAATTTTTAAAAAGGGCCCCAAGGTTTTTTAAAAAAGGGGAAAGCAAATCGCCGTTTTGTGCATAGGGGCACCTGTTTAAATTTTTTTCTGCTTTTTAAAAACCTACCGTTTTTTAAAAAGCCCCGGAAAAATTTGTGGAAAAATAAAACCTTTTCTTTTAAAATTTTTTGGGGGAAAAATTTTATTTTTTCCAATCAAATGATTCACCGGGCCCCCACTTTGGCATCATAACAAGAGAATTTTGAAATTGGGGGTTACTCAAAATTTTCCCCTTTTTTCCAGAAATTTTTTTTTTATGATGCCCTTTCCAAAAAGGACGGCAAAAGGGAAAACCTAATCTCCTTATTGGGGCAAAAAACCCCCTTTTTGGGGAGAAAAACGTCATAAAGTATCGGGAAAATAAATGTTTGGGGGAAAATTTTTGATACGTATGCCCGGACCTTTTTTTTTTTGAAAAAATCAAACCCTTTTTCCTTTTGGGCGATTACCAAAAAGAACCCTTTTTCTTAAAGATTTCCCCACTTAAATCGTCAAATTGGGTTTCACAGGGGGGGAAATTTCCCCCCCTTTGCCCTTGCTCGCAACAACAAACCCGGGCATATTTTGCGGCCTGGATGGAAATTGGCCCAAAGGGGCCCCCCACGACACCGGATCTTCCCAAATTTTTTTGGGTTTTTTTTTGGGGGGAAGAAAAAAGCCCCCGGATACCCCAAGCCTACATTCCCCAAAAACATGAAACAAAATTTTGGAAAACCATTCAGTTCTAACCCTTTTTGGAAATTGTCGGGGGGGTTTTTCAACGAAGAAAAACCCCCCTCATCCCCCTGGAGGCCCTTCGAAAATCAAATTTTAAACCAAAAGCGTACAAAAAAGGTGACGGCGGGGGGAAACCCCCTTTAAAAACCCCCCCCCACGGGGTTGTAATCCATTTTTTAACCTCCCGGGGTACCGGGGGAAAAAGGTAAACACAGGGGGCCCCTCGAGGGTTCCCAAAATCTTGTTTTGGGAAAATTTTTTAAAATTTAACACGCACAAAAAAATCAAAAAGGTAATTTTTAAAAATTTCCCCGCAATGGTGCTCTAGTTTGTAATTTTTAATTTTTTTGAAAATTTTTTGTACAAAAACATCCTTTATTTTTTTAAATTTTGGGGACTTTTTCCAAAAAAACTTGACCCCCCAGGCCCCTTAAAGGGGGAATTTTTTTGACCGGGAAAACCCGTATTCGGAAAAAAAATTTTCCGCTTTTTTCATTTGTGATGTCAGAAAAAAGGGGTTTTTTTTTTAAAAAATTTGGTCTTTGACCTTTTTTTGCCCAAAATTTTCCCTTGGGGCCCCTTTTTGGTTTTTTGCCCAAAAGGCCCCCCCCCCAAAAATTTTTAAGGCCCCCAAAACAAAGATCCCCCCAAAACCTGAAAATTTTTTTTAAAACCCTTTTTTTGTACAAACCCCCCCCCTTTTTTAAAAGGGTGGTACGGGTGCTCTGAGACACCCAGTATATATGAATGTTATGTAGAACGTATATGTATGAACGCATATGTATGTACCAGGGTAGAAGTATGAAACCGAAATTTCCCTATATATGGCACTAGCTATCAGTTAAGGACCACAAGACCGCATCTGCAGCGCCATCATCTCTTCTAACAGCTGACGAAAGATTTCCAACATACAACAACTCAAGTTCCATACACCGGTATATTTTTTTCTAACCTTAAACATGTCGAGTTTTGTGCCTACTATGATTTGCGGACAGCATTGGTTTTCTGTTATCATTTGAAGAAAAACTGCTGCAGAATCGCATCGAATGCTTGTCGAAGCTTACGGTAAACATGCTCTTGGTAAAACACGGTTTCGAGTGGTTCAAAAAATTCAAAAGTGGTGATTTTGACGTGAGAAACGAAGAGCGTGGGAAACCACCGAAAAAGTTCACAGACAACGAATTGTAAGCCTTATTGGATGAAGATGATACTCAAACTCAACAAGAACTCGCGGATCAATTGAATGTAACGCAGAAAGCCATCTCCATTCGTTGAAAGCTATGGGCAAGATTCAGAAGAAAGTGTGAAAATGGGTTCCGCATGAACTGAATGAAAGACAGCAAGAAAATCGAAAAACCACTTGTGAAATGCTGCTCGACAGATACAAAAGAAAGTCATTTCTCCATCGAATCGTCACAGGTGATGAAAAATGGATATATTTTGAGAATCCTAAGCGTCGTAAATCATGGGTGAATCCAGGCGAACCATCCATCGACATCCACTGCAAGACCAAATCGCTTTGGAAAGAAGACAATGCTCTGTGTTTGGTGAGATCAGAAGGGTGTAATCTATTATGAGCTGTTAAAACCTGGTGAAACCGTTAACACTAATCGCTACCAACAGCAAATGATCGATTTAAATAGAGGATTACATGAAAAACGACCGGAATATGGAAAAGGCAACACAAAATCATTTTGCTTCATGATAATGCTCCATCACACACGCAAAACGGGTCAGGGAAACGATCGAGGCGTTCAGTTGGGAGATATTAGCGCATGCGGCTTATTCTCCAGACTTGGATCCGTCCGATTATCATCTTCGCATCACTGGGACATGCTCTCGCTGAACAACACTTCAATTCGTATGAAAATGTACGAAAATGGCTCGATAACTAGTTCGCTTCAAAAGAAGAACTGTTTTTTTGGCGTGGCATTCATACATTGCCGGAGAGGTGGGGAGAAATGTATAAATAGCAATGGAGATTATTTTGAATAAAAAATTTTTATCATTTTCAAACAACTGATGTGTAATTTTTACAAAAAATTCCGGTTTAATATTCTACACTGGTACGTATGTATGAACATATATGTATGAACATATACAAATATGNATGNAGAAATGTATATGTATGTGCGTATATATGAACGTATATGTATCAACATATATATATGGACGTATATGTATGTACGTATATATGAACGTACATGTATCAACGTATATGTATATATATATATATATATATATACATATATATATATATATTACGTTGATACAGTATGTTCAATATATACATACACACATATATATATATATATGTATCAACATATATATATGGACGTATATGTATGTACATACGTATGTATGTATGTATGTATGTATGTATGTATCCAAAAACATCGACGCTTCTATTAAACACATCGCGACATGTCCGATCTGACAGTACATATATGCAATGTATATAGCTAATGTATAAGACTTTTTTCATTCAATCGTAAGCTTTAGTTATGAGCGTTAAGACATAGACCGAGTAAAAGAATATATACACCGAAAATCGATCGAGCGAAAGGGATATCATTCGTTGTCGCCAAGTCCATCAAGTCCACCGCTATCGAAGGAAAAAAGCAAGATATTGGAATGTCCTAAGGAAAAAGCATCAACATCATCGATGCTATCGAATATAAATCATAAAGTAGTAAACATTGATAACTCACGAACAAAGAAAATACATAGAAAGATATGATACAACATTGATAAACTTACGAACAAGGAAAAAAACGCGATAAAACGTGTCGCGACACGTTCGCAATTCTTGAAAGAGGGAAGGTTACTCCCTCTCGATTCTAAAAGTTTACCAGATACAATAAGATAGGAAACAAGACCGTTTATATAAATAACATTACAATCCGAAGCGCCACTACGGTCTAAGTATTAAGATGTTGAACTAATATATATATTATTCAAACGAATGAATTAATTTCAGAATAATAAGTACGTGTCGATAGGTTGTCGACATTAACGCAATTAATCTGAAATGTAATAATCCCCCCAAAATTCCCAAATTAATCTTAAAAAACTGTAATAACTTATTGCGAAAAAAATATTGCCTCGGCCGGGAGTCGAACCGGATATCTGCATTCCGTGCGAGCCGTCCTGAGCCTTTAGACTACCGAGACCTAGCAATATTTTTCGCAATAACCGATATGTATCGAGAGAACGCATTATTTCAGCGCGCGTTTATAAAACAATAATAGGAAACAAGCCGTTTATATTAAATAACATTACAATCCGAAGCGCCACTACGGTCTAAGTATTAAGATGTTGAACTAAATATATATTATTCAAACGAATGAATTAATTTCAGAATAATAAATTACGTGTCGATATGGTTGTCGACATTAACGCAATTAATCTGAAATGTAATAATCCCTTTATTACATTCAGATTAATTGCCGTAATTGTCGACAAACCATATCGACACGTAATTATTATTTCTAAATTAATTCATTCGTTTGAATATATATATATTAGTTCAACATCTTAATACTTAGACCGTAGTGGCGCTTCGGATTGTAATGTTATTTACCATATACATCGCAATTTACGTGGATGCAATCAGTTTTGCGATACCTGTTTGTACGAACGGTTAAAAAATGTACTAAAGACCGCAACGTATCGTACGAAACGAAAAATGATTGCAGTAATATGTAAGTTTCCAACGTTCATATCTACAAAAGAAACGTTTTTTAATATTATGTACGTACACAGCATCGCGCGGTGCGTTTACTGAGCAGACGTTATCTGGCTACAAATTTTTGGAAATTGGAATCAATGCTGATCCATCGAGTTACGTGGAGATCGCCCTGAGAATCATCGCGGACATCAACTGTCGCTATCTCTCGAAACGTAGAAGGGTCTCTACGAGCAGCAATGGAATTACAAGGTGCTGCGAAACGAATACAAAGATATTTTATAAGTGTTGGACCGCTAATCATCAGAGTTTGCACGCTAAACGATGCTATGCTCGTACATCTCGATTCTTCGTCCGCATAATGATGACCGAAACGACGCTACTCTGTATGTTTGAGTTTGACGGATCGTTGTAACGTTCGAATGATTAGCCCAACTCGTCGATACGGTCAATGTCAGATATACGCGATTCTCCAACATCGCGTCCAAAAATGCTATACGCGATAGCGACATCTTTAATGGACATCAGCTCGTCGATTGCGAGCTATTGGCTTTAGTTTTTAATACATCAATCGAAAAAAATAATGTAATAATATGTGAATAAAAATTTTTTTGTTCATTATATGTACTTTCTTTATTTCCCATTAAATCTATCCTATGCCATATGTAAGTAGAATACTAGGCGGGTTCTAAGCCATGGGGCTAGAGGGGAATGCGGGGTGCGGGGAAGTACTTGTAGGCGCGGGGAATACCTAACGCGGGGGAAAGAGGGGGAAAGGTCTAATCTCCTACACAATAAGGCTCCTACACAATAGGACTCCTTTTTTTGTTATCAAAATTAGACCATGTTTTTCTTTAAAAATGCATTGATAATAAAGGTTTGAATTTGACCATGACATATTTTTCTTTCTTTAAAAATGTATCGATAATAAAGGCTTGCATGTTAGAGAAAGATAGAGCGCGCGTGCTACGAGTGAAGAAAGGATGGAAGAATTAATAGAGTATGAGTTTCTTTGTATGATACAGTTTTTCAATTTTTATGGTTTTTCCTGGCGCGTCGAGGCAAAGGATGGGAAGTAAAAGACAATACACATGAAATAAGGCGAACAAAAATGTTTTATTTACATCTTATTACATCGGTTTTCGTACTTATTAAAAACTAAAGCTAATAGTTCGCAATCGATGAGCTGATGTCCATTGAAGATGTCGCTATCACATATAATGTTCTCAGATGCGATGTTGGAGAATCGCTTATAATAAAGGCCTGCGTGTTAGAGAAAGATAGAGCGCGCGTGCTACGAGTGAAGAAAGGATGGAAGAATTATAGAGTACGAGTTTCTTTGTATGATACAGTTTTTTTCAATTTTTATGGTTTTACCTGGCGCGTCGAGGCAAAGGATGGGAAGTAAAAGACAATACACATGAAATAAGGCGAACAAAAAATGTTTTATTACATCTTATTACATCGGTTTTCGTACTTATTAAAAATTAAAGCTAATAGTTCGCAATCGATGAGCTGATGTCCATTGAAGATGTCGCTATCACAATAATGTTCTCAGATGCGATGTGGACAATCGCGTATACTTGGTATCTACCGTATCGACGAGTCGGAGCTAATCGTTCGAACGTTACATCGATACACCCGTAAAGTCAAACATACGGCGTAGCGTCGTTTTCGGTCTCATAATGCGTACGGATTGAAGAATCGAGACGTACGACCGTAGTATAGTTCAGCATGAAAACACTGACGGTTAGCGGTCCAACGCTTATAAAATTATCTCGTATTCGTTTCGAAACAGCTTGTAAGATTTCCTCCTGCTCGTAGAGGCTCTTCCACGTTTCGAGAGACAGCGATAGTTTCGTGTCCGCGATGATCTCCAGGGCGATCTCCACGTAACTCGGTGGGCCAACGTTGATTCCATTTCCAAAATTTGTAGCCCGTATTCGTCAGATCGTAACGTCTGCCTCAGTAAACGCCCGCACGAGTGTTCCGTACTGTTACATACATATGTTTAAAAACGTTTCTTTTGTGCATAGAATGTTGAAACTTACATGTTATTCCTTCTTCACATCGTACGATGCACTGCTCTCTTTAGCATACATTTTTCAGCCGTTCGTACAAGCGGTATCGTAAACTGATTGCATCCGTGTAAATAGTAATACTTCTGGAATCGATAAGAGAAGACAGGTCCTCCCCCTCTATCCAAGAATTTCGAATATGTTGCGACACGTTTTATCAAGTCTTCTACGTATTTTCTTTGTCACGAATTTTAACATCCGTTTTTATACATACATATACACACGTACCTTAAGTACATACGTTATACATACGTTTATACCAACAATACGTACGTTTATACATCGTGTATACACACTACATTACGTAACATTAGTACATACATTTGTACATCGTTTATATATACGTTTATACATACGTTTATACATAAGTTTATAATACGTTTTTACATTACGTACATATGTTATACATACGTTTATACAAAGTTTATTTACATACGTTTATACATGACGTACACGTGTATACAACGTTTATACACACATACAAAGTTTATTACATACGTTTATACACGTACATACGTACATACTGTACCATACATACGTACATACCGTACATACCGTTTACATACGTACATACGTTTATTACTACGTACATACGGACAATTTGTTTATACATACATACGTTTATACATACGTACATACGTTTATTACATCGTTTATACCATACATACATATGTTGATACATACGTTTATACGCACATAGTACGTTTATACCCTACGTTTATACATAGTTTATACATTACAAAGGAAGAGAAAAGAGTACATAATAAAAGTTAACTATGTTTATTTAAAAATTCTTTTGCAACCAACCGTTATGATTTTCAATACATTTTGTAACGCGCAATTCTTAACATGTTGTCCAAATCGTATAATATTAGTAACATCTAGATTCAGATAAAGATTCCATGTTGTTCTGTCGTAAACGGCATCCAGGGTTCAAGGTAAATTCTCGCTATTCACCAGGAAGCAAGTCCGCAGCCACGTTCGTTTCTCGCGTCCTTGACATACACGACAGCATCAATAAATTTTTATTCATTAAATCTAAGTAAAAAAACTCCTATATTCCGATCAAAGCTGATCTTATTCCTAAATATTTCGGTTTGAATTTATTACATACGTACATAGGACAATTCTTAAGCCACGCAATAAGTCCTTTCAATCTTTGAAACGCAATCAGGGATGGAACTACAGGTATTATAAATTAGTTATTACAATTTGTGTTCATACATGTTCCCTAAAAACGATATTCATTAGTTGTTGATCACGATCATTAGTTGGTGATCAAAACGAATGTTCACTTTATTTATTAATCATTGGCGACAAGTTTGCTGAAGCGGCACGCTTGATTTTGCGGAAAACTGGCCAACAAATTGTGTTTACGTATCCAACAGCGTAATCTTACCGCAAAACATTTTGAGATCATCGATTTTTCGTAAAAAAAAATTTTATATTACACTTATGCCAAATCGTATCTAACGTGGGCACAACTGCAGTAAATCGACGTTTCACCGAGAAGAATTTAGCACTTTATTGTTAAACTTAAATTATCACCGAAACATGCTTTACTATTGTATCGTGTACCCACTAAAACTGGTGATAGTATAGGGAAATACAACAAAACATTTAGACAATATCAAACAGATTAAACCATCGTCGAATGTCTATCGAATCACTGTCAAAAACATCTTTCAAATTAATGTCAAACATCTATCGAACCGTTATTGAATGTCTATCGCACCACTTTTAATCCTAACTATACACACTGAGTTCCCAGAAACCTCAACTTCAATTTCTAAATCGAGATTTTTTCGTATTTCTTTTCTTTTTCTTTGAACCAACAGTCGTCGAACGGTACCGCCATGTATCGTGTTCAACGAATAGAACCATATCAACGTCGACAAGATGTCCGAAATTGACCCGAGTATGATTAAACATCGCGTCACTCGTATGTAAAACGTACGTACGTACATACTACACATAGCGTACATTCAAGGACTTACAAAATTAGCAGAAATATGACAGTGGTCTGTCAGACTGACGTAATCTTTGGTATATTTTTTAACATTACAGTTCAAAGTTAAATAACTGACACACTAATATCAATGGAGTAATATATTACAAACGTCTGGATTTTTAATCGAGTCACTTTCAATGCAAATTTCCTTTCACAAAGATTTGTGAATTAATTTCACGCTGCGGGCCTTGTACAGATTTTCTTTATTATTAGGTATTATATTTTCTCAGCTATATATTTTAGTATTTTATTATTATTATTAATCCTCACTTCTAACAAGCTATGCTTTAATAAACGTTATTATTTCCAAATCTGTGCAGTTCTGAATATTTTGTTAAATCATACAGTGTCATCTTAAAATATATTAGATATCATATTAGATTTATTATTGTACATAAATGCTGCTTTATTATGTATATTTTTATATTATTAATATTTTAGACTGTTTTATTATACGATTTTAGACATTTTGCTCATATTGAAAAAATTGCAAAATGGTAGAGGACTCAGTTTTTTATAGAAATAACACTATATGATTAATAGGGTGTTATTTCAGTTTATAACCTGTATATGTACATATACATACATATACACATATATAGGGTGTTCTGAAATTCGAATCAAAGTATTATATAGCAAGAAAGATCTCGAAAAATTAAGTTAAAAAGTTATTTGTAAATTTTTATTTAAGCAGAAATTTTGAAATATCAGGATTCAAATATAACGGTTACAGCTTATATTTAGATGATCACTTGAATTAGTGAGTGCGCTGAATATACGTTTACTTACTCTATAATACATATTACCGCATTTTGCAACTCATCGGTAGGTAGCACCTCTAAGCATAGTCTGTAATTAACCATATTTAAACCTTTATTATTACAAAAATTACTTGAAAAATAAATAATTACAAGTAACTTTTTCACTTAATCTTTCGAGAACTTTCTTGCTGTAGTACGTAGGCTGCTTGCAAAGTTCTGCAAACAATATGAAAAAAAAAAAACATGTAAAATTCGGTAAATGGCTTTATTGTTTTTAGTAGTATTGTTTTTAGAAGTATTCGCCTTTAAGATCGACATTTTTTGCATACGCTCGAACCAATTTTCAAAGCATTTTTTCCACTCTGAGACTATAACCTCAGAAATCAGTGTACAAAATGTTTCAACAGCTGCTTCAGGCACTGGCGACTCAAATCGCTCACCACGCATCTTCTTTTTAATGTTTGGGAACAAAAAGAAATCATAGGTGATAAATAAGGTGAATACGGACAATAGTCATCAATGCGACATTTTTACTGGATAAAAAAATCAACAGTTTGACATGTTGTGTGACAGCTGGCATTGTCATGATGAAGGATGATGTGATGATTTCGGTTTGTTCTACGCAATTCATTTATGATTTCTGGCAAACAAAGTGATATAATCTGTATTTACAGTCCTCGAATGTCACATCTAAAAGGTCACGATTGCCAAAGTGCCGAGGTATGAAACATTAGTGAAGAAACAAGATCCACCATTGATCTTGGACAGAGGCAGCGTGAAACAAACAAACTTGGTGCGTTTCGATTCAGTTTTGAAAATACCCCAACAAGCGGATGTTGTTTACTTAGTCGGGCTTCATACGAATGCATGGATCAATGTTTTCGACAGTCCCAGTAAGAGAATTGGGATAGACAAATGTGATCGACCTCGTGAAATGTCTTGAGCATTTTTTGCTCCATTACACCGAGCCGTTTTTGAGCTTCAGGTCAAGATTGTGTGCGGATCCAAACGGATTGCAAAGTTTCCGTACGATCATGAAGTGATCATGCAAAATAGTAGTATTGCTCATGTCAATGCCTAAGGATGCCTGAATCTCGCAGTATGTTATATGCCTGTCTCGCCTCAATCATCACGCACTTAGCATCATACATAATGGCAACAACAGACGCGGGGCATGGACGATCGAACCATTCACGGAATCTCGTTACAAAAGAAAGGTTCACGCTGGACTTCGGCAAACCAATTTTAAACAGTCTTGGATGGTGTTTTCCCCAAAGAGCAAATGAAGTCGTCAAAAGACTTGTTCGGATTAGAAAGTTATATTTGTAACAAATCAATTGCCGAAAAAATTTTTACGCGAAATTTCCATTTTATCACAAAAGACTTCTTTTAAATATATGCAAACACAAACTAGTTGGCTGGGGTAACAATTAATGTCAACTGAAGTGTTATAAGAGTTGTAGAAAAAGGATTGCTAAATTTTACGGATGTGATAGTAGCAGAACATTGGCGCCACTGGAAGTATTAGATTGCAGAAACTTTTCCAGCAGTCTACCTATTCTGATTCGCGACACCCTGTATAAACTGTATGTACATTAAATTAATTTTTATACGATTACATGCACATACAATATTATTTATCTATTATATTAAAATAATAATAAATAATATCATCTCATAATATTAGGTGTAGTAAAAAAAATCCATTATTTTCCCAATAGATGGCTTTAGTAATCTGTATCACCGCGTGATACAGATTACTAAAGCCATCTATGGAGGGAAGAATGAATGGTTTTTTTTTACTCCCCTACTATTATGCTCGTTAGGTTTAGAGAAGTTTGATATTGTAAAATTAATGACAATACTATGTAGGGCAATGTCA